>NC_141540.1:134745000-135055000 GCF_021556685.1 Rattus norvegicus
AGGAGTGGATAGTGCAGGTGAACCCCAAAGCAAGTTTTCTCAGAGGATCCTTCTTGCTCAGATCTTGTGTCTTGTATTTTCATACCTTTCAGACCATCAACTTATTGGATGAGGTGGAATCAATTACAGAGTGAAGTCAGTTTTACTAAAAAGCATGCAAATGTTTAATTTTGTTGATGCTGTTTTCATCATTGGTATATTTAGTATATTTTTTAATCAAAAGGTGTTAAATATTTTAAGTGACTTTTGAAACAGTTGGGTGTAATGCATTGCGCTGGTTAATGTTTACATATGGAACCATCCTTGAATTCCAGGAATAAGTTCCAGCGGAACCTATACCCGTGTTCCTGATTATTTGGATGCCAAAGGGCTTTCATCACCAAAGTAATGGATAAATGTTTACCAGCCACCTTTGAGGGAGCAAGAAACTAGTCTCAGCCTGGAGAACCTACTAAACATGATTCTTACCCTTACATCATAGAAATGAAGGTAAAAATAGTAAGTAGGAAACAGAATTAATACAGCATGATTGTCTGTGGAATTAATATTTTAAGAGTTTTGCCTCCTATCTATACAGGTCATTGTTCTGCAGTGTCTTTGTCTAGCTTTAATGGTTGGGTAATTTTTACTTTACAGAATGACATAGAAAGTGTTTCTACTTAATTTGTTAAATGTTTGTGGGGTGATACTGAGTCTCATTCCCAGCCTCCTCCCAAGTCCTAATGCCTTCGTTTTAACACCTACTTATTTATTTTGTCTGAATAGGTGTGGGGGTTGGGTACCACAGCATGCCCGTGGAGGCCAGAGAACAACTTGCTGAAGAGTTGATTCTCTCTTTCTATCCTGTGGATTCCAGGAATGGTCAAGTCATTAGACTCGACGTAGGCATATTTACCTGCTGAGGCATCTCGACCGCCTGCTCCGTTTTGTAAAAACTCTCTCTTACTTCATCAGCCAGGATACCAGTCCCTGAGATTGTGTTGCTCTTGTTGGGATATGTAAGACAAGTGATCTAATCTCCCGACTTGGTACATAGTCTTAGTCAGGTTTTCTATCTACTTCTTCACTAATTTAGTATTTATCAATTCTTTCTTTCCATAATTCTCTATCCTGTTATTCCTGTTTGGCAGTACAATTAATTATTCAGTGTGCTCTTTCACAGCTCATTTCTGGTTTTGCAGAATTAGCGTTGATGTGGCTACCTCCTTTCAATTCTGATTTTCAGGTTATTTTGTTCTTTCCTTCTCTCCCTTCCTTCCTTCCTTCCTTTCTTTCTTCTTTCTCTCTTTCTTTCTTTCTTTCTTTCTTTCTTTCTTTCTCTCTCTCTCTCTCTCTCTCTCTCTCTCTCTCTCTTTCTTTCTTTCTAACCCATTCTGAAGAACCAACCAGCCAAATTTGAATTTATAAAATGTCTCTGTTGTTTTTGTCTTTTCTATTTTGTTTATTTCTTCTCTAAAGTTTAATAATTTTGTTGTTGTTGTTGCTTTGTTATCTTAGGTTTAGTTTCTTCCTTTTCTAGTTTTCTTGGTTCCAGACTGACAGCCTTGGTTGGCATTTTGCTTATTTTTAATGCATTTGCTTTTAGCTCCGGGTTTCCCTCACACCTTTTCACGGTATTGTTCACATTCTGATATGTTGATTTTTATTTTCATTCATCTCTGAGAAGTTTCTCATTTCCTTAGTGACTCCCCTGGTCTATTTTTTAAGTCTTACAAGTTTTAATGTTTGATTACTATTTGGGGATTAAATCTCAACTCCAAACAAACAAACAAAAACAAACAAACATCAAAACAACCAAACATCCATGTTTTAGAGTATTCATCTTATCTTGTGCATGTGTGTGCCTGCCTTCCTGTGTGTGTGTGTGTGTGTGTGTGTGTGTGTGTGTGTATGTGTGTGCCCGATGCCCTCAGAGTTGAGAGGATCGTGTCACATCCTCTGAAACTAGAGTCAGAGGACTGTGAGCTGTCTCTATCACTTGGGACTGAACCTCATCCTCTGCAAGAGCAGCCAGTGATCTTAACTGCTGAGCTCTCTCTCCAGCCTTGCTCCAGATTCCTTCTTATGTTTGTTAGATCCCACCCCAATCTTCTTATAAAACTCTCAGCCTTCTCTGCATCGACCCTCATCTCAGTCATGCCCTTCAGGGCCTTCTGCGTTGTCTTTAGAAAACTTTTGTCTTCGTCCTCCCCTCTGTCCCAACGCACCTAGCAACACGCACCCCCATCATTGTTTATAACCATAATTTAGAGATTCTCTGCCAGGTCATTCTGCCTGAAGTAAGCTGAGGTTTTGGAGGACAGTGACTTTGTTCATGCTCCTATTTATTCAATAGCAGTGACAGAACAGAAATGAAAGGCTACATGCGCCATTGAGATCTTGCTTCGTAGATATGAGTCAAAAAGAATAAATAGGAAACACAGAAGGAGAAACTGGGGGCTATGAAGAAAATAGCAGTCTAATGTGATAAATGAGTGAAGAGTGAATACTGTGCATAGAATTGTCAGGGAAGAGGCATCACTCTGAGGCTTGATACTTGAAACTAAGACTGGGCCTGTAAAGGAATGTATGCGTAAGAATGTTCTAGACTGAGGGAGTGGGCTTAAGAAAAACTATCGGAAATCTCTTTCTTGCCCTTTCTCAGATACTGTCCTATTACCCTTTCTTTCTCCCAGTAGCCCCTTCCTTGGAGACGTGAGGACGTGATCTTCGTTGGTGTAATGCCAAGCAACTAGAGCTTCCAGGGACTAAGCCACTACCTATGGACTGACCCTGGACTCTGACCCCATAGGTAGCAATGAATATCCTAGTAAGAGCACCAGTGGAAGGGGAAGCCCTTGGTCCTGCTAAGACTGAACCCCCAGTGAACGTGATTGTTGGGGGGAGAGCGGCAATGGGGGGAGGGTGGGGAGGGGCACACCCATAAAGAAGGGGAGGGGGAGGGATTAGGGGGATGTTTGCCCGGAAACCGGGAAAGGGAATAACATTCGAAATGTAAATAAGAAATACTCAAGTTAATAAAAAAAGAAAAAGAAATACTAAAAAAAAAAAAAAAGATTGTTGCATTGTCATGGGGAGGGACAAAGTGAGAGAAGACGTTGTGGTTGGATGATTAGTGTTCTGAAATGGCCAATAGGAGGTCTGAAACTCAGTTAAACTTAACCACATTTCTGCAATAGAACACCCTCCCACCAAATCTTCAGTCAGATCCAGCTGGTGGTGAGGAAGCCTTAGGAAAATGTTTCCTGTTGACTTACTTCCGAGGATATAAGTTCTTTATAAAAGTCAAATGAAAGGGCTGAGTTTAATCCTGGTTTAGGAAGAAAAACAAACAAACAAAAAAGGACCAAGTCATTGAGTGGAAAACACGAACCTGGAGGAATCTGAGGTCATGACACAACTCCCCAGCCGCTGCACGGACGTCACAGAAGTCTGAGGAGACTTTTAAAGATGGGGAGGTTTGGAAGTTCCACTTACATTAACTAGGTCTCAAATGACTTCTTGATGTCTGAAATGCACAAAACATTTATATTTTAACAAGACCACATGTTCAGGGATGAAACTTCTTGCCTGAATTTTGAAGCTAACCTCCTGGTTATTTGGAAGTACATCTTTTGCGGGGTATATGTCTTGAGGGATTGAACTAGAGAATACAAACCTGGAAGGAAAGTCTATATTTGGGGTCATAGATGGAGAAGGATGTGGCTGAAGGAACACAGTATCCAGAGCCAATCTCATGTCTGCAGTTTTCCCACACATGCCTACAGATCCCCCTCCCCTTTTCTCTCTGCTCTATCTCTTTCCCTTTCCTTTGTAATTGTCTCAGCCTTCCCTAGTAGTTTGAGATTGATACTTTTATGAGTATCATATCCCCTCAAGCCTCCTAAAGTACCTTTCCTAGGGTTCTTGTATTTCTTTCTGACGGGGCACCTAGACTGATAAAATGGCAACAGGCAAGGCACTTGTAGCCTTGGCTACCACTTCCTCTGTCCCTTCCCACCATGGAGAGAGATGAAACCATAGAGAGATACAGAGACACCCTTCAATCTCATGATAAACTCTACTCCTAGGCCACTAATCTCTTGCTTTGGTTTTTCCAGGAACTGACCTGATGGAGTAGCCAGCACTCACTCATTCCAGGCCTTGTGCATTCAGCCTATCCCTTAAGCTCCCTGTGTTCCATTCAGTCAAATGACATTTCCTATTTAGCATGCCTTCCGATTTAGCGCATGTGACATTTGGAGGGGAGAGATTCTTCTCTCTCTCTCTCTCTCTCTCTCTCTCTCTCTCTCTCTCTGACACTTGATAATTTGAGCTGCATATGATGTCAGGACTGCATCCGTTACCTTTAGTGGTATTAAATTATACCACCTTCATTATGTGACCTGTGCTTGAGGGAAAATCCCCAGATCTAATAGGTCCATGTGGTACATTCAGCCATCATCTTTCCATGCCAATTTTAAGGAGAAATGTGAAGAAGCATGCAGGAGAGTTAGGAAGTTGGCTTGGAAGGGATGCAGATAAACAAAGGCTGCAGGAACTCCAAGTCTGTCCTTGTGGGGCTGACATGGGCTTTAGAAATAGAAGAATTGGGGCAGGCACAAAAGTTATACATCATTAAGCAGTCTCTGTTAGGACATGGGCTGTTTAATCATTGCTTCAGCTCCCGTTCTTCAAGGGGGTCCACGGAAGTCCTCATTGCTTAAGATGAAAGGCTGCTGGTTCTCAGGTGACAATTCTGTCTCCATGGTGCTGCCTCACCATCACAGATAATTGCCCTTGGTGCAGGGTGGGGTGTCCTGGGGCTCTTCTGTTCCTAGAATCCCAGGTGACTGCACGTTTAGGGTTATGACTATTGACCTTTGGGTGCCTGGGGTGGGGATGGTCATGGCATCTGGAACGTGACCTTGTAAAGAGCTGACAGGGAGATAAAATAGTGCCTCTGATCTTCCTGCCTTCTGCACAGAGTGGGAGGAGGGAGCTTAGGTATGAGTGGTTTCTAGAAAGACACTCCTCACATAATCATCGTGCCTGCCTGTAGAGGTAAACAGCGTCTCACAATACAGGAGACAGATGCAAGACGAAGACAGTACCAGTCTTTCCGTTTGATTTCTCCGAAGGCCCAAGTGGGGACCCAATGCCTTTTAGCCAAGCAGCTTCCAAATGCCTGTTATAATTACAGGGTTGCAGAGGACGTGGAACATTTGATTTTAAGCTAATTGAGGGCAGGGATTACATCGCTCTGTAGCTTTATACTTTCTTAATTAAATAAAAGTTAAAGAATAGAATATGTAACTCGACAGGCTTAATGAAATTAAGGTAAGCCCTAGATTTGCCTCCAACTTACTGATTAAAAAAAATACTTAAATTGAATCATTGAAGAAAGACTAATACATTTTTTATCCTATTACAAACACATTAGAAAAATGTACTTTCCAAGGTCAAAACCACCCACTCTGTGCAAAAGACCCTGATGTTAGCTGTCCTCACCAAGGCCAGATGGGCTGCCTTGAGGAGCTTATCTTCTTGTTTTGAGCAGATGATGACGTTTCAGATGTCTCCTCGGACCTATAGCTGTTTTTCAGCGAATTTACAAACACAAGACTTTAAGTCCTTTACTGCATTTCTTCACCTGGATGTTACTGACCTAGTCCCTCCTTGAGGATGCGTGTTACTTCTAGTAGTATAAGGCTTCAAGTAACACGTTAACTTCTTTTCAGCGACTTTGGAAGATTTTAACCCTCAGCTTATTAGGGGAACGAAAACCGAGAGCCCACGAAATCATGTGAAAACACACTGGGGGATTTTTGCCCACGCCTTGCCCTTGTACGGGGCTTTTCCTCATCTCTCATTTTCCTGCTATCCTGTGGTAGCCACACAGAGGTAAATGGATTCTTACCTGGGAAACAAAAAGAGAGAGAGAGCAATGGGCCAGAAACCCCAGAAGAAGAGCTCTGAATCAAATATCCGAGGACCGGCTACTGTAATGACGAGAGATCTGCAGGGAAGATAAATGTGAACGTTGAAATAAGAGTTAACTCACTTAAAAGAAATTTCCCCCGTATCCCCCAAAGGCGTCACTAAATCAAACGTCTTGCTTGCTTGCACTCTCCCCTCCGTAAACTGGACTCCACTTGACTTACTGCAGTCATTCCTGTAAGTTCATAAATACAATTTCTGCAATCTGTAAAATCCTCAACCCCCAGCTCGTCTCCTGTCTAAAACAACAATGTGGAATACTTGATGCAAGACTTCCTCGGCCAGGAAGCCAAGGCTGTGTGGGCTTGCGTGACTGCTTAACGACAAGTGAGACTCAAGTTGGGGTCATTTGTTCCTGTGATTGATGGATTCATAAGATTCGTTGCTGGCGGGTTTGCGAGTCTTTCCGTGACCTGACTCCTCCTTCCTTCCTGGACTCTATCTCTTTCTTTTGCAACCCGCTCTTTGCACCGGGCATCTCTCCCAACCTCAGTTTGCTATCTTTCTGGCTTCTGCCTTTGCTATTCTGCTTACTGAGCTTTTCTCCTCCAGCTCCTGGGTGATCTTGGCATTTCATCATGTGAATAATGTCTTCCAGAAACCTACACTGGCCAGTCACCTCCCTGCTTCCAGATTACCAGCCCTCTGAAGTACCCCAGGCTGCCTTCTGTGCTCGAATCTCTGTATCTGACACACATGATGTGTGGTAAGCGTCTCCCGGCTGATTTGGAAGCCTTATAAGGACAGCAGACTGCATCCATCCATTCCCAGTGTCTGGTTCAGAGAAGGTACTCAGTACTCATTTTTTTTTCCTAGCTGACCCTAAGGGCTCACAGGGAGGCATGTTCCACACTGAAACTCTTCCAGCCAATTGACACATGTCCCTTAGCACTTCCTCTAAACGTTTTACCCAAACGTTAACTTGACTTAAAAGTATGTCCTATGTTTAGAAATATAAAGACTCTCTAGTGAGTTGGTGGCCTTGCGAGACCAATGCAAAGACTGAATGTCATTTTCAGTCATGGGTAGGGGTCAGGGTGGAGGAGTAAATCAAGGATTTCATGCTGTTACCTTGCTGGTTCCCTTTTTCTACTATCTCCGTTCTAGCCTACGACTGCAGTCAGTTCTATCTCTAGTTCATCTATCCAGATTTGTGAAACATGTCTGTGAACCATTTATCTCTAGAGAGCCAACTCCCAGGTCAAGATAACAATAAAAATGCAAATTTATAGGGGTCTCCCACAACGTAAAGAAAGGTTATTTGCTTTCTTGGTTCCTGTATGTTGCAAATCCTAGACTCTTGCTAAAACTCAATTCCTGAACATTTTCCATTCATAAATTTTATAATGTCTTCCTACAATGTCTTTGTTCAATTTCTCCATCCCGACACACAACTTCAAGAAATCGGGCACATTCTGGTTTAAAAAAAAAAAAAGAAGAAAAAGAAGCTTAATCCAAGGGAATGGAGTTTCTTAAAGGTTATCTGCCTTGAATTACATCCAAGCTCTCCCCGAATGAGCTGTGTAAATCTTGCCATATGCTCTCGCCACATTGGTGCATGTGAGTAGACTGAGATATTTATAAAATGATCTAGGTATATTCATTGATTGAGAAAACTTGTTTTCTGAATGTTGAGATAATTTAGTGTCTGGCACTGCTTAATTAATTTACCTAGATAAGATAGGTTGGCTAAAATAAACCTATAAGGCCTTAATTTAGTCTGTCACGGAGCCCTTTTTCTTTTCCCCTGGTATGGAAAAGGTCTAGGGAGCAGCTGGCCACCAGCTGGAGCCTTGTGCCTTTTACTGAAGTGAAATTGGGACTTTAACAAGCTTAATTATAACTAGATTTCACCTGCCTCTCAGAACGACCAACCCTCTCTCTCCGTTTCTGCCCCCTACTCCCCACTGCTGGTTGTCTGGGGGGGGGGCTGTTTTCAATAGTTCTGCCAGACCATATATGATCGGAAAGCTTTATAGTCACACCCTGGATTTAATTACGGCGACAAAAATGTGTAAATTAAATCTAGCTTCTTTTGAGAAGGCAAGATCAAGGCAAGGGGTGGGTGAGCTCAGGGGAAATGGCCGCTAATATATTTAAGTTCTCAGAGGTTATCTACAAACTGAATTCGAGCGATGGATCTAGCTGGATTTATGTCTCCAGCAACTGATTGGAGCCATATGCCCAAATCGTTACTCTTGGGAGGCTTCCTTTATTTCACTTTCTCTTAAGCATTGTTGACAGCAGAGACTCCGACTGATAGTGTTTGGCTATAAGTACTGCACTATACTTCCCAATATAGCTGTTACAGTCCCCAACATAAAACTGACCCTCAGAAAACATTATGGACTACGTTGATTGATTAAAAACCTGTTTGAATCTGTGACAATCACCCAGTCAAATGGGTTAAATTTCCCTGCGTCTCTTTTACCATGAACCATTAAATGTTGACTAAATGGTGTGTCCTTGGTGGTTTGGGTTCAGGAATGTGGTCTGCCCCTTTAAGACAATGACAGGAGTGGCTAGAGAGAATTCCGAAATTATCTTTTTTTAACAGAAAGAGAAAAATGTGATAAGACTCTCTGCTTGGTGACAATGGGACTAAGACAACGTGAAAACGTTGGCAAAGAGTCAATCCCCTGTTGCCTTTTTTGTGTTAAAAGACATCGATGACCCGAGCATCTTGGAAGAAGCCCAACATCTCGAGACTAAATTAGATAAAAAGAAGCACCGTGACCCTCATGAGTTCGTATCTGCAGCTTTCTTCTTGTGGATAATTACAGTTTTATTTGCCTACTTCCCGTGAGATTTGAGGTAGTTATAAATCTTGGAAGAAGAGCATTGGACAGTTGGTTGCGTTCGGCATCATCACTGACAGGGTTCCCACATTGAAAACATGGGGGAAAGGAAGCTCTAGGTTTTTCCACGCTGGCTTTGTTTTAAGAACCGAAGCAAGCAGGAGATGTTTAATGCAGCGAGACAGGCACATGTCACAGCGGACAATCACATGCAGAAGTGCGGAGCCATAGGTGGAAAAAACATGTCTTGCAAATATATACATAAACTATATTACTCTTTGTCTCAAAAACGTCCCGTTAAGTTCAGAATTCCTCAAGCACTTGGATTTAGCCTCAATCGTAAATCTACCTCTTTGTCACCTCCGTTGACTAGCCTCTGGCCCACTCTCAACTTCTCTCCTCAGCAGGGTCACCACAGCCTCGTCCCTGCTAGCATCTCCATTAAAGGGAGCATTCCTCCACTCCCCAGCCCTTCTCAAATGGCGCTGTAATTATTTGTTTACGTGTCTGTCTCCCTCACCCAGACTTCCAGCTCTTTAAGGTCTGAGACAGCATTCCATGTAAGCCACTTGGTGGATCCACACCCTGATGGTGTCTGGTACATGGTAGGCCCACAGCAAATGTTGCGGTAAACGGGGCGTACGGGGTGGAGCCTGTTAATGAATGAGTCCAAATTGCCATCTCTGATTTATTGGGCAGCCCGATGGTAATATGCAAGAAAGAAACCCCAGTCTTGTTGCCTCAGTGTCAGGTGGTCTTTTCTGGAACACTCCCCAGCGCCCGAGCAGGCTTCTAAACTCACGGCTTTACTTCACAAGAGTGATAGCATCGCTGTAATTAAATGCGTACTATCAAAGCATAAATCACCGAGGTGAGATCTTGGAATCTACAGGTGTGCTTCATGTTTCAACGGTAACTCAGTCATTAAAAAAAAAAAAAAAAAAAGACACTATGTCTGGTTGGGTACAAAACTTGGTAACTGAGGGCTAGCGTTTTCTAATTTCCCTGATCCTACAATGTATAAATATTCGGAGCTAGAATCAATTTTAGGGTGGGGGAAGGGAGTGTTAAGAGGAAGCATTGAGCTGATCAGGTTAAGCTTGTCACTAAGTAACATACTTCAAAGACCAAAACTGCGGTCCCTGTGGAGGAGTGTACTATAGGATGGTGGCTGAAAAGATTGCTGGGGATTACCTTCACAGGTTGGACAAAGGTTCTGGTTTCCTTAAAAAGGAGAAGTTCATTTTACTAGACTTTTCTCTTATAATTTAATCTCTCCTTAGAAAAATGGTGTCAGATAGGCTAGATGGTTATTTTATAAAGAAACATTTGCAGAGTCAAACATTGCACAAAACTGCAGCAGCACATAGTATGTCTACATACATATATGTATGTATATGTATATATATATATACACACATACACATAGTGTGTGTGTGTGTGTGTGTGTGTGTGTGTGTGTGTGTGTGCATTTTTCTAGTTATAGTATCAGGTGGTAACAGAAATGAGATGAATACAACACGGGTTAACTGAAGGAATGACCAAGGTCAGAGACTAATCTATCGTCTTTGGTTTAGTGATTAAAACATCAGAAAGGAGCAGGGAGGGCTTTGTTTTTTTTTGGGGGGGGGTAAAATGTTTTTAATCTGAGGCATGTGAAGAATTCCAGTTACTGTGTGGGGTCTCAGAGAGGCACACACTGATGTATAGGTTCATGATGTTTTGTACCCCAGTGAGAACCCCACAGGGCTGATTTTACTCAGCTAGACCGAAGGAAAGGGTTAATTAAAACGAAAGCACTTCTGGATCAGCCAGCGTTGAGATTAGAGCAGGGTTGGCATGGAAAGACAAGGAACACTCATTTCCTTCCCTTTCCGAACACCCCGAAGCTGACAGAAACTAACTGGCAGGGTTGTGCTGTCTGAGACAGGGCAGAAACTGAGCTTTAGACACAGACCCTTATATTCCCTAGATCTGCACTTTTTCCTCTCGGTCAGGCTGGAATTTTGACATCCCTGTTGTCTGGAAGGAAACCTCTTCTCCTTACTGTCTCGGTTCAGACCAGCATTGTCTGAAGGGTTGTCCGAGTGACCCAGTGATTCCCCCAAGTCCTGCTTTTATCCGTGATCATCTATAAAGTGAATAATGTCTATTAAACTTTACTCACGACCTTGGTTTATGGGATATATTCATGCAGCTAGTAATTTTTTCTTTCAGAATTTGCTGCCTGTAAATGGAATCGTCTTTGGGCTTTCGTTGTTTGTCTGTTTGCTATTTTTGTAGACTCTTTGTTTCATGGTGCTTTGTTTCTTTGGTTTTTTGTTTTTTGTTTTTGTTTTTTTGTCTTATTGCTCTTTTGCTTGTGCATTTTGGTTTCCGTTTTCGCGTCATGTGTGTGTTTCTCGTTTTTTTTCTCTTTGTTATTGGTTTTGTTTGTTTTTTAGAGTATGTGGAGGGGAGAAGGACATAAAGTTGAGGGGATAAGGAGGTGGGGGGATTTGGAAGAAGTTAGGGGTAGGGAAAGCATAATAAAAATATGTCAAATAAAAGTTTTTTTCAATTAAAAAAAAAGAAGTCTTTTTTTTCTCCGTACTAAAGTCTGAGATCATTGCATGAGTTCAGCTCTGACGCATGTCAAGCCTCACTGATGAATTCTTCTACCAGTCTTGCTGTCGTACTCTGGGCAAACATTTTCTCCATCTCTGTGGCGTCCCTTCTCACCCTGCAAATGTTGAAGTTCTGCTAATTCACTGTATAGAATGAGGCCATGCTGTCACGGTAGATCCATATCTGATGGTCACTTACCACATCCATAAGGTGTAGAGGACAGAGGGATGGGAACTGGACAGGTCAACCGCCCTGACCTCTCTTGACCTCTGCTGGCAAATACTGCCGTGAACTGAGGGTGGGCTGAGAGATAAGTGTTTGCCTGGCGAGTCTGAGGCTCTAGGTTCGATTCCTGTCACCTTTAAGTAAAGAAGTAAAAAGTCCTCCCTTTAAGAATCATACATATTGCTGCATATTTAGTAGAACGCGTGCGTGATCAAATGAGATGAATGACAGCCCAGCTTTTACCAACCTTCACAAAATAGGAAAGGCTTTTAGGAATGTTCCTGTGGTGCGAATTTACACTGAAGGTAAAATAAAAAGGTCTCTTGTTTGAGAAATACAAGAAAGTGGTTGGCCGGCAAGCTCGTCTCCAAGTGAGGGTTGTCCTCCAAGTTGGTAAAGATATTTTATACACATTATATATTTTATACACATTATATATCATATATACTTATATATTACATATTACATTATATATTATATATACTTACATGTGCATATAAAATTTATAAATAAACCAATGCATATCTATTGATATCATAAAAGAAAAAGTGGAGCCAAAGTTATCGTCAAGTGCAAGCACAGCTGAGCAAACCACCTTGCGGCTTTTGAAGTAGAAACTCAGAAGGCACATTTGCTTCCTAGTTCGGACAAGCTCCTGCAAAGTCTGATGGGATTTCATGGTGCGTACTCGGCAGCGAGTGCCTGCGGCAGAGTTCTCACAGGTCTGAGCGCAGACTCGCTGCTCTGAGTCCCCATTGTTCAGCTGAAGCTGTCTCGAATCTCCTGCTGTTCTTGAGGGTGGGCAGACCGCTGAGACAGTCCAGTCTGAACCCCAGCACGTGGTGGTTGTTTCCGGCCATGTGCTTGGCGGACCGTTACCTTCTAGCTGAGCCTCACATTACTTTGTGGCAGTTCCCCACCCCCACCCAGACCGAATAAGAGATATTCTGGAAGAGAACGTCATGCAAATGGGAAGCATTATTTTAGAAAGCAGATCTCTGCTACTCTGAAGCTTTTGCAAAGCTGCGTCTATAGGTGACATGCCCGACACATCTGTTTTTGTGTGTGGGAGACAGTCTATATTTATCATTGAGGATGAGTCACTTTGTAACACAGCACAGTCTACTTCAGTCTTGGTGTTTAGTCCTCTCTTGGGTAGAATGTGCTGTAACGTTTATGCTTTAAGTAGTACATATCTAGCTTCCTGGTAGTCTGCCACCAAGAGCGACAATAGCTATGGAGGTACCAAATCTCCCTCCTGCTTTCCCGTTCTCTCAGGCTGACTTTAAAGACGTAATCAGAGAGGAGGTGCCTCAAGGGATGCTGGGAAAGACCAGCTTTGAATTCGGCAAAGCAAGAAGAGAATAAACTTAAATGTAAGAAAGGCCACAGAAAAGCTCTGAAACAGCAATGAAGCAGCTCCCGCCAGTCCCTAAGCATCCAATGTAGCTGAAAGCAGAGATTCTAAGCACCACCTTCAGACAAGACCCTAGGACGTCAGCTGCAGTGTGGAGCAGCAAGAAAGAAGGCCTGAGTGCCGAGTGTTGTGTGAACGTGTGACATAAGCCGCTAAAGCAAGGACCATACATACCCTCAAACCCACGGGAGAATGACAAAGTCCCCTCCTGCATTAGGGGACTGAGGCTCAGAGGGGTGGCAAAGTCTTCTGTGTGCAAGTCTTGACAATGTGTGCACACGCTGTCCACCTTAGCTTTCTCCTTTGAATATCTACAGTCTTAAGACTGCTCCCCTACGGAGGCTGAGCCTACTGAGAATAGCTGACCTGTCCTCGGTACAGCTGTGTGCATAAATCCTGCCTCCTAGTGTATGTCCTAGTAACCCCACTCCCTGTTCAACTTACATAATAAACCTGCAGACCTACTGTGGTCCTGTGCCTTCTCTATCTGAGAAACTGGTGTACCCAGTCCTCAATTGTCTGTGTGTCTGTATGTCTGTGATTTTGTGTATCTGTGTGTCTGTGGGTCTGTATGTCTATGTGTCTGTGTATCTGTTGTGCCTATGTGTTTGTGTGTCTTTCTTTCTTTAGGCTTCTTCCTCTGAAGACAGGACTGCTGGGAAATGTCCCCTCACTCTGATCACCACCGACAGTGAGTTGGCACCCAGTGACACTTGGAAAAAGACTGACCCATACCCTGGAGCTGTCCCACTGCAGCCAAGGTCACAGTGTGATCCCTCACTGTCGTGGGCTGTCAAGCACAGCCTGTTCCTGGCTCCCATTATACCTGAGTTTGTCTGTGTTGTTTTTCTTCCAGCCACTTAGATGGCATCTTGGCACCCCAATTCCCTCCTCGAATCAACATTGACTATTTCTCTTCTTTTCCTGGACTTAACTTTTTTCTTCCCATTCTTGACTAAGAAATCTCACTGAGGCTAACCCATTTGGATAAGTCATGGATGAAACTGTTCTAGGTTTGTGTGGAAAATGAACCTTAGCAATACCCTATGTTTTGAGCTCCCTGTTTTCATTCAAGCCTTCAGGAAGAGCTGGGTCATCAGTAGGTGAGTCTAGGGTTTAACTGACATCTTCAGGCAGGGTGGCTTCCTCCCCTCCATCCCCCTTTTTTCATTAAAAAGGAGGTCAGGGCCGTAAGTTTAGTCTCCATGTTCAATTTTGTGGTCTGAGTTGTTTCTGATGATGTAAATCGGCTGTCTTAACTGCATGGTTTGATCAGCACAAGAATGTCCCCTCTTTCCAGCTGGGTAAGCAATCTTGTCTTTATCCTCACTGTTCGTAGACTCTCCTTACCCATTCTTTTCAGCTTAAGTAAGAGTCCCTCCTAAAATGTAAACATAATTTGGAAATTGTCCCATATTGGTCTACCACTAACCCTCAAATTTGTCTACGGGTTTTTTTTTTCCACATCTTGAAACATGAAGAAATAGGAGAGGTAAGATGGGATACGAGAAAAAGAACCAGATTGATGAAAGACAGCAATCTCCAAGCAAAGGCAGGGGTACCTTTCTCTGAGCTGAATGAGAACTTTCTCGATGTGAGAGACCCACAGTGAAGGGAAGCACAGCAAAGACCAGAGCACTGACTCTCCAGTATTACTTTCTTTCCCTCTCACCCGTTTCTTGTTTGTTTCATAAGAAGCTGGCTGGCTGTCATGGGAACCTGTGCAGATGCTCTCCACAGCTTAGAGAAAAATATATGCTGATGGAAAACAGAATTTCTGACTGTGGTTGAAGATGCTCCAGATGAAAAGAACAGACCACATGGACCCTGCATTCACTTCCCATCTTCTTCTCACTCAACAACTCTCCTGTAGCCATTAGAGTCATTTCTCCAAGGGTAGGAGGGACCGACCGACGTTGAAATTACATCTATGGGTTAATAGATGTACACGGTTTTAAAACATTCCTTGTGATTTTCACCAACTGCCGAGTCTTACCCCTTAACAAGGTGACAAAGACTTTGGGGGGCGGTGGGGATACAACCACGATTCTGTTTGTTTCTCTGTGTTCATTGGGCATCTGGGTACTGATGAGCCCATCACCAGTGCTGAGTAGATCAGAGGTATTTGATAAATACCGCTTGTCATTCTTCTGTCTCCTATGAAAAATAAATATATCTGCTATCCTATAAAGGAAAAGGATGAATATGATTTATTGATTTCTTTTATTTGCCATACTCGTACTCCTACCCCAATCATATTAAAACCTATTCTGTAGTCACTGCTCCTACCAAAGCAATGGAGGGAACGAACAACACCTTTAAGAGAAAACACGTAAACTATAAGAAAACACCCAAACACCTGAAGGAACAATTAAACAACAAATAAAAGACTCACAGGGTCTACACAGAAAATCAAAACATTGATTTCGGCGGGGAAGGAGTTACTCAGCCAAGGTTATATTTGTTAGCCTGGAACCAAAGCAGGTAGTTGGAAGGAATTCACAATTGAGAGAGCAACACTAGATCCCCCTCCCCCGACCCCATAATCTATTTTAGATCAAGAGTACTTTGAGGCAAGAAAGCACAATCAGCCGAGACTAGCCGACCTTTGCAAAGAACTGTGGCTGGATAACGTCATAGTTTGGTTCCTATTGTATATAAAACATGAAAGGAAGCTCTCCCCGTCGCCCTCTGCTGAGTTACGCCCCTCCCTGCCTTCAAAGTCAGAGCAGAAACTACCTCTACCACAAGCCTGCAAATGGAAGACGTGTGCGAGTGCTGTGTTCCCACGTTCCAGCAGGGAAACAGCCATCTGGATGGAAACGGCAACGGGACAACCAAGCTAAAAACGTGGATACCATACAGCAGGGCACCTTTCCCCTCTCTTCGAGTCTGTTGTTCTTTCTGTGACCACCCCTCACAGTCTGTCACGTCAGCTTAGATAAGCGGGAATTGACGTTTCTAGTCATGCTTTTATTCTCAGGTTAAAGACACAAGCTCATTTTATCTACTGTAACTGTAATCCATCCAGCAAGATTCTTTACGAATTTTACTTCTTATCGACTAATATTAAAATTGTTTCCAATGGTCTGATTCCAGGCATTGCTAGGCCCTCAAGAGTTGACTGTGTGCTTGTAACAAAGCCTCTTTCTCTGGTGAAATCCCACTTCTCTGTCTCTTCTCCCAGGCCATACCCGCGCAGAGACCAAAACCATTCAACTCCAACTACTTGCCCAAAGGAGATACTTTATAGAAACTCTACCACAAGACATTCCACTGGCCTGGCAAGGGGTTTTGGTTTGGTGTTTTGCAATGCATAACACTTCATGTTTCCATCTATGCCCATTTTGTTACAACTGCAAACTTAAAATGTCTTTTCTGTTCTGTTGTACTTAGCTGAATACTATTTTCTACTATTTAAGACAAAAATTATCTCTTTTTTTCCTCATCTAATTTAAACACCGCTTTTCCACAAAGAATCCTTTCTTCCTCACCATCCTGTCTTCCGGGGAGGTCACCACTGACTGGCCCTGGTTGGGCGAGGTTGTAGGAACATTTTCTTTGAACACTGTCTTTGATCAGTAAATTAGCTATGTAAGGGTAGTGGAAGCTGAGGAGAGAGATGGTGTTTTATTTTATCTTACTCTATTGACCATGTTAAAATTTGGGTGAAGGCACTCTGCCTTGTGAAGTACCTACCACTCATTGACATTACCTTAAGGCCTTCCTCTGTGTGACCATCTTAAAGACGCCACAGTTGTTTACACACTGGAATTTATTTCAGATCGAAGAAATGAGTTAGCAAGAGCTTCCCCCACCCACACTGGGCCTCAGGAGTTTCAATGCTTACATGTTTGACCCTGAAGCTTCCTTGCTTACATTCCCTTCTAGTCCTTCCCCACCCCTACC
This sequence comes from Rattus norvegicus, assembly GCF_021556685.1. Taxonomy (NCBI): domain Eukaryota; kingdom Metazoa; phylum Chordata; class Mammalia; order Rodentia; family Muridae; genus Rattus; species Rattus norvegicus. Next base: position 134,761,936 of record NC_141540.1, read on the forward strand.
TGCAGCGCCTTGCTCCCAAAGCCACATAACCCATAAACTGGGCTGGAACACAGAAGTGCTTAGTGTGCAGGTCCCTGGTTCAATCACGTTTCCACTTGTATCCTTCCCTTCCCCACTCAACCTGACATTTATCCTTGGCCTCTTTGGCACCTCTACATGGGGAAATTCTGAGTTTTGTGTCCTGTTTGCACCTGGCTGTCTACAGTTGTCTGCAGTTGTCTTAGTTGACCTCTCTTGTCATTCTTCCTTCTCAAATGTTTTAGTGTTCCATTCTCTCTCTCTCTCTTTCTCTCTCTCTCTCTCTCTCTCTCTCTCTCTCTCTCTCCTCTCCCTCCTCTTTATTTTTCATTTTTTGTGTGTGTGTGTATTGATGCTTTGCCTGCTTGTATAACCATGTGAAGCTGTTGACAGATCTTGGAGTAACAGACAGTTGTGAACTGTCATGTGGTTGCTGGGATTTGAACTTGGGTCCTCCGGAAGAATAGCCAGTATTCTTAACCGCTGAGCCATTTCTCCAGCCCCCACAGCAATTCCTATAAAGGAAACTATTTAATTGGGATTTGCTTACAGTTTCAGAGGTTTAGTCCACTGTCAGCATAAAGGAGATCATGGTAGCAAGCGGGCAGACGTGGTACTGGAGAAGTTCTTACTACCTCCAGATCTAAAGGCAGCAGCAAGAGAAAGGCAGTGGGCCTGACTTGGTTCTTTTGAAACCCCAAATCCCAACCCCAAGAGACACGCTTCCCCTAACAATCCCACAGCTACTCCAGCCAAGCCACACCTTCTAATCCCTCCCAAGTAGCATCACCCCTTGAAGATTGAGCAGTCAAAACATAGGAGTCTATTGAGGGTATTATTATTCAAACTGCCACAGCAGCTCATCAACTCTGAGGACATAACTCAGTGGTTACGAGCACTGGCTGCTCTCAAAGAGGTTCTGGGTTCAATTCCCAGCAACCACATGGTGACTCATAACCATCTACAGGGGGATCTGGCGCCCTCTTCTGGCAGGCAGGTGTGTATGCAACAGGGCATTCACACATCCATAAATAAACGTTTACAAGAGAAAAAAAAGGACAGAGTGTATTGTTTTTGTGCCGTAAGACCATTTCCTTTCCCGGGCCTGTTTCCTTCCTTTCACTATATGCTAACTCTCTTCTCCATCTTCTGGATTCTCTTTTTTCTTACACCCCAAGTCTGGATGTCCTCAAGGTATTAGAAGAATCATATCATTTTATCATTATATACCAAGGACAGACTGCACTTTAACGCTTTTTTGTTTGTTTGTTTTGTTTTCCTGGTATCCTTGGATTCGTTCTCTAAAGGTTCGTTCTGGCCTTCTACCACCTCCTCCCATTTTTCAAAGTATACAGCGAACACTCCATCTAGACGCCCACTCTATCTTGCAGCCTTCGGGATGATGTCAGTCTGGAACATGTCGAGTGGAAGGGCATGAACTCTAACCAGGGAGATGGCTTGTCTGAAAAGGCAGTTTTCCACTAAGACCAGTTGTCTTAAAATGTCGCAGGTTTTGACTCTGCCTGTCTAAAGCATTGTTAGGGACATGGTGCTGTGGGATGTCAGACCAATCGTACGAATACCACCTGTGTGGTCAGGGTCATGGTGCCTGTACATTTCCTGTCCTATTGTAGTTCCCATCTGGCTGGACAGTTTTTAGGACTGATATTATGCAGCAGAAGAGAATTTTCAGATGGCTTATTGCCCTACCATGCAAAGGGCTATTCTTTTTTTTTTCTGTTTACTTTCCTGAATATTTCTCCTTAATCTTCCTTACTGCTCTTCTCTCTCTGCCCCCAACAAACTACTCCATTGGACTCTATCTTTCCATCATTCTCATTCTCCTCCCACAACTACAACAGACAGTACCCTGTCAATGTGCTCTCTGGTCTACAGGGCTCCTAGTTCCGTTAAATTTCACCCTCACACCGGACAACAACCTTTTAGTTAAATCCGTTTGGATGTCTTATTCATCAGGTTCCAATACAACGTGCTCAAAGTAGATCTGATATTACTTTTCTCTTTCCAAACCCACTCTTCCTTCCTGTGTTAATTAACTGCAACATTATTCATCCAGTCACTGGAACCAGCAATCTGTGCTCGCCTTAACCACCTCCTCTCCCTCCTCCCCCGCAAGTGATTTATCAGCCAATCCGCCCAGCTTTATCTCACTACTGTTTGTCAATCTCTCCCTCCATTCTTCTGGCTCAGCTCATCATAACCGCATCCTTGGAATATGTCTCAAACAAACTTGGTGCCCTCCCTGCTTGCTGATTGGTGCTGTGGGTATGGTCCTTGAAATACAAATCTGGCGAGGTCCCAGCCTTCCCCTCATGACCCCCACATACAGCATTGCCAGGATTCTTTGCTGTTGATCTCATCAGTCCATGCTTCTCAGCACAGCTTCTGAAGACCCCTTGCCACCTTTCGTTCGCCAGAATTCCCAGTCCTAGTCTACTTTGCCCTAAGCATTTGGTTAAAACTGGAGAAAAATGCTTATTTTTCTCCATGTATCCTCCTAGTCTTCCACCTCCCATATTCACTGTCATTTAAATTGTGAATCAGACATCCACGCATGCTCCTCTTCCTCCCTCGCTGGTAACACCATGGTAAAATTATTCCATTGTTTTTGGTGGAGATAGAGTGATAATCATTTCTCAGTTAATTTTTTATATGTGACTGCATGTGTGCATGTGTGTGTGGTGTATATATGTGTTCATGTTTGTGTGCGTTGCTACATATGTGTATGTACATATATTTACATTATTGTGTGGGTTTGTGTATGTGTGTATGTGTGTACATGTGCACATGTTTGTGTTGGTTTATACATATGTGCATGTGTGCATGTGTGTATGTGTAAGTACACATGTAAATGTGTATACATGTTTGTGTAGGTTTACACCTGTGTGCACATGTGCATGAGTACATGTACATGTTTGTGTGGATTCATATGCATGTATCTGTGTTAAGTATAAGTGCATGTGTGTATGTGTGTAGGTGTTTGTGTGGGTTTGTGATGTGTGTAAGTGCATGTGTGTATATCTGTACATGTTTGTATGGATTTACACATGTGTGTATGTGTGATATGTATAAGTGCATGTGTGTGTATGTGTATATGTTTGTGTGGATTTACACATGTGTGTATTTGTGTTATGTATAAGTGTATGTGTGTATATGTGTAGATGTTTGTGTGGGTTTACATGTGTGAGTGAGTGCATACACAGGCATGTGGACACCTTTCTCCATTATTCTACTCCTCATTTTCTGAGACTAGGTCTCTCACCAACCCTGGAACTCCCTGATTCAGATACTGGTTGGCCACCAAGTTCCAGCCATCTTGCTGCCTCTGGCTCTCTAGGGTTTGCAGGACAGGCATGTGCTACTGAATTTGACTTTATGTGGATGCTATGGATATCATCTTGGGTCCTCATGCTGTTGACAGGCACGTCACCAATGGAGCCCAGCCCTCAGCTCTATCTCCTTGCTTTTAGAAAGTAAAAGAATTAGCCACTGTCATGTAAAGAAAAAAGGATGTTCTTCCCCCTCCTGCTTCCTGCATAACAGGGACCAGCGAGACCGTGGCACAGTGGTTCTCGTCTAAACAATCCTACCTCCCCTTAATCACACTCCTGCCCACCCAGTGTGCAGTGTAGACACCCAGAGCCAGGTCAAAAATGAACATTTGACAAGATTTGGGCTTTGTGAAAACTACAAACATTCAACTCTGCAGAATTTGGGGGGAAATTTCATTCAAGGGGATTTTTCTTCATGGAGTTCTGGGGCTCCCTGCAGTTGTTTTGACCAGAAGTGATGCTAAAAATAGCTTTCTGGGAAGCAGTTCCCATGAACGTTCATTTAATTTTGTCGTGGCGACTCAGCATCAGCTCTCAATGCCAGTCTTCGGCTGGCTTCCGTGCAAAGGGACATCCGTCTGCTGGTCACTCAGTGGCCTCCTAGGTGCTGCCTGGAGTCATGTGCGGTAGATGCTGTGTTAGAGAAGCATGTGTGGTTAACAGCTGTAGCTGGCTAAAAGACTGTGGTGCTTTGAAAGAGAAAGGCCCCAGTAGGCTCACAGATTAAAATGATTGGTCATCAGGGAATGGCACTACTTGAGAGGGACTAGAAGGTGTGGCCCTGTAGGAATAGATGTGACCTATTTTTTTGAAGTTTTGAATTTCATTTTTATTGGTTATTTTGTTTACTTACATTTCAAATGTTATCCCCCCTTCCCAGTTTCCCCTCCCCGAGCCCTCTACCCCCTCCTTCCTCACCCCCTGCCTCTACGAGTGTGCTCCTCTACTCACACAACCACTCCTGCCTCAGTGGCCTAGCATTCCCCTATCCTGGGTCATCACACCTCCACAGGACCAAGGATTCCCCTCCCAGTGATGCCAGTTAGGCAATCCTCTGCTCCCTCTCCATCTGGAGCCTTGGGTACCCCCTGTGTATTCTTTGGTTGGTGGTTTAGTCCCTGGGAGCTTTGGCAGGTCTGGTCGGTTGATATTGTTCTTCCCATGAGGTTGCAAACCCCTTCGGCTCCTATGGTCCTTGCCCTAACTTCCCCATTGGGGTCCCTGTGCTCAGTCCAATGTTTGGCTGAGAGCATCTGCATCTGTATTGGTCCCTCTCTGGCAGAGCCTCTCAGGGACAACTATACCAGGCTCCTGTCAGAAAGCACGTCTTGGCATCAGCAATAGTGTCTGGATTGGGGTCAGCAGATGGGATGGATCCCTAGATAAGGCAGTCTCTGGATGGCTTTTCCTTCAGTCCCTGCTCCACTCTTTGTCTCTGCATTTCCTTTTGACAGGAGTAATTCTGGATTAATATTTTTGAGGTGGGTGGCCCCATCCCTCAATTGGGGGCCCTGCCTATCCACTGGATATGGTCTCTACGGGTTCTATCTCCCCTTTGTTAGGTATTTTGGCTAAAGTCCTCCCTATTGGGCCCTGAGATGTGTGTGGCCTTCTTGGAGGTGTCATTGGGGATGGGCTTTATGATTTCAAATGCCAGTTGCTCTCGCTCCCTGCTGCCTATGGATCTGGTTATAGAACTTACCATCTCTTCAGCACTGTGTCGGCCCATGTGCCACCATGCTTCCAGCCATGATGATAATGGACTGAATCTCTGAAAATATAAGCCAGCCCCAATTGAGTGTTTTCCTTTATAAGGTTGCCTGGTGTCTCTTTGTCTCAGTTCGAGAATCAGTTACAAGATAGAACTACATTGTGTCCAGAGGAAAAGATTTCCTTCTGGAAAGGCCCAGTAAATACTCTTTCCCCATACAGCAGACCCCTCTCTCACTGGGCACTTAGTGATCCAGACTTGAGTTTTCTTTCTAACTCACTCCTGCGAGTATCAGCATAATCCGTGTAGCACAACACTATCCAGGCCAGATCGCAGGAGAATCTTTCATACATGGCATCTGGACCAAACATCTTGGATCTTAATGTGAGAACCTCCTTTAATGTTCCCAGATGGGGAAGAGCGCGAGATGCCTGGGTCCTTTCAGGAGATCCCCTTATCTTGGAGGGTGAGTTTGTTTAAAATGTCAGTAGCCAGTGGAACAAAGGATTCCTTGTATGATGAAGAACCTTTTTGAATTTATTTTTCTACCAAAAAAAAAAAATATGTGAATTGAAGAAAACTGTCTGCAGGGAAAGCAGCATTTAAAAAAATTAATCACAGTTTTGGATTGCTGGCATTTGCAATTAATACGACTTGTGTTTCTGCTGGTGATCCAAATGGCAGGTAGAGGGTATTTTGATTTAATTATGTGCTCTCAGCATTTTTCCCATACCACCAATTTAGGCTGTCTAGACAGTGCGGTTGCTCTATGGTGAGTGGGCTTCCCTCTGGGAATTCCTTTCTTTTGGACCATGGAGGAAGTCTCCGCAGACCTTGAAAAGCCTTCCCACATAACTCTCTGTGCCGTTATACTCCAATATCTGCGGTGCCACAATGCATTAATACATCTGTATCACATTAATACTGTATTAGAGCAACGCGTGGGTAATACGATATAATAAAAACACGGCTGAACCCCAACGTCCTCACGTGGCTCCGCGAGATGAGAAACAGTGTTGTCAGTTCCAGCTCACAGGCCTCGTGCCTGCGGAGAGGCAGAAGAGACCCCGGGTGCCTGCCGTGAGCAGTACAAACAGCCACGTTCTCCGACAGACAGCAGCGGTGCTGCTGCCCAGAGATAAAGAAAGCAGACAGGCAGACCAGCTGCCTTGTGGGTCCTCGGTGTTTTCATAACTCCCAACACCCTCCTCTTCCACATTGTTGGTTTGTCATCCTCCAGTAATTGTTCATTAATCACTGCTCCAATTGCTCGGGACTCTATAACATTCCCTGCCAAAAAAGTATTGCACAAAATAGGTGAGAGGTTCCTTTTTCTTCTTCTCTCTTTTTTTCCAAAATAATGTCCTTAAAAAGAACTTGGATCTTGAGCTTTCGAAACGCTAGGAAAAAGCATAAAGGGAGAGAGGGGGTGAGGGTAAGGCTTTTCCTAAAAGCCAAGTTCGCTGGAGATAATTTCATTTCCAAAGTGAAAAACACAAAGGCCCAAGCCTCAGCCCCGCCCGATTTCTCTAACCACATTTCCATTCCCTCTCTAGCCCGGTCTGGCGAAGTGCGTTTCTCTTGCCGTTGACTCAGCTCTCGAAACCTTTCCAAAGAAAGAAATGCTATAACGTTTCGGGTTAATGGATTCTATTGTGTCGTCCGGACTTTACAGGGACTAACCTTAAGCTCCATTTGAAATTAATTATCCCGGACTTTCACCGTCATCACTAGGAATTAAAACCAGCTGCTCACCTCTGCTTAGTCACCTTCTTGTAGCATGTAGGTAGGTTGGCCTTTCCATACGTCTACGCTACCCGGGCCCCGTTCCTGTGACCTTTCTTCAGGAAGACGGCTTTCCAACCCGTTCCTCATTTTCACTGAGCTTCTTTGGATGAGCTCCAAAGTCTCTTTCCTTGGGTGGGCCCGCCGTTTTGAGATACCAACGGCTGAGCGGCGGAAGCCACTTCACGGGAGATGTGTAGCGTGCCCGCCTGGTGCCATTCTTTGCAAGGGGTCACGTTTCATCTCACACACTCCTGCTGTAAAAATCCAGTAGAAATTAAAAATAAACTGTGTAAGAGCGTTCACCCTCGGCTCACTTCCAAGAAAACACTCAGATCTACTGAAGATATGACTCGTTTCCCAAAAGTCTACATGTCAACATAGATTTCAGAGAGCATCTCTTAGGGCGCACGGAGGAGAGAGTACATTCCTTCCCTTGTTTATCTTTTCATTGTATTCGAGAATATTAATCCAGATGCCTGCTGTTCCCTGTCATGGTCCAGAGACAAACGAACTGAATGCATTGTCTTGCTTATCTGGCTGCTTACTCTGAAGAGCCTTTACCAGAGAGACGGTGTGTGAGTAGTTTGGTCACTGATTGTGGCCCTTCTGTAAGCAAGTCATTGAGTATACACTGGTTGAGGTAGCCAGTTTTCTGTCACTATAACAGAATACCTGAGGAAAATGATCAAAAAAGAGGACAAGGACCATTTATTTTGTCTCAGAGTTTTGAAGGTTCCAGTCCATGATCTGTGAGTCTTCCAAGCTCATGCCTGGGACGAAATACGTACATCATGGTTAGAGCATGGATTAAGTAAAACTACACAGCTCACAGTCAGAAGCAAAGGGAGACGAAGAGGAGACTTAGGTCCCTCAAGGGCACACTTCAGTGACTGACAGACATCCCACCAAGACACACCTCTTAAAGGCACCTCTGACTTCCTAAAAGAACTACTCTGGAAACCTAACATTTAGCACATATGGTTGGGAAGGACATTTAAGATCAGAATTGTAGTGCTGACCTTCTCCAGATAAATTTTATCATCTCTGACAGATGAATAATGACTTTTTTTTATCGCTATGGAGTCTGTAGAGTTTAAGTGTGTATGTGCGTGCATGTGTGCATGGGTGTGTGTGTATGCATGTAAGTGTGTGTGATACATAATGCAACAGAGTGGCTCATTATTATTCTTTCCCAAGATCATTCATACAGCAAAGGGTTTTATCCACTGATGGAGATGCTTTGAGCGTTGCAACCAGAGAAAGTGGTTATTACGATACGGTAGGATGCGTGTTATGATAAAGTTAGAAGCGGAATGTCCTGGGAAAGCAAAGAAGCGAGAGGCTGGGCTTCTGCGCATATGCTTAGAAACTTATAAGATGTATTATTTGTATGATCTAAGTGATGTAATTACGGATATGTGGAAATTCGCCAGGTGGGAAATTGGAAGTGGGTATCCCAGACAGAAGACAGGAAACCCTCCAAACCCCTAAGTACAAAGTCAGTACCAGGTGGGAGAACCATGGGAGACCAGGAACATCTAGAAAGATGGCTGAGTGGATATATTGCCAGTGATGTAGACAGACAGCTAGCCTTGGCCCAGAAATAAAAGCACAACATTAGAACTTGTGCTGAAGTCAAACAAGAAAGCCAGCAAAAAGTCATGAAGCCATTATTCTTTTTTATATGTAGATAAAATATAGCTATTCTTAATCAATTTCTTTACTACAAAATCTAATACTTCTGACAATGAAGGCACACCTAATAAGACAATGTGTTTTTAAGGTTTTTTAAATGATTGGAAACATGCCATTTGGCTTTACTGACTCACGTGTACTCCTGATCGTACTCATTTTCAATCGCTAAAATATTTGCATGGTCAAGCGGTCATTAACTTCAACAATGCTGCTTACAGAAGTGGAGATGACAAAGGGTCCTATAAACTTTGTATGTTTGTTACCACCCCCACCAAGGTTCTTAATGGTTTAACCCTTGAAGCTCCCATGGATGAGTTTACTTCTGTCCCCTGAACCTAGAAAGGAAAGATCTTGAAAATGGTTCAGTTGTCTCTTCACTGTTTGATGTGAAGCACTGCCTTACCTGGATTCACAATCCTTCTGCCTTAGTTTCCTTACTGTTAGGGTTACAGGCATGTGCCACAACACCTAGCTGGTCAATATTTTCATGGAAAATATAGGTTAAACCAAATACTTTTTGTATCTATTCTATCTATCTATCTATCTATCTATCTATCTATCTATCTATCTATCTATCATCTAACTATCATCTAACTATCATCTATGTGTTATTTTTCTTCTATCACTTCTCTCTTCTGAGTGTTCACGTATGTGCATATGTGTATGTGACATTGTGCCACCATATACAGACCTGCTCTGGGTGAGCTAGGTTAATTTTGTAAGGATGGATTAGTATATGTTGTGATGCTTAATGTTGTTTGTCAACTTAATACTATCATGCATCACCAGAGAGGCAAACCTCTGGGCATGTCTGTGATGGATTTCCTCAGATTGGCTTAACAGAGCTGGGAAGGTCTGCTCTATCTATGAGCAACTCTATTCTGTGAATGGAAATCCTGACTGAATAAGGAGAGAGCAAGCTGAGCACCAGCATTCATCTCTCTGTGGATGAAATGTGTCCACCCGCCTCAAGCTTCTGCCTCCATGCCTATCTACCATGGCATACTGTATCCCCTTAGACTGTGAGCTGCAATAAACTCTTCCTCCTTTACGTTGGTTCTGGCCATGTATCTTGGCACAGTGATGGGATAGACAACGAATGTGTATGTGAAGTGTTTAGGTTAGGGTGCACACAAGTAAGCTGAGAGGCCCCACTCTCTGCTAGCTTAAGGGCCACCAAGGGATGTAGTATAGTTCCAGTTCAAGCCAAAGGCTTGAGAACCAGGAGAGCCAATAGCATGATCTTAGTCTAAGGCTGAAAGCCCAAGAGTCAGAAATATTAATACATAATATCAGAGGCTAAAGCAGAAAGAACAAACACATTTCTATCAGTTTGGGCTATATGGACAATCATCAGATTGGATGCTACCCACTGTCTTTGGTAAGAACGATCTCTTCTTCTACTGAGTCAAAAGTTAATGTTTCTAGAAACACCCTCACAGGTACAGCCAAGTTGTCACATAAAATAATCATTACCAAGTCTACTCCTTGTCAATATGACACCCAAGGACATATCTTTTAAAAATTTATTTATTCATTTTACATCCTATTATTAGCCCTCTCCTCCCAATAACCCCTCACACTAATCCTTCCCCTATGCCCCATTCTTCTCTGAGAAGGAGGATCCCCCCCCACCAGGTACTGCTACCTCTGGTACATCAAGTAACTGAAGAACTAGGCACATCCTCCCCCACTGAAGCCAGACAAGGAGGCCCAGTTAGGGGAACAAAATCCACAGGCAGAAAACGGACAGATTCAGGGACAGCTCCTGCTCCAGTTTTTAGGGTAACTGCATGAAGACCAAGCTGCACATCTGCTCCATATATGTAAGGGCCTTAGGTCTCTCCCATGCTCACTCTTTGGTTGGAGTTTAAGTCTCTGGAATCCCCAGGCATCCAGGTTAGTTGACTCTCTTGGTCTTCCTGTGGAGTCCCTGTCCTCTTGGGGATCCTTCAATCTTTCCCCCAACTCTTCCACTTCCAAGGTCATCTAATGTTTGGCTGTGGATCTCCACCTGTTTCCGCTGGCTGCTGGGTGGAGCTTCTCAGAGGACTGTTATGCTAGGCTCCTGTCTGCAAGCATAACAGAGGATCATTAATAGTGTCAGGGACTGGTTCTTGCCTGAGAGATGGGTCTCAATTTGTGCCAGTCATTGGTTGGCCATTCCCTCTGTCTCTGTTCTATCTTTGTCTTTGCACATCTTGTAGACAGGACACATTTTGAGTGGAAGGTTTGGTGGGTGGGGTTGCTTTCTTCATCCCTCTAATAAGAGTTTTGCCTGGTTATGAGAACTGACCTTTTCAGGATCCATATCCCCGACTTCTAGGAGTCTCAACTCAAGTCACCTCCCATAGATACCCTGGAGCCTCCCCACAACCCCTGGTCCCAGGCCTCTGGGATGCCCTAGAGATACCCCTGAAGATTTCTGATTTCCTTTCTCTTCCCTGCTCTCCCTACACCTGATCTCCTGTGCCCCACCCCACTCACTTTCCCATCCCCTCTTCCACCCAGTTCCCTCCCTCCCATCACCTATGTTATCTTTTTTGTTTCCCCTTCTGAGAAAGATCCAAGCATCCTCCCTTGGGACATCCTTGTTATTTGGCTTCTATAGGACTGTTGATTATAGCATGATTACCCTGTAATTTATGGCTCATATCTACTTATAAGTGAATACACACCATGCAAGTCTTTTTGGGTCTGCGTTACCTCACTCAGGCTGATATTTTCTAGTTCCATCCATGTGCCTGCAAAGTTTCATGATGTCCTTGTTTTTAATAGCTGAGTAGTACTCCATTGTGTAAATGAACCTCATTTTGGTTACCCATTCTTCAGTTGAGGGACATCTAGGTTGTTTCCAGTTTCTGGCTATTATGAATAAAGCTGCTATGAACATAGTTGAACCTTGCAGTATGGTGAAGCATCTTTTGGGTATTTGCCCAGGAGTGGTATAGGTGGGTCTCATGGTAGAACTATTCCAAATTCTCTGAGAAATCACAATATATCTTCTTAAGCCATGCTTGCAAAGTCATAATTCTAGCTAATATGATACAACTGTCACATTTACAATTTGCATGGATCCTTCCCCAGAATAGCATGCAAAGTTCTAGGATGATGCCTACTCTTCTTGTGTCTTATCACTTCAGTGCTCTGAGGAAAACATCATGGTGATACCTAAATAATGGCATAAAGCCAGTACCCCTTATCTTACATGCAGTGGGAGTAAAAGAAGAAAAAATACAAACCACTTAGTATCTGTAAGTGCACACATGCGCACATACACATGCACACACACAGACAGACACACAGACATTCACAGCAGTAAACTCCATAAACAGGACAGCAATGTTTGCATCAATAGTCACTTGCCCAGTTACTAGTACAAATTAGTATTTACTCCATTACACACGCTGCATTCTCTTGCTTTCAGTGAGCACCCAAGTTGATCATAATTATTTATGTGCCTTGTTTTCCAGAAGTGCCATTGTTTGCCCTATTTGGGTGAGCCATTGCAGCTCCAGGGGCCATAATCACAAAGTGTGGTGCCGTGAGCTGTCCAAAATATTTTCTTGATGGCCATTATGGACTAGCAGTCTCACTTCCTCTTGATGATATGGTTCAATCACTGTGATTGCTGTATGTCATGGGAACATAACTTATAATCTCTAGAGGAACAGAGCTTTGTGTATGTGCATGTATGTATATATATACATGGATATGTATGTCTATATATGTATATGCACATGCAGATACGTGTTTTGTTCCTCTAGAGGTTATAAGCTCTCTCTCAATATATGCATATGTATATGTATGTGTATATATGTATATAAACACATCTATATATACATATATACACATATATGTATGTGTATATGTATATATACATAGATATACACCTATATACAAGACATATACACATACATATATACATACATATACATGCGTGTATATGTGTGTGTGTGTGTGTGTGTGTGTGTGTGTGTGTGTGCAGGCTGTGGTCTACCTCATCCAATAGTGGCTGTCTACCAATGGAAGTTCCAAGAATTCAGTCGTTTTTTGGCCCACAAGGCCAGCTGTCTGAGAGGGACTTCGGTATATGCTGGAATCCCAAAGAGGTAGACTCTAATGCTCGTGCTGAAATGAACTTCCTAGCATGAGCAAGAGCAAGCAGGCAGAGAGTGAAATCTTTTCCTACCACGCCCTTCCTATAGACCCTCAGCAGAAGGCGAGACCCAGATTAGAGATGAATCTTCCCACCTCAAAAATCTAGATCGGAATGGTTTTTCCCATTTCAAGTGATTTAATAATGAAAAAAGAATCCATCGCAGAAAAAGGAACCCACCCCATCATTTGTGTATTAGTTAATTTTAGATGTAGTCAGGTTGACAATTAAGACTAGCCATCATAATGGTTGCCTCAGCCTGCTAACCCACAGGACGGAAGAGCCTTAAACGGCCAGACGAGAGCATCAACTTTCAGTTTGAAGACATTATTCTCAAATTTTCGTTTTTTGTTTTTTTTTTTTCTGGAATGAAGAACTTTACACAGGCAGAAAGAAGTACCCCAGGAACAGAGCCCGGGGCAGAGCAGAAATCGTGGATACTGCTATCCTATGTCCATCCTTGCTTCCTGGGCCTGGGAGAAGATGCTAGGGAAAGATCACCCCAGATTGTGTGCTGATTCTAGCATCTGGGGCCTTCGGGAAAAGCTTGCTCCAGCCCTTCAAGGTGTTTCCACCCATATGGCATTGTAACCGAGTCTTCAGAAGTCTATTTCACTGTTCTGTGAGCTCACTGCCTCGGGTGGTGGCACATATGGTAACCCCTTGAATGCTGTAAGCGTTGGCCCATCTCCACAGGTTTTTATTCTGTAAAGTAAGTCCTCGGTCAGAAGCAGTGCTGTATAGAACACCACAATAGCAGATGAAGCATTCGGTAAGCTCACAGACTCTAGTTTTGGTATACACAGTGCATTCAGGGAAGGCAGATCTGTATTCAGAGTCAGCTCTTATTCCAATAAACACAAAACATTGTCTCTTTGAAGTCATTGTAAGTAAATAAGTAACTAGCCGATTCTGCTGGAGGAACAATGCTCTGCATACAGTTCATTATTGTTGCTTTAAGTCCTTGGAGGTTAGAGCTCAGCCAGGTCTACTTTTGGGAGAGCCCACACACTCTCCATCCCTGCCACTATGGTTCATCATTTTGTTCACGGATGTGCTGGGTGATGGCAAGAGTAGCTGGGGAAGGAGGTTGACTGTCATCTATAGAACTAGTCATTCTATCCAATTACTTATGAAAATGCCCCTATGGCAAGGTTGCCTTTATCTGAGCAGTCATTTGGGACACAAATAACTTGAATTTTTTCCACTTAGGGAGGTCTATCTATAGCTATTTCCCAAGTTCCTTTGTTTCTGATTTCCCAATCATTCTGTCTAAATCCCTCATCATCATGCTAAATTGTTCATAACATCCTCCAGACACGCGTGCAGGGTGCATACCTGGACACAGCCATAAAGAGTTTAGCAGACACTGCTTCTATTTTGCTCCCAGAGAAAGCACGTATCTAGTTGGTGGCATGTGCTTGCGCAAGTCAGACCATTGTGATGGCTGCTTTAGTTTTGCCATCCCTGACACTTCTTGTTCTCGTCTTGATTTTGTATTTGACTACCAAGCCAAGAACCAAACACTCCCTTTGCATTGCGACAACTCCCGTGGGAAACTTTGTCCTACACTGAAAAGCTCTCTCTCTCTCTCTCTCTCTCTCTCTCTCTCTTATATATATATACACACACACATATATATGAGACCAATAGTAGAATATATAATGCAATATATAATGTAATATGATATGTGAAATGTGACATATGACATATAATATATAATAGCAATGACTTTCCCAGGTTCTGCAGTCATATAAACAAACTATCTTACTCTGTTGGAATAAAAGAAAAATCCAAATCCTAGAAATCAACACAGTTCTGTTACTATTGCAGTACCAGACACCAGTTTATTTTTAAACTAGCTTTCCCATCATCGTGTAGAGGAGAAAATTCTGAGTAACATCTCTGAGGAAGCATGGCCACTATTATTTACCATGAGGCAAAGCAATATGCTTTGTATTTGCAGAGACAGGATGTAATACTGTACCACATCTGGGGTACTAAAAGGTGCGATTTCAGAGTTTCGTTATAGATGGGGCTGTACTCTTCCAGCGGAAGTGGGCTAATTTTGGTCTGTGTTTTAGTCAACCAACTAAACAAGCATGCTGAATTTCTCATGCTGAAAGATTAAATGTAGAATCTCTCCTTAGTGGGGACATATCAACAAATTTGACCTGATTCTTCTATTATTTCCCACGCACTAAGCATCCATTTTCCCACATGTTCTCTAAATTTCTTCCTGCTCGACTGAGAAGACTCTTGCAAGAGTATAGTTTGAGAGTAGCACACTTCTTGATGAGTCGTTCTACGCCTCTATTGTCTGTAGATCCCAAAGGGGTCTGCTAAGATTTCAGTTGAGTTAGAGCACTAAAAGAGACGAAATGCATTATGTCACTGTTGGTGGATGCTGTTGCCATTCATTGGTTGTCATTTGAGGGAAGAGATATGTAAGCCTAGAATTTTGTTTTTCAAACTCTACTTTATTTAGGATTCTTAAATCCTTCAACCTCTCACCTAACCCACCAATTAGAAGTAGGGGGAAAAAAAGGTAAATTGGAAAAGGGTGTTGTGGACCTGTTTAGAAGTAGTTCCTTGGGGATGAATCCACTCTTTGTTTTCAGGATACCAGCAGTCCAGTTCAATAGTAAACACCAAATGCAAATCAGTAGAAACAGCAAGACCCCACCAAAATGGCGCGTGTCAGCAGACATGACCAGAATGAGCCGGAATACCATGAGAAGTCCTTTGCATGTTTCTGCTGATGAAGTAGAGACCAAAGAAGACAAATGAAGACCAAAGGAGCATTGCACAGGGTAGCAATGCAAGATATTCCTCTTCCTGATCGTGGGGTGCCATTTATATCATTTCAAAACACCCAGTGCCCTCTCAAGCGTGTTTTCAGCAAAACATCACATGCCCTCTCACAAGACAACTTGGAGAAAAACATCACATGACACAACCGAGTTGTTAAAGAAACCAGAAATTTCCACTTCAGAAATTTTAGTGTTCCAAGGGATGGTGGGACTACTTCTGGCTTGGAAAAGCAAGATCTCCACTAACAAAGAGGATCCACCCTAACTGAGGGATACCATGTCTTCACCTCTGACAGGATTTCTTGACCCATTTCCATCTCAGTACCTAGGAGCTCACTCTAGCCCTGTCAATGCTCTCTGTTTAACACTGTGCACCCTTCAAGGCTGGCATTTTCCCTTTCATTGCAACCCTATAGCAGAAAAAAAGGTTTGAGATTGATTTTCATTGACATCAGCCTTGTAACTATAGGAAATACAGCTCTTCCTCAGGCTAAGGCTGGAAGCTTTTGGAATATTTTGGCAGTACTCGAACTCAGAATCAAAACCCTGAATACATTTCCCTCCAACTCTTCCTAGGACATTAGGAATGAAGAGTTAATATAACTACAGTATGATTTTAAAAAGGAGTTTCTTAGGACTATCCAGTATGTTTTAGAAATCTATTAAGAGTTAATGGCTTTAGATTATGAGTGATCTCTTTCTATTGGATATGGAACCATAGTCATTTGCTTAAATCCAATCAAACTAGAGATACAACACAAATCCTGCTAGCATTAATCCAGAAAACTCATCCTTGTACTTCTCTTCCTCTGGAACTGTTCTCAACATCAACACCCGTATTAGAGTTTTCCAGAGAAACAGAAATAGCATAGGAAAGGGTGCGTGGGTAGGTAGGTGCAGATCGCATAGATTCCTTGCAATAAATTATCTTGTGTGATTATGAAGGCAAATTTCTTTCTTTAAGTTGGTGGTTCAAGAAAGCAGGTGGTGCAGATCCAGTCAGAGCGCCAATCCTGAGAAACAAAGGAGTCAGAGTGAGAGGTTAAAGGTTCCAGAGCCAGGTTTCCTGATATCTGTAAGCAGGAAAAGGCATGTGACCGGGCGTAAGGAGAGATCCAGTTCATCCATTCCGGTAGTTTGCTTTCTGTGGGTCTTCAATGCAGTTGACTTCATTCATTGCACTCATTGTAGGCAAAGCCTCAGTTTCTATATTCAGTCTACTGATTCGAATGTTTATGTCCTCTAGAGGCACCCTCAAAAGAAAAGTCATTTACCACCTACATGTGCATCCTTTAGCTCAGAAGTATTGATACGTGGAATTATTACAGGCCTTGTAGTGTCGCTTACTTGACCATGACAGCTGTTTTACCTAACACAGCAGACGGTAGTCATTGTTATTCATAGTCACCCCTGTCTTCAGCTAGCCTTTCTAGTCAGGATCTTTGGGAACCACGACAATGACAAACAGAATTTGCAAAGTGTTTTTGAGTGGCTTATCACTAATAAAATTTATTTTCTAGAATATTCTGTACTTTTTTTGTTTAAATGAAGATTAACCATTAAGGTAGTCACGGAGTGGCCATTCATTGGGCTTGGAAGCAGAGTCGCACACAGACTTCATATAGGATCCCTGAACGGAAAAATAACATATTACTCTTTAAATTGAAGAGTTCATATGTTTAGAATGAATACATTCGTAGCATCTCCTAAATGATATAAAATGGTGTTTATTCTTAGTTAAATTAGGAAGAAACTGAAATGTCATCCTTCAATTTTATCTCCTCAGCCACGAGTTACGTATGAAGAAGTGCAGTGTCTCCAGGCCAGCTTCCGCTCTTTCTGATGTGCACATTGCTTATCCACAAAAAGTGACGGGAGCTCCTGCCTGTGGAAGCTCTGGTGACTGTGACAGCATCAACCTGCTTTCATCTGTGATGATGGCGATAATCCACTTGTGAAAGCACTTGGTGCCTCAGCTTAATTTGAATGACAGGAACACAATAGGTTCTCCTAAGCATTAACATTCTACAGTAGCGCCACATTGTCCTTCTTTGTCTGATCCTGGCTCGCACAAATTGTTCTCAGCGTTTCAAATTCCCATCAAAAACCAGAGAAGGACACCTCAAAGCTATCACATGGAAACGGCTTAGGTAGAGCTCTAAACCGCTAAACAAATGATGGAAAAGTCTCATCTATGTACCCCTTAGAGGGTCTTTACCGACAGGTAGAAGACAAAGGCTCTCCAGTTCCTAGGCAATTTGCACACCTAAATCCCGTTTTTGACTCCTGGAGTATTAGCCTTTCCGGTCCTTTGTCAGGTTTTACTTCATAATGCTGCTTGGCAAACTGTCTCAGGAAGGTTGGGAGGGCAATTCTATATTATTTTGCATTTAAAATTGAAGATGGCTCATAATCTTTCTTGTTATCTCTCATGTTAATGCATTTTTATTTATGTGTATCCCTCTGTCTCTCTGTCTCTGTCTGTCTGTCTGTCTCTCTGTCTTTCTCTGTCTCTGTCTCTGTGTGTGTGTGTCTCTGTGTGTATGTATGTATGTGTGTGTGTGTCTCTGTGTATGTGTATGTGTCTCTGTGTGATGTGTGTGTGTGGTGTGTGGTATGTGTGTGTCTCTGTGTGGTGTGTGTGTGTGTCTGTGTGTGTGTGTCTGTGTGTATGTGTCTATGTGTGTGTGTGTGTGTGGTGTGTGGTATGTATGTGTGTCTCTGTGTGATGTGTGTGTATGTGTCTATGTGTGTCTATATGTGTGTGTGTGTGGTATGTGTGTGTGTCTCTGTGTGATGTGTGTGTATGTGTCTATGTGTGTCTGTGTGGTGTGTGTGTGTGGTGTGTGGTATGTGTGTGTGTGTCTGTGTGTGGTGTGTGTGTGTGTCTGTGTGTATGTGTCTATGTGTGTGTGTGTGTGTGGTGTGGTATGTGTGTGTGTCTCTGTGTGATGTGTGTGTGTGGTGTGTGGTATGTGTGTGTGTATCTGTGTGGTGTGTGTGTGGTATATGTGTGTGGTATATGTGTGTGTGTGTGTGTGTGGTGTGGTATGTGTGTGTATCTCTGTGT
This sequence comes from Rattus norvegicus, assembly GCF_021556685.1. Lineage (NCBI taxonomy): Eukaryota > Metazoa > Chordata > Mammalia > Rodentia > Muridae > Rattus > Rattus norvegicus. Next base: position 134,780,543 of record NC_141540.1, read on the forward strand.
ATGTGTCTCTGTGTGGTGTGTATGTGTGTGTGTGTGCGCGCGCGCGCGCCTGTGTTTATCCATATATACATTATATGCTTACAAGTACCTGTGGAGAACAGAAGGGAAGAACAGAAGAAAAGCAAGGGAGTTCTTTGTTTTTGTTTTTGACAAAAATGAGACCCAAACCCAGCCAGAAAGCCATTACTAAACCCTGCAGCTCTGGCATTCAGAACATGTGACCTCATGACAGCAGCTCAGGCTGGCATGGGAAGCCATTGCACAGACATATTCGCGCCAGTGGCTTTTCTGGACCTCTTCACTGCCCTGAGATGTCTTTGCACCGTGGGTTCACAGCTTCCTGCATTATGTTCTTGGGGCCTGCTTGCAGACATGTTGGCCCTGATAGGTTACCTAGTTACCTTAGGATAACCTTTGTAATTTGGGGGGAAGCCTCCATGGTACCTTACCTCTTACATTCTTCGTACATGTAAAAAACAGTTTCACGTAGGAGAAGCCAACGCCCACCATAGTCAGTGCTGAGGAAACGGAAGCAGCTCCACGCTGCCATTCTCCGCCACCGGATGAGTTCCTTTACTTCTTTAGCGTCTTGGACTGAGGCTAAACTGGTACTTCTGGCTTTGCTGCGGAAAGAGTATCAGGCACAGCCAGTATGAAGCAGAATCCGCTATTTTATTAAATAGAGTAAGAAAGAAATTGTCCCCAGAGCGAATGTGCGCGGGTGGTCATCCCTGAAAGAGAGGAGCGCGGGTTGAGTGTGCTGCTGGTGGCTGGGTAGGATGTGGAGAAGCTCGCTGGAACCCCACTGCTTACCAGGTTCCTGGGGACCTCACTCCCCTCAACCTCTCTCTGTCCGGCTCTCTGAGAACTGAGATGACAGGGTGACTCAGGAAGTTCCTGGAACTGGATAACAATCTGGTAAAAACTAAGCCCCAGAGCTTCTCGTGTTGCCCAAATGGTACTAAAGTACATGATTCTCATTGTAAACGGATATCTGGGGAGGTTCCTAGAAGGTTGTAGCTTGTAAAGTTGGGAAAGAGAAAGGCTCCAGTAACTGATAAACATACCACAGCTCATGCTGAGCTACTCACTGCTGGGCGGTGCCTACCCGGCTAATCACTGAAGTGGGGGACTTCTTCATAGCCATAGTCAGATCCCCAAATACTTTTGTATTTTGAAATTCTGCCTCACCATCAGCGTGTCTTCCCCCTTGAACCTTGTCCACAGTAGCCTGTGGCATGTGGGCGGCTGAACTCGTGTAAACTCTTCCTTGGGGGAGCAAGGACACTGCAGAGCCTCTCTCCACGCAATTAAAGCCCTTTAAATGAGTTTATAATTTCTTATCTTGGAGCTGTGATGGAAGATGGGGGGACGTAACCAACTCCTGAGATAGCCCAGGAATCAGTCCTAGCGTAACACTGGCTTTCTTTTTAAAGGCATGAATAATGTTAATGCACACCCCCTCGTGTACTGCTCTCCACTTTGCTTCTGCACCACGCCATATGTGTTTCAGATCCTCCCACTCTGCATTTTATTCCCAGTACCATGCCGCAGTTCCAATGTTGGGATGGCTCGAAGTCACCTCTACCAAACGGATCAGTCCATCGTCTTTAAACTTCAGCACAAAATATCAGGGCATGGACAAAACACATAGGGACCTCAGAGTGGACCACAGCTGGTCTCTAGCCAACTCCCATCTAAGCTTCCTATCCAGCCAAAGCCCCCCTGAGCCCAGTCTGTACCTCCCATTTCTTGCACGACACTGATCCTCTAGGCTCACATCAGAATTTTCCTTTGCTGCACTGCCTCCACAGCCCCTCCATCCCACTGCTCCAAACACTTCCAAATCCCTCCCACGAATCCGTTCCAAAGGCTTCAGAACCAGATTGTCACAGTCAGCCGTAGCAAACATCCCACTTCTCTGGTATAATCTTTCAGTATTGGTTTTACTATCACTCTGAACGACTGCTGAGACATCACTTCGGTGAGGAAGGCTTTACCCTGGCTCACGCTGTCAGGGGTGGGGGTAGGGGTGGCCATGGCTGCCTGTTGAAAGAATGTCAGAAGGAAAGTGAGTAGATTACAGTGACATTTTGGGACCCTGCCTCAATGACAAATCCCATCATCTTTCTTTCTTGACAACCTTATCCTTCTCATTTACTTCAGATCCTAGAGTATCCCAGACTCACTCCCTCAGACATTTACTGATGTCATTCCTTCTGGCTGTTTCACAATGGCCAAGTAAGTTTTTTGTCTAATTCTTGAACACTTCTCTTTTCTTAAAAAAGGGCCTACTTGTTTTTATTATATATACATAATATAATGTATATTGATGTGTGTGTATATATATATGTTTATATACGTGTGTGTGTGTGTGTGTGTGTGTGTGTGTGTGTGCCTTCATGTATGCTGTGTACCATATACATGCCTGGTGCCTGAAGGGGTCCTGAAAATGCATCAGAGGCCCTGGAACTGGTGTTACACGTAGTTGTGAGCTTCTGCTATGGATGCAGGGAGCTAAGCTCTGGTCCTCTGCCAGAGCAGTAAGTGTTCGTAACCACAGAAACACCTCTCCTGCCACTTCTTAACCCTCAAGATGGTGTGTGCCCATCATGTGGAAGCGTGTTGCCCATGGATGGCCTATAAGAAAGCGCTTGCTCTCCCAGTCCCTGGCTTGTCCCCCTTAAGGGATTACCAGCCAATTGAGGAGACCCTGCTTTATTCCTCTTTGTATTCTTGCTGTCTTAGGTCAGGGGCAGCTAGAAGAAAAGACCCAACAAATACTTACTGGACGGCAGGTGTGCATAGTCACTAAGTTCACTGAAAGTCTCTACGCTTGGCACTGTTTAGACTCTGAAGGACTCAACGTCGTAGTCAGAAGAAGAGCAGATTTCCCTCCATCCTGCGCGCCAGTCTATTTTCACATGAGATCCAATCGCGCAATGACAACAGCAAGTATTACTGGCATAAAGACATTTGTCCACACGAATCCTGACTCTTTCTTGGCACCTAAGTTATGGCTCACGGAGATGAGAACATCATGGAGATGTTCACAGAGGCAGGCAGCAGTTTCCACCTGAAGGGCAGTTGCCTGGAAGTCTCTCGGAGTTCCTACTGAAGGTGGTCTGTAAGTTTGGTGATGTGAATCATAAAAGATTTTAGCTATGCAAAGACAAGAACGGTTAAGGCGGGGACTGAAGAGACAGCTCAGTGGTTGGGAACACTTGTTTTATTTTAGAGGACCTGGGTTTGGTTTACGGCTCCCACGAGGTGGCTCACAACCACCCATTACTCTAGCTCAGGGCATCTGATGCCCTCTCCTGACCTCTGTGGGCCCCAGCCAAGCACGTGGTATACATGTGCACAGGCAAAACACTTGAAATAAGTAAATAATTAACTAAACAAGCAAGCAAATAAATAAGTCTAAGCGTTTTGTTAAATAAATGGTCAAGTCTCTAGAACCTGGATGAAATGTCCTAGCTTAAGGACACATCATTATGATGTCAGATTGGGGTTCAAGGAGCAGAGCTTATGTAATGGAGAGGGAGCAGGGGGAATCACATGAGGAATTCTTTCTTTCTCTTGGGCCGTGAGGGTCTCTGGAGGACATTCTACCGCATGTTAAAAAACTGTGTGTCCAGATGCCTGTGTGAGTTTCTTCTAGGTCTTGTTCCACCTCTAAATTTCATTTTCCAAAGTATTTAATCTCTAAACAGTGTTCAAAGGGTCCTGGTTTTAAAAACCTTTTTCCCCCTCTTCCTGAGGTGAGCCAAACAGAATAGATACTTATGGATGGATGGTGGGATGGGGGACTAGGATACAAGGATTGACTGGGGATGGGGAGGGAGGAGGGAGGAGAGGAAGAACATATAAGGAAGGGCAGCTAAAACCAAGGACCATTTTGGGGGTTCTATGGGAACCTAATTCAATCGATGCTTCCTGTAATATATACATGTATGAAGCCTCTCTTGATGAAATTATTAAATAGCCCCAGTTGGACATCTCTCAGCACCAAAGGAAGCTCCTATTACCAGAAATGGGTTGCAGTTGATTGAGGGGTTGACCAAAGGGTCTCCATGGGAACCACCGAACAATCTAGTTTATTGCCAAGGCTACTGATTGTTCTCTGCAAGCTGATGGTGAGGCCCTAATGCTGAAGACGACACTTGCATAACTCATCGAACACAGAGAAGTCAAACTGGTGCCTACCTTAGAGCCTTCGCCCCTAAGGACCAGAGTTCATGGCAGTGGGTTTAGTTGCACGCTGCATGCGACTAAAGGAGAGAGGTAAGGACCAACACAACAGAAACCTTCACTCTACAACGGTGGCCTTCCTTCAAGATGTGCTAGTGCACTAGCAGCGAAAGCTCGGTTTTGTCTTCTAAGGAAGACCGAAATGGTGTGAATTTGGATGGCAGCGGAAGTGGGGAGGATGGTGCAGGAGATGGGGGAGGAGAAACTCTAATCTATTATATGAAAAAAAAATCTATTTTCAACGACAGAAACATAGAAAGGGGAAACCCTAAAATATTTATTTTAAAATTATATTAAAATCGTTTTATTTATTTACATTCCAGCCATTGCCCCCCTTCTAGTCCCTCCTCCCACAGTTTCTCCTCCCATTGCTCCTCCCCCTTACCTCTGAGAGGGTGCTCTTTTCCTCACTGTGCCTCCCCCTTCCCCTGAGACCTCAAGTCTCCAGAGGATTAGGCACATCAGCTTCCACTGAGGCCAAACGAGGCAGTCCTCTGCTATATATGTGTTGGGGCCTCCGACCAGCCCATGTATGCTGCCTGGTTGGTGGCTCAGTCTCTGAGAGCTCCCTGGGGTCTGGGTTAGTTGAGACTGCTGGTTGTTTCTTCACTTATTGACAAAGCTCTATATAGCAGTTACATTGATATTTGTCACATTCACCTTTTATGCATACTGACTATATAGCTTGTTTGACCTACATATTCTGGGAGTTACCTTCACCATCATTCACTCTGCAGTTGCTAATAGGGTCCTGCATATTTTATCTGGAGGGCTAGAACGTCGAGCCAAGCTTCCAAGCAATGAGTTAAACCGAGATTGGGAGCTGCTTCCTGTCAACCCATAAATCTCTGTCTTCCACAGAACCCATTTAGCGCCGCAATCATTAACTTCTTGGCAAGAAGTTGTCACTGCCCTCACCCTCACATTCGCACATTGCTCTGCGATAAGGAATCTCCCTGCCATCTGCTGGAAGTTTAACCTCAGCTATCTAGCAAAAGTCTCCTCTGCTTTCCAGTTACTGGAGCTAAGGGGGATCATCTTCCAACCCAGATGCTCTGTCTCTCCCAGGAATTAGGTGCAAGGATATTGAGTCCGCTCTTGTGGAACTGGACAGTCACCAAGAGCTGGGTTTTGAGTCGCTGCCAGGGAGAACAAAAGCCAAATTTAAAGAGTCCATCAAAGAAAGAGGTAGAAGCAAGGCAGAGAGAAGTTGTGGGAGATTTGATGAGGGAGACAAAGAAGCAAAGTGGCTATCTGCTCACTTTTTGGACCAAGTGAAACCTGAGCACGCTGCTAGCATCCTCTTTCTTGAGATTCCCCAACGTATCTCAATAAACATCCATTTGTACAGTGAATGTGGCTGTGTCTCTTGTTTAGATTGTTCTTTGTAATTTGAAATTTGAAATTGAGAATTTGAAAACAAATAAACTTCCACATGGGGTAAAAGGTCAATCACTGAGGACAACAAAAGACACACAGGACATTGCCACCTGCACCTGCATTTTGGCATTTGATATTTTTTTCTTATAAATAATAAGGGTCAAACACTATAGGAGGCAAGCACAAGAGGCAGGAGTTTGTCTTTGATGTTTTATTTCCTTTTTAAGAGATATATTTTAAATTTATTATCTGAGAGGTTCATACATGTACACGGTCTACCTCCGGTCTGAACCTCTACAGAGGCTCCCTTTCACTTTTTTCTCAACCTGATGTGTTTTTCATATTCACCGAGTACAGCTGGTGTTTCCAGTAATGTCCGTTTTTTTTTTTTTTCTGGACAAGCCCTTTCCCACAATGCACTTCCTGTCCCTTTCATCCATTACCCACATTGTAGAGGTACTTCTTGAATTTTTAAACCTAGAGAACTCAAGCCTGCATCTTCCTCCTTCTTATCATAGGATGTTTCAGAAAACAAAACAAAACAAAACAACAGCAACAACAACAAGAACAAAAACATCTGCTGAACTTACTTAACCTAAAGAGAAAATATTAAGACTACATAACTATAACTCTCTGCCACAATATGTTGGGAAATTCTTCCTACTTTAACAGTATTCAAAATATTGACACAATGGGAATCTCAGACTCATAATTTTAGCTGGTACAACGGCAAATGCTTAGGGCCCTCAGTCTTGTGGAGATGTTTGAAATCTCTGTGCAGAGATGGATTCGCTGTTTTTTTTTTTCTTCCTGTTTTAAGGGTTGTTCTGACTTGAGGCATGTCTATGACAGTCTGTGGAATGTGCATATTTGAGAAGAGACCACCCTGACTGTTTGGATTAATGTCTGTATCTAGTTTAGCAACATAGGGCTGGAGAGTTCAGTCCTTATGAGGTCATCTCTAGTGTGGGGTTCTGCATACATTTCAAGGGTAAAGGACAGAGTATTTGTCTTCTTTTCTCTGTGCTCTGGAAGATTCTTTGAAATGTAATATTTTCTTTTAAGTGGACACATCATCAAAAATGAGCCAGCTAGTTGACAGATAGCTTGCATATGCTTGTCTGTAAACACATTCATAGCACACAACTACTCAAAATGCCAGAGTTGTTTTCTCAAAATTTAATTTTGCATAGTTCTGGTAATTAACTCACTGTCAAACTCTGCATAAATTTGAATTGCTTCAGTCTGTAGTTTCCAAGCTTTTAGAAAGCTTGAATGGAGATCAAACAAAAGCTTTCAACCTCATGAATGCAAATGACAAGGGAAGACCAACTCCAAGTTTTTTCCATCATGTAATCAATAAAACCTTATAAATTTGTAAACAGAGCTGTCAGATCTCTGAATTTATATTATTTATAGGCTCAAGGTAGTCTGCAAGATCACGGGAAAAGAGGTGAAATCTGTGGGGTTCTTTTGCTGTTAAAGTCATCTAGATGCACGTTAACCTGGGTGTGTTAAGAGCCATTTATTTTAAGGCATCATGTCACAATTTCCTGCAACTGAAAAACGATGCCAAAAGGTCTCTACTCACATCCTTACTGCAGAGTAGGGCACAGTAAAAGACAAGAATGGAGTGGGGGTAACTAGAGACATGGGATTTCTATTAAGCCAAGATGCTTGACTTAGTCATACCATCAGTTCCTATACCTTCTGATTTGAAACTGAATGATATAGTGTCAGGGTCTAGAATTTTCAAAGGAATGGCAATATGAAGTTATCAGGAAATACAGTTTTCAGGAAATCCCAAGTCAGGTATATTGTATTTGTCCCTAATACTACTATTACATTATTTTCAAAGATTAGGTCAGTAATCTACTCATGTCTTTGTGAAGCTCAGAGATGGGAAAATCTAAAGGCCAATCACTGTTGTTACTATGGATATAGGGCAGTGCAAGGGAATTAGAGAAACCAACGTTATTGTACAGTCATAGAAGAGGAAAGCCTTAAAAGCCTTTGTCCAAATATCTTCCACAAATTATGGAAAGATCAACCCTTGTGTCACCTTTTCAGCACCCAGGTGCACTCCAGACCTACTGGTGAGTAATACTGAGCAAATGCTGCCTAGTGTAATTACCCATTTCTATCTCCCTTTGTTTTGTTGTCCTTGGAGAGAGAAAGAGAGAAGAGAAAATGAGAAATTTTACAAGACTTAATGATATAAATTGAACAAAATCTTGACCAATGAAGTAAAGTCGGGAGTGACTTCATTTTTGCTGTACTTCTTACAAAGTTAAAATAAATGTAAATAAAACAAATACTCTTTCAAAAGTAACAGACTTCACTTGATAGACTGGGGTATAGGTGCTAAACCCTGGTGAGTGACAGGAATGTGAAATGACTTCTTTATATCTGCGTATTAGGTAGACACAAGAGCAGGATTTCAATTGCAGTTCTTTAGCTTTGAGCCTCTAGTAGTTTATGGCACCCAGGGTATCTCATGCTAGGCACCCAAACACAAAACAACCTTTATGAAAAGGTTCCAGGCAGGCATTGTTTGTGGTTTTGATTACTAAATAGTTTCAGGAAATGTTGAACCTGAGAATATCTTATATTACTTTAATCGATCTAGACATTGTGATTTAGTGTTACTGGAGAAAAAACATCTAGGATCCTTTGAACATACCTCTTGATTGAAGCTGAGTTGAGTTGGGCAGAGAAGAAATCTGGTCCTTTCTTCCTGCCAATTTTGGAAGGCTTCTGTTCTCTGTAGTTAGATGTGCCACTGGCATGTTTCCCTCCGTGGGAGACTGAATAGCAGCATTCAGATCAAAATTTCATTCTTAGGACTATAAAGTAGAAGCTTATAATGTACAGTTTGCTCCTCGACTCAAAGAAGTATAGATATATATCCAGTGTCCACTTCAGACATGAACTGGAGACTAAATAGAGACTAGTTAATTTACACTGGGAAACATAATGGTGGCCAAATAAGACTCATGTTGAGAAAGGGTCAATTGTATTTATAATTTTGTCTGTTTATCATTTGTTTCATTTTGCCAAAAAAGTAACAAAATATACGTAATCTCTCTGCATATGGCTTGATTTCCCATTTAGAGAAATCCTTCGACTAAAATGTTTGTGTAAAGAGTATAAATAAAATTAAAGTCTAATTTTTCTTAAACCTGCCAGTTTAAAAAAAAATTGCTTTCTCTTCCGTCCTTCCCCTTACCCCCAATATGTCAGCCAAGGACTGACTTTTTCCCATTGCCTACTTCTAAGCTTTTCTGTCTTCCCAGAAGTCATTTTCCTGTCCTCTCCTTTCAACCCCTTCTTGGGCATTCTCAACATTCCTTAGCAGAGGATCCTCCATAGGAGCCCAGACTGTGCACATTGACTGCTGGGAGGATGGAGGGACAGAGTAAGCTTCTGACTTCTTCATGAGCACGGCTTTGGCTTCTCCTCCAATATTCAGTTGGCATCTCTCTGGCACAAGCCCAGGGTGTACACAGTTGGACAGGCCTCACCCACTATACTATGTACCACACCTCCTGTCTTCCTCTCTGAAAGTGCAGATGTGACTAAAAAGAGCCAAAGCTAACCAGTCTCCTCTTGCTACCCTTTTCTACTTCCTCTTCTTCTTAAGTCACCTAACATTCATGTAAGACTTTTGGCATCTTCATCTTGTGTTTCCCAACCATTAGAACCATTAGAAATAGATTTTTCTGGTTTATGAATAATCCAATTGATAGCATTTTTGTTTTAATAACTCAAATGTCATAAGATTGCAGGCATTCAGTGTGACTATACTTCTCTTGATTTATCTGATAGTGGCTATTAAAAAAGAAAACGTATAATTCAATAGTGAAAACAGAAATGTGCCGAAGACTTCAATGAATATTTCTCCAAAGAAGAAGCACTTGGTCAACAAGCATGAAATGTGTTAAGTCTAATATCATTAGCCACTAGAGAAGCCAGAACTATAAATAAAAAAAATACAATTTTAAACCCATCATGAGAGCTTAAATAATAAAAATCAAGGACAGGAAATAAAATATATTGGAAGGACACTGAGAAATGGGAACACTCATACTTTGCTGACGTGAATGTAAACTGCACAGCCATTGTGAAAACAGTTTGACACTTTCCCAAAGGTTAAAACATAGAATTGTCATAGGACGTAGATGTTGCATAAATGTATATTGGGGTAAACACATTTATTAAAAGTAGCAAGACAAGTTTTATGTATGCTATTGTAGTAAAGCAAAGCTTGTGGCATAAAGACAAGCTAAACTCCAGCTACAGAATATGTAGCTATGAACTACAAACTATATGCTATAAACTAACTGTAGCATCCTGAAGGAGTCAGTGGATCAAACTATCTCCAAGATGAGCTTGTTTTGACATCAGGAGGTGGGGGGTTTTCATGATGTGGCCTACCGGGATTCTTACAGTTGGAGTCGAGGACTTAGAGTGAAGAATAAGAAAATTACACAGTTGTGGAGAATGCAGCAAAGGCTTGGTAGCCTTTCTCGGGGTACCTTGCTGAAGGTGACTAGTAACCATGGACATGGTGACAGTCCAGGAGGGCTCTGGGGAGCCAGGTAAAGCTTAGTTCAGGAGAGTGTACTGATTGGTGATTGTCGGATTGGCAGAAATTTAGTGTCACCTGTGGAAATAGGACCTCAATTGAAGAACTCCTTTCATTGCATTGTCTGGTGTGCATGTCTGTGAGGCATTATCTGGAATGACTATTGTTACAGAAACTTCCAGCCCAATGTGGGTAGTACTGCATTGCATAAGAAAGCAGGCTGAGAAAGACATAAGGAATAAGTCAACTAGAAGGGTTCCTCCATAGCTGCTGCTTCACTTCCTGCCTCCGGGTTCCTGCCTTGAATTCCTGTCCTGGCTTCTCTTCATGATGAACCATAAGTTATAGCTAAATAAGACCCTTACTCTCCATGTTGTTTTTAGTCATGGTGTTTATCACAGCAACCAGAAAGCAAACTAAGACACAGAGAGTCTTGTTAGCTTCTGCTCAAGATTAATGAAAACATTTTCAACATAAAATCCATAGACAAGCTCATAATACATCATTCAAAATAGCCAACTGATAACTTCATTGAAGGAATAAGTAAATAAATGTGATTTTTCTCTACACAGTCAGTTTGACCTACAGATATGCTTTAAATCATGAATATTAAAGAAGAATAAAGTTACAACATGAATGGACTTTGAAAACATCATGCTTCGTGTATTAGTGTTCTATTCCTAAGAAGAGTCACCATGATCATGACAACTCTTATGAAGAAAATCACTTATTTGGGGCTGGCTTATAGTTTCAGAGGTTTAGTCCCATGGAAGGGAGCACGGGAGCAGGCAAACAGACATGGTACAGGAGAAGTAGTTGAGAGTTCTACATCCACGTGAGCTTTTGGAATCCCAAAAGCCCACCCCTGGTGACATACACTTTCTCCAACAAGGTAACATCAACTCCAACAAGGCCACACCTCCTAATCCCTCTAGAGTAGTGCCACTTTCTAATGACTAAGCATTCAAATATATGAGCCTATAAGGGGGAATTCTTATTCAAACTGTCACACTTAATGAAAGAAACCAGACACAAATGAGCACACATTTAATGATTTTATGTATGTAAGCTAGCAGACAAGAATATACATAGACACAGAAGGTATGTAAGTTCATAGCTAACCCGGAGGTTAGAGAAAATACAATTGTGATCATTAAGTTCTAATGATGCACAGATGTGTAAGAAAAATGCCTGAAATTCATTGTGAGGGTTTGTTTCAATTCTGCGATTGCCATAAAATTATCAATAAATTGTATATTTTAATGGGCCAGATTTTATAATATAATAATGGTACTTTGGAGCACACCTTTTGACATTCTTAAGAAAAGCCTTATGAGAAAGATGACCTGGTAAAGGTCTGCTACCTGACTTCTATTGCTGGGATCTCTCTGGTAGGAGGAGAGAACAGATTCCTGTTAGTTGTCCTTTTACCCTCATATAATAAAGCAACAGAAAAATAAAATATGACAAAGTTTTTAAAAAAAATCTCCAGGAAAACTGACTGCTGGAGTATATGTTACCCTTTCATCACTGGGTAACCTTTTCTGTATTTTACCTATATTGCTAGAATTTCTTAACCTCATGAGTAATATAATAGAGTAGAAACAGAAAGTAATCAGATTTGTGCTTTCACGCATGCTAATGAGAATTCCCATGATGAATTGTGACATCTGATAGCTTCCCTTTGCTGTAGATTCTCAGACTCAATGTAATGTATCGTAAACAGAGGGCCTTGGAAATGTGATAAGACTGATTTTTTTTAAATAGACATGAAATGTTGAAGGTCTTTTGAGATTAAGTGACTTATCCAAAGCCTCACAATGTTGGTGTCTACATTGCTTCCCACCCCCTTTCTTTGTAGGCATGAAAGTTTTTATTTCAGAGAATTCTCATATTCAACTTAGTATTTATTTGTACTTGGATTCATCCAAATTCACAATATCATTGTCTGAGAGTTAAACTTTACTTCTTTATCTTCTACTGTGAAATTTCTTACTGTTATAGATAGCTTGTTACTCCAAAATTCATAGGCCATGATCGTAATCTTCATTGAGATTTATATAAAATAATCCCTCAGAAATGGGATGAAAGTCTTCATAAATGGAAGCCCAGTGACTTCTCACTGACTTCCACCACCTGAAGACACAGTAAAAGGGTCCTCTCTATAACCTGATCATTATTGACTTCAGTCTAGAGAACTGTGAAAGATAATCTTTTTATGGTTTATAAGTTACTTAGTCTACTAGTCTACTTAGTCTACTCTTTTCCCAATTCAAACATCCTAAGATAATAATTTTTGTCAAAGAAATAATGAACAGCTATGAATTCAATTGTTTTATCTAAAAAGCATCAATGAGACCTTATTATTTGCCATTTTGGCACCCTATAATTACTATTATCTGTAGGGGACCATGAAAATAAGTGAGGCAGAAAGCAGGCATGAGATAAAATTGTCCAATTTCTCCAGTCTTATTCAACATAATACTCAAAGTCTTAGTAGAACTATAGGGCAACAAAAAGAGAAGTGGGATATAATAAGAAAGAAAACCTTTCTGTATTTTAAAACTGAAAATGACAAGAAATTAGGAAAATAATTACAGTAGCTTCAAAATATGCATTATAATAAATCTAACCAAGAAGGGCATCTACAATAAAAATAGGAAACTATTGAAGACAGTAGGAGATGGAAGGACTAAAACAATCTCATGTATCAGCATAATTTTCATTATCAAAATGGCTACACCATCAGAAGTAATCCATATGGTCAATTCAATTTCAATCAAAATTTAATGACATTCTTCACAGAAATAGCAGTTTATTCTAAAACTCATGTGGAAGAACAAAAGACTCCAAATGGTCAAAACGACCTGGGTAAAAAGAATGATGCTGGAAGTCTCACCATACCCAAATCCAAATTATACCACAAAGTCATAATGGTAAAAACAGCGTGGTACTAGAGCAATAAATGGCACACAGATCATTGTAATATCTATAGCCACGTGTCTTTCGGACAATGATCCAAAAATGTACTTTGCAGGAAAGATAACAAGCATAGAGGAATGAAACTATAGATTTATCTCTTGCCCTGGGAAAAATTTACTCAAAATGAGTCAAAGTTCTTAATGGAAGACCCGAAACTCTCAAAGTGTTACAGGAACACTAAAAGGAACTCAAGATGTGAGCATAAGCAAGGACTTACCGAAAAGGACTCTGCTAGCTCAAGAAACAGTGTCAAAAATAAGAGAAATGGGATTTTGCAATGTTCAGAAGCTTCAGTACAACAGATGAAACAAGTGAAGAGATGGCTACAGAAGTGGAGAACACCTTTGCTAGCTACACAGTCAATAAGGGATTCATATTGGGATTGTATAAAGAACCAAAAACATCAAATAATATGAAACCAATCAAATTAACAAGCAGACTAATGATTGAACAGTTCTTAAAGGGTGAAATACACATGGCCCCTAAACTTAGGAAAATCCGTTTAATATCTTTAGACACTAGAAAAATGTAAAATAAAATTACGTTAGAATTATATCTCTCTATAGCCAGAATGGCTACCCTCAAGGAAACAAGTAACAGCAAATGGTGATAAGGGGGTCCCAGAGCAAAGCTTCACATATGGCTCTTAGGGATGTAAATTAGTCCAGCCACTAAAATCCCTTAAAATCTGAAAATAGAGGTCGCCATATAGCCCAGCTATGCCACCTCTGGGTACTCACTTGAAGGACTCCAAGTCAGCACAGTGCAGAACTCATGACACTCAGGCTAAGGAACCAGCTCAGCTGGCACTGACTGATACATGAAGGAAGTGCAGTGATCACGCACAATGGAGTTTGATTTATTCATAAAGAAGAGTGAAATTATCTCATGTGCTGGAAAATAGAAGCAATTGGGGGTTGCCTTATTAAACAAAATTAGTTAGACTCAGAAGACAAAGTTTGCATCATTTCACTCATTTGTAGATCTTAGATTTCAGACTCAATGTGACTTAAGTGCATATGTAAAGAAAGTAAAAACTGCATGTGCATGAGACTGTATCAGATAACATAATAATATGTGCATAAATGTATCTTTACGAAACCAATTAGTATACTCAATGGATGTATGCCCATATAAAGATAAGTAAAGGAAGTATTCTACAACTGGAAGATACATAAGGTAAGCATTCTACAACCTGGGATTCTAAGGCAGAATTAAAATATTCTATAATATCACAATGACCATAAGAACAGATTAGTGAATGAAGAGTTATGGAGACATGGAATGGAAATTTTTAACCCTATTTCAAAGATAGACTGGTCCTAACAATCACCAGGCAGAGAAGACAGATCTATGTTCTGAAAGAAGGACAATGTGAATGTAAACTACTTCAGGAAAATACCCAGAAATGCAGACAGGGAGGAAAGTGAGGGGATACTTGAAGAAGAACTATTATTTGTATTAACTATTAAAATAATTGAAACATAATGTACAGTTAGGAAAAACGCAGCTGTAGTGAGTTCTTTATGATATTAACAGACAAGGTAGCCATCTTAGGGTGTTACTGCTGTGAATAGATACCATGACCAAGACAACTCTTATAAGGACAACATTTAATTGGGGGAGGCTTATAGGTTCAGAGATTCAGTCCACTATTATCAAGGCAGGAATACGGCAGTGCCCAGGCAGGGGTGGCACAAGAGGAGATGAGAGTTCAACTTCTTGTTCTGAAGGCAAATAAAATTGGCTTCCAGGCAGCTAGGATAAGGGTCTTAAAGTTCACACTCACAGTGACACACCTCCTCCAACAAGGCCACACCTCTAAATAGTGCCACTCTCTGTGCCAAGAATATTTCAAACAACCACAGTAGCCAATGATCATAATGACAATAACATCACCCTAAAGAGAACCCTATAATAAATATGTGGTCAATGTATCAGTTATTTTTCTGTTCGTCATGACAGGAATTGACAGGAGTAATTTAGGAGAGGAAAAAATTTCAATTTGGCTCACAGTTCGGAGAGCACAGTCTATCATTGTGGGGAAGGCGAAGTGCCTAGAATACCTCTGTTCATGCACACGGGAGTTTGCAACACAAGTGGTTTGCTCACACCTTGGTGGATCAGAAAGCAAACTGTGCGGGCTACAACCCGAGGTGATATCATCATTAAGCATTCTACACTGGCTCACCTCCGATAGCTAAATCACCCTCACTTACCCCAGGGGTGGCACTGCCTGAGGACAAGGCATTCAGATTGATGAACCTGTGGGGGAGATTTTACATCTGTACCACAGACCACTGAAATGGTGAGCCTTGAATTAAGAATGGACCGTGACTGAGATCTTGAAATAGAGGTATGATCGTTGATATAATTATATTAAAAAGATGGTACTTTTTCTTCATCCATTACCCAATTTATTGTTGTGGACGATGGAGGCCACACTTATTTAGTGATTATATGTTTTTCTTGAATGTTTTATGTATATACACTTCAAATGTTATCCTCTTCCCCCCTTCCCAGACTGCCTCCCCCTACTCCTGCTTCTATGAGGATGCTCCCACTCCCAGCCACCCACTCCCACCTCAATGCCCTGGCATTCCCCTACTTGGGGGAAATGAGACTTCACAGGACCAAGGGCTTTTCCTCCTATTGATGCCAGACAATCCCATCCTGCCGCTGGAGTCATGGGTCCCTCCATGTGTACTCATTGGTTAGTGGTTTAGTCCCTGGGAGCTCTGGTGGGGTCTGGTTGGTTGATATTGATGTTCTTCCTATGGGGTTGTAAACCTCTTCAGCTCCTTTAATCTTTTCTCTAACTCCTCCACTGGGGTCCCTGTGCTCAGTCCAATGGTTAGCTGCAAGCATGCTCATCTGTATCAGTAAGGCTCTGGCAGAGCCTCTCAGGAGACATCCATATCAGGCTCCCGTCAGCAAGCACTTCTTGGTATCAGCAATGTTATCTGGGTTTGGTGGCTGTACATGGGATGAATCCCAGGGTGGGGCAGTCTCTGGATGGCCTTTCTTTCAGTCTTTGCTCCACTCTTTGTCTCTGTATTTCCTCTTGTGAGTATTTTGCTCCCTCTTCTAAGAAGGACTGAAGCATCCATATTTTGGTCTTCCTTCTTCTTGAGCTTCATATAACCTGTGAATTGTAACTTGGATATTCCAAGCTCTTGGACTGATATCCAGTTATCAGTGAGTGTGTACCGTGAGTGTTCTTTTGTGACTGGGTTACCTCACTCAGGATGATATTTTCTAGTTCCATC
Organism: Rattus norvegicus; assembly: GCF_021556685.1. Taxonomy (NCBI): domain Eukaryota; kingdom Metazoa; phylum Chordata; class Mammalia; order Rodentia; family Muridae; genus Rattus; species Rattus norvegicus. Next base: position 134,797,016 of record NC_141540.1, read on the forward strand.
CATTTGCCTATGAATTTCATGAAGTCATTGTTTTTGATAGCTGAGTAGTACTCCATTGTGTAGATGTACCACATTTTCTGTATTTGTTCCTCTGTTGAAGGGCATCTGGGTTCTTTCCAGCTTCTGGCTATTATAAATAAGGCTGCTATGAACATAGTGGGGCACGTGTCCTTGTTATATGTTGGAGCATCTTTTGGGTATATGCCCAAGAGAGGTATAGCTGGATCCTCAGGCAGTTCAATGTCCAATTTTCTGAGGAACCACCAGACTGATTTCCAGAGTGGTTGTACCAGTCTGCAGTCCCACCAGCAATGGAGGAGTGTTCCTCTTTCTCCACATTCTCACCAACATCTTCTGTCACCTGAGTTTTTGATCTTAGTCAATCTGACTGGTGTGAGGTGGAATCTCAGGGTTATTTTGATTTGCATTTCCCTGATGACTAAGGATGTTGAACATTTCTTTAGGTGCTTCTCAGCCATTCGGTATTCCTCAGTTGAGAATTCTTTGTTTAGCTCTGTGCCCCATTTTTAAAAGGATTATTTGTTTCTCTAGCCCCCGAATGGATGTCAGATTGATAAAGATCTTTTCCCAATCTCTTGATTACCATTTTGTCCTAGTGACAGTGTCCTTTGCCTTACAGAAGCTTTGCAATTTTATGAGGTCCCATTTGTCGATTCTTGATCTTAAAGCATAAGCCATTGGTGTTCTGTGAAAACCGATGTCTTCACTTATTTCGCTTCCTGTGTTAAGTGTCGGAATAGATTTCAGTGTAAGCTTTGAATGCAATCAGCCACCTGAATTCACTCTCTTTCTGCTGGAATCTGTCCTTAATGTTTGGGATGAAGGGATACCTAGCTGAAGCATATTATCAGTGTCATTTACTGCTATACACATTTAGTGCTATACACTGCTGACACATTTCAATTGGAACTGTCATTGACCCCGTGTAGAACATTGTAATTGCTCTTCCACATTCCATGAACAAACACTAATAATTTTTTGGAGCCACTATATTTAAATAATGACATGAGATTTCTATTGTGGTTTAAAGCTTGGTCCTCTCACTTGGGCGGTCTTCCAGTAGCTCATCTAACTTGACCCTGTTATCTGGCCTCCGACCCTTCTTTTTTTTTTTTTCTTTTTTCTTTTTTTCGGAGCTGGGGACCGAACCCAGGGCCTTGCGCTTGCTAGGCAAGCGCTCTACCACTGAGCTAAATCCCAACCCCGGCCTCCGACCCTTCAAGTGGCTAACTCTATATCTACCTCTGCTCTGCTCTGGTTCATGTCTCTTTCTCCCTTGTCTACTCTCGATTCTCTTGCTTCTGCTTTGTTCCCTGCTTCGCCCTCTCTGCCTAGAAGTTCTACCTCCTTCTTTCTGCTCCAGCTATTGGCCATCGACTCTTTTAATACAAACCAATCAGCAGTAAGACAACCCCTGAGACATTTTTAGGCTGTCTTCAGGCAGATGGGGAAGGATGCACATTTACAAAATGGAAAACCTGGTGATGGGTCGTCATAGAGACGGCAGTACCAGAATCCTGCCAGCACTCACTCAGCTCTCTGCAGGTACAGAATTGACAATGGAAAACACAGAGACACACCTTCACGAACAGTGAAGAAAAGTTACCCCAACAACTTCCTTTGCGAGAGAAAGGTTCAGAGGGGATGTTTCAGTTTGCTTTCCACTGCTGTGATGAAGATGCTGACCAAAAGCGTCTTGGGGAGGAAAGAGATTACTTGGTTTGTATCCCCCATCACAGTTCGTCGCTGAGGGGAGTCAAGGTAGGAGCAGAAGCAGAATTGGGGACAGGAATAAAAGCAGAGGCCATGAAGGAATGCTGCTTTCTTGCTTGCTCAACGTGTTTCCTTATAGAACCCAGGCCCATCTTTCCTGGGGTAGCTGTACTTAATAAGATGGACTGGGTTTTCCCATATCAGGCATCAATCCAGAAAATGCCCCTGACGACTTGCCTTCAGGCCAATCTGATGGAGGCATTTTTTAAAATCGAAGTCCCCTCTTCCTATCTGAGCCTGTCTTATGTTAAGCAGACAAAAAAAAAAGAAAATCTAGCAAGGGAAAAAAATAACATTTCATTTATAATAGACACAGTAGAAAGCTTATCTTTCCTTTGGGATGCACTTGTGAAGTTTCTTTCACACTTACCAATATGCTTCATTTATCCACTTAGAATTAAAATAATACTGAAATGAGTTTAATTGCACACCCACACTGTAATCTGCTCCCAAACATCTTTTACCTTAAAGGTGCATGAAGACATTTGAACAAGCTTATTAGACTTGGCCATAAAGCTGATTTCCACAAAGTAGGTTTCCACTGAAAGGCTAATCAGCTGAATACAAAATTTTCCTGTTTTACATTTATTAACCAATAAAAGACCCTTAAAAAGCTAGCCCTATTTTAAGCAGAGTAGCATCTAAAATCAACAAGGATGACTCTGGTGCAATACGAGTTTAGTCTTTGAAGCTCTTGAGTACTGGGTGAGTGTGAGCTGTGCCTCCCTGATGACTATTGCTTTTATACTGGTACGTATTGAATGAAGTAAATGGAAGGATGAGACATGAGCTGGCAGAGGTAACCTCACACCCACAAGGTAGGTTCTAATACAGCTTCCTCCAATGCTAATGGATCTATAGTCAGACCAGGAAAAGTGGAGACACTGGTCATGCCCCTCTTTAGCAGGTATGGCCTTCCCCAATAAAAGGAAGACTTAGAGCTTCTCAGGGAGGTGTAAAAGGAATTCTTAAACTTTGTGACAAAGATACTGAAGTATTATTTCTCTTTACTATAGATGACTTCTGGCTGGGGGTGGGGGTTTGGTCTCAACTCTCAGGACAAAGGACAGAAGTGCATACTTTAAATATTAAAGCAGAAGGCATCCTCAGTCCATACCTGTCATGCCCTGCCCAGACCCTGAAGTTTCCAGCCCAGGAGCTGGGCTGCCCTTTCCCTAGAGGCTCCTCCCGGTATAATCCAGACATTTTGGTCTCTCTCTTCTCCTTCTCTTCTCTCTTGATGTGCACCCTTTCTCTCCTCCTTCTTCTACCCCTCCCCTTGTCGAGGCCTCAAGCCTTGGGGGTCAGTGAACTCTCCCAAGAGCAGCTTCGCAATAAACCTCCCTTTAATATATTCTAATCTGGCTTGAATTAGCCAGCATGGATTCACCGGCAGAGAAATAACCTATCAGGGTAGGAAAGGACTCAGTTATCTTTAAGGGGCCAGCAACTGGGAGTTTGACCATGCTCCAGCGAGAGTGTATGGGCAACATACATAGTACTTGTTGCATTTGCAGGGGTGGGGGCAGTGGCAGCCTGAGGGTCCGATGGTGGACCTGGGAGAAACGGGAAGCAAGTATGGTTGGGGGGTACTTGAATGAAAATTTTCCAAATAATTAATAAGAGAATTATGAGGAAAAGTAAGATGGGAGGAAGAAATGGTGTCTTGAGGCCAAATACTGATATGCAGAGTGAATTCTAGAATTGTCAGCACCCGAGTGTAGAGTGAGGCTCTAAGTCAATGTCCCCAGTACCTGCAGAGCCAAGGAATAAAAGTCATTGGACCTCCAGGATTGCTTGACTTACCCAAGCTAAAAGTAAATTTATCTCTGGATTTCTTATTCAGTGTAGCAGTAAGCTGCCTGTATTGAGTCTGTTGGGCAGTTTCATTTTCTTACTTTGCAATTCAGACCCAGTGGAATTGAAACTGTCCAAAATTCAAGTTATTGGAACTTAGAATGATCCATTTTCTTCGATTCTTCGAAGTTGGCTTTGTAATTTAGTGTGATGTAATATTTTACCTATGTTTAATACATTCACCTTTCTCAAACTACCGTGGGAAATTGCATCGCACGCACCACGAAGATACTCTTTTATTTTTTCAAGACCGCGTGGAACAAATTCTCAAATTTGCTTTTATTTTACTCTCTGATATAATTTCTCACATATTTGAAAATGGGTGTCTAAGTAATAATTTAAATAAATTATTTTAGGCTAATTACATTATCCAAATTAGAATGAATGCCACAATACATGAATTCAATTGTCAATAATGACAACAATGTCAACAGATTCAATTCTCTAGGCATTAAGAATGAAAATAAAAATCTCTATGCAAAACTCCTTCTCTTCTGTCTCTCCTATGTGCTTCTATACCATTCACTTCTATACCATTCACTTCTAGCCTAATGCCCATCACCAAGCTTCCGTGCCTATGACTTTGAGAGACATTCACACCTTTTGAGCAGCTGTACACAGTCACCTCAGATGGGAACTCTTCGTGTACTCAGCAGTGCTTCTGTTCACCTGCAACTGTGTGGTATGCTTGCCTTGCTTAAACCCAAAGGATTAGTTTAGTTGTCTGCCCACCCGAGAGAAAAGTATCTGTGAACAAGAATCATGTCACACTCAACTTTGGACTCTCGCCATTAGCAAAGTGCCCGGCACATTCACAGTGCTGTGTGCGTGCTTGTTGAGCGAGTGGAGGAAAAAAAAATTGCATTTGCCTCCCAGATAGCTTTCTGTCGTGTAGTTGGGTAATTCAGATGTTCAAGCTATCTTTCGCCGTTGCCCACGATGTAATGGCATATGCCAAGTGACATTTTACTCTACCAAATATATTTTGTGGGCTAGGGAGTTACACGGCATTCACCAGGGATATGCTTTGGTTATCATCTCACCTTAACCAATTAGGGAGGACCGGCATGGATTCATTTATAAAATGGGGTCTGATCAGTTTTGCTTTCCCTATGCACGGGCATCTCACGTGAGCAGCCTGGGTGTCCTCACCTCAGGGTGGCATCGGGGTGACTGTATCTTAGAGAGCAGCTTCTATGGCTTTAAGAACACATGCTATGAACACCAAGGGAAACCCCCGTAGGATTCACACTCCTGTCTTAGTCCAGCCGGTAGCAACGGCCATGGGAGTCAGGAGTGGAAATAAAGCCCATTTCTCACTGGGATGGGAGCAACTCTCTCTCTCTACTCTATCTTTACTCTATCACAGACACTTGCAAACAGCGCCTACTTTTCAAGAAAGACTATCAGTGAACAGACAACTAAACTACCTTGCGAGTGTTTACATGCTTTGTGACTACTGTTGGCCTCGCTCCAAGTCAAATATCGCAAACAACGGAAGCTGGCATCTCAACTTCGTTTTTACAGAATCTAGGGTAAAATCGTGGAAAGGAACCTCAGCGATCTTTGAGGTCAGCCCCTCCACGTACGCTTTCATTGCAGGTTTCTTGAAAACTGCCCTTGATTCTTTGAATATATTTTATGTGCACACTCTAGGGATGGCAGAGACAGTGTCCTGCTTCATAAATAATTTCATTAAAATTCAAGAGAAAATGTCAAAAATACTTTCCCAGTGTGTACACTTAGAGAATGTAAGATGCTTTCAGAAACATTTGGTTTTTATTCATTTATCTGGATGTAGGTACTGAAGCCATGCTTTAAAGACTAGCATGGTGGCTGATTCATCAGAGTTAAAATGGTTCAAACTGCCTCAACTCATCTGAATGTGTCTCCCAGTGGTCTCCAAGCCAAGGGCCAGTGCTTGCTTGCTTTCTCTCTCTTCTGTGGAGGAATGTAAATTCTACCCTTGTCTCAGCTGCTGAAACCCAAACACAGACTACAGAGGACAGTCGAGCCCCTCCACTTCCACTGATGTGGAATCTCTGTGACCCCAAACACCTTTAAAGGCTCAGCTGAGAAACAGTTGTTCCTGAAGAACCTTGAGGAGTATTTTTCTGTTGTGGATTGCCCCATGCTGTTTGTATTCTGATGTTAATTCTACTTCCTCAAGAGGAACTGTCCTGAGGAAGAGTGCATCTTGGATTTAACTGGTCAAATAAAGGTTAGATTCTGTGATTGGGCAATGGCAGAGAAAGGTAGGGCTGGAGGTACTAGAGAAAGAGAGAGAGAGAGAGAGGAGAGGAAGCATGGGGGGGGGACAAGGCAACGCAGGAAGACAGGAAGAGGGAGGAAGAGGAGGTAGAAGGAAGATAGAGCAGAACCACATGGCCCAGAGAAGCTGCAGTAGCAAGAGATCTCGTAGCTGGGGAACAAAGTAGTGTGGTGGTAAATCTGCCCAACCTAGGCGCTCAGCTTATAAATATTGTGACCGATTTGTGTGGTTTTTTGCAGGGATTTATTGGGATTGGAGGTTTACTGCAACACTTTTCCATCTAGGAACTGCTAGCATTTCCTTCTATTGGGCTAGACAAGCTTGAAACTGCATGTCGTGGGGCACATCATCAGACTGAATTCTGACAGACTTGCTGCCACAGATTGCAGAGCTCCTACAACCAAGTAAGAAAGCTGATAGCACGGCGCAAACTGATCCACGTCGATCGAGTGAAGGCGTTGCTGTTTGGTTTTGTTTGTTCGATTTAATGGCAGCCTGGGATTAGCTACGCTCCCGCTCCCCCGAGTGATCCCTTTTGCTTGTGGACATCTTAAAGTGGATAAGCCAAATTCTCCTTCCTGAAGGCCAAGTATAAGCACGCACAGAACAGTCACGCTCCAGCGAGTACAAGAGGCTTCAGGAGCCCGAGCCATCAGCACCGAGGTCACGCCTGCTCCTAACTACCCTCTCTTCTTCCAGCCCACTTTCTCTTTGTGCCCAATTTGAAATATTTAGGCATACGGTTTTTGCTATATTTTTCAATGAATCTAATTACTTGCTTTAGGTAATGTTGAGAAGAAGAATGGAAAACCAGTGAATAGGACTCAAATAGGTAGGTGTGAGGCATAGAGGAAAGAAGCTTGCAGATTCAGAGGGAAAGCGCTCACGGGATAGAGTTATTCTCTTGAAAGCAGAAAGGAACCAGTACTCTGTGGATAACCATCGGAGAGAGACAGATGACTTCTATCATACAATTATGTGGGCAATGGCAGGAAGAAAGAGCAATATTCTATCCCCTTCCCAACCCCACATTTTCCTGTTACTGCCCTGTTTGCAGGAGTGTCTGGTTGAATGGCCCAGGGCAACAGATTCTTGGCTGGCACAGACTTTAAATACCACAGCCAGAGAGTCTAGCAGTGAGGCGTGTATGGTGAGAAAGGACCGCCCTATGGTAGTTTCATGCATACCCGCATGGCACGGTATGCATATATGTGACACAAAGTAAATACGACTTTGGAGCTTAAATGAATATCTACTCATAGTTTTTCCAACATGATTTCTGCAAAGAGATGTTTGCTGAGTAACTGTATTAGCAAACTTGGCGAGCAAAAATTATTTATGAATCCATCTCGTCCTTTGTCTACACTTGTTTTTATATTAACTATGGTTTCTGTGGGATAAGAAAATGAACACAGGTAGCACTTTGGGTGCTGAAGGAGGAGTGGCCAATACTCAAAATAGTGCTATAGATTGAATATGGTTTGCCACGTGACGGAAGCAAGAAGTGTCAAGAGAGCAGAAAGAACTGAACAGTTGTGGTGATAGGTAGGGCCTTGAGGAAGGTCCTGGGATTAGATCAAGTTTCCAGGGTGACACCCCCATGGCTGGTTTGGGTTGATAACTCTTTAGAAGAGGAAAGAAGACAGGAACACATCCACCTTGTCTCTTTCCTTGAGATGCTCTGCATAGAGTTCTCCTGGTGAGAGACCAGCCCTGTGACTGATCCAGAGCACTACTGGGTCTCTTGATACCTGGAACTGTGAGCTAAATCAACCTCCTTTCCATTATAATGTTAGATTACCCTAAATATTTTGTTAAGGCAGCAAAAGAGATGAAGAGACGGCTCAGGGGGCAAAAAGCTTGCTGCCAAGTTTGACCCCAAGGTAGAGGGGGAGAAGTGACTATTGCAAATCTCCTCTGACTTTCCATGGTGGTTTGAATACAAACAGCCTTCCTTGGAACAGTCGGGAGGTGTGGCCTGGTTGGAGGAAGTGTGTCATTGTGGGCGGGCTTTGATGTCTCAGATAATCAAGCCAGGCTCAGTGTGTCTGTCTGTTCTTGCGGCCTGTGGATCCAGATGTAGAACGCTCATACCTTTCTCCAGCACCACGTCGGCCTGCGTTCTGCCATGCTTCCTGTCATGACGACAGTGGACTGAATCTCTGAACCTGTAAGCCAGAGGCAATGAAATGCTTTCCTTTATAAGTGTTGCCAGGGTCATGGTGTCTCTTCGTGGTAATAGAAACCCTAGCCAAAACCCTTCCACATGTGTGCTATGGAAAGTAAACACCTACAGAAATGTATACACTCGTGCATGTATGTGCGTGCGCATATGCACACACACACATACACATACACACACACACACACACACAGGGAGAGAGAGAGAGAGAGAGAGAGAGAGAGAGAGAGAGAGAGAGAGAGAGAACAAATCAACCAATAAATAAACTTAGAAGCTGGGTAACAGAAACACTATTTTAAATTACTCCCCCAGTGATTTTCTTGCTCATATTTAGCATTTCTGTTTCCTTTTAAAAAAACAATCCTTTTGGAATTATCCTTGCTCAAGATATGAAATGAACATATGACTGAGTTAGAATGGAATTCGGACCATTAATCCATTCAGCAATCACTCAATTCAAAACTGCTTAGTAGGGGAATTAACACTGCACATGATTACATCTGAAAATACACTCCACAATAAAATTCAGGAATTGTGTTAATCAATAGAATTCACAAGAGTAGTGAAAACTTCCAGAACAATGGCTTTTATTTAGTGGTCAGAGGACACAACCCATATTCCACCCCTATTGTGAAAACTACTCTCTCTAGATGAGCAACGGGTACTAAGAAAGCTCTAGAACTGATCCCAACAGACAATGGTTTATGTTCTTTGAAGGTAGAGAACATTTGGTAAAATGTTTAAGAGAGACGTACTTCTATCTAAAGAATTATTTAGCAATGACGTCATAAGGTGGTTGACCGCATCTGTTGTATTGTCATGTGGACAAACTGTAAGTTCTTGTGTGGTGCCTCATGCTAAGACTGTGGTTTCTATTATCTAGGTCAGTAGACCTGTCCTGAAGGCAGACCTTGGAGTTGGCTGGATTGGTCTCACGAATCCTGACCTTAGCCCCCAGTGCTAAATGATTAGTACTTTTGAACTTAGCTTCTTTGCAGAGAGCTGGTTCAAAGCTGTGCTACTTTAGGAAAACAACGTTCCCCTGAATAGATTTGTAGGAAAATTTTGCAGTTTCTGTTCTTTATAGTTTCATCTCTTCAAATGTCTTTTTTCTCTTTTTTTGATAATTTCACTGTGACTTAACGTCTGCAGAAGGGAGAAGGAAGACAGAGAGGACTTCAGAAGGTATCCATCCATCACTGGAGTCTCGAAATAGGTCTTTTACAAATGTAGTAGTCTCATTACGTTTGCAGAAAATCTAAAATCTTTATTTGCTTCATACTGTCTGTTTTTGTTATGTTATGTTTGTTTGTTTCTGTGAAAATGCACAATGACCGAGGCAACCCTCGAGATAAAGAGTTTATTTGGTCTTATGGTCCCAAAGGGATAAGAATCTGTGATGCTGGGGACACTGTGTCTACAGACAGGAAGCATAGCACCGGGGGCAGCCACTACGGATGCTTATCTTTACAGTTAGCAGAAAGCAGAAAGAGCAAACAGGAAATGGTGTGAGTATTTTTAACCTCTCGAAGCCTGGCTCTGGCGACATACTTCCTCTAACAAGGCAACACCTCCTAGACTTCCCGCAGTGGATCTACCAAATGGGGACCAAGGGTTCCAATGGGGGTATGTATGTTCTTGAACTCAACCCTTTTAATAAGGAACGTGTATTGAAAGTTACCATACTCCGATCACTCCCTAGCAGTTTCTGAAGGAATGTGATAAGCTCACAACCAACGTTAAACAGAAGGCCAAGGACAGAGCTGATGAGTTGATAGCCATTATCCCATGAATAAAGTGGGTGGCTTATTGCTTGGATCAGTTGTAACAGGTAACTCGGTTGTGTACGTTAGGCATGTAGAAAACGAGAGGAAATCATCTTGTAATTTTAGGAGGAGTCTCACTGTAATCATCACCAGCTGGGCCTTCCATTGGCTCCAGCCCTCATCTCCAACACTATTGGTGGCAGCATTCTTAACTCTGTTACTGAAGATGAGTTGGAGTACCAGGAACCTCACGGGAATGATTAATGACTTGATCAGCAATGGAGGAGAGGCTTCCAAGCGCCAATTCAAGCTCTGAATTATCTAGCACATTCTCTTCTCAGAAACCAGCCACGGTTTATCCCAGTGTGTGCTGTAGTTCCTTGACTTGTGTGCAATTATTTCAGATCCCTTATTTACTGCCCTGAAGTCTTAATGCCGAGCATGCTTTTAATTTAGGGAGAAGACCGCCCGTCACGTGATTTCTTAGATTCTAAGCTTTTGATGTTGGATAGTTTGTCCTTAGTAATGGTCTAATTATCCCACTAGAGGAGATGTTTTGTTTCAAAGGGATTATTCATGGCCTGAATCCGATACCCTGAAGCTGCCAAGTAATAAAAGAGATGCTTAAGATTCTAAATCTTGCCTAACTACTAACTAAGAGACAGCTAGCTGCTATCATTTGGTGACCGCACTGTTGCTATCCTCTTGCAGAACTGAATAGGTAGGGTGGGGTCTGGCACGAATTTCATTTTGAATGGTTTTTACGGGGCATAGAAAGCCAGAATCCTGCCTGCTGTTTATCCTCTCTCTCCACAACAATTTAGGTCCATCCCTCTTTTCACTTAAGTCTCGAGAAAAGTTCTCAAAGTTACAGTGGATAAAGATCCTTAGTGTTCTTTTCAAATAAATGTTGGGATGCCTCCCATCCAACCTTCAGTTGTTGACCTATTATTCTTACGTTCGGTCTTAACTCCTCTAGTAGAGTCCTTACATTTTCTCCTAGAAAATGGTAAGGTTTTCTTTGGTGTGCTCACACATGTCCACTCTGTGCTTTGGTGAGTTGGACGTTCCTACTTTGTGAAAAGCATGTGTAAGCACTATGCTTCCAGATTTTGAACTTCAGATTTTGAACTTAGCATGAAAGAAACTTTATATGTGTATATAATGTATATTCATATATATATATATATATATATATGTTTTGACTGCTTGAATGTCTGTGTACCAAGTCTGTATGCGGTGGTGGCCAAGGAGGCCAGAAAAGGCATTGAATTTCCTGACACTGGAGTTACAGACAGTTGTAAGCTACCATATGGACGATGGAAATCCAGTCCTAGCCCTCTGGAGGAGCAGCCGGAGTTTTCAAATGGAGAGCCACCATCTCTCCAGGCCATAAAGAAACTTGATGTCAGGATGTAGCTTCTGTCTGCCTCTCCCCCCCCCACATCTGCCCACCCAATTGCCGCACAAGGTGCCAGCCAACGTGAGATTAAAAGAAGAATCCGTGAGTTCCTAGTGGAACTAGAAGTGTCTGCACCAAAAACCCAAGGCAGGGAAACATCGAAAAGGAAAAGCTAGAAACAACAAGGGAGGTACAAGCAAGCTTGAGTAGGCTCCCAGAATGCCTTGCAGAAAGTCTCGAGCCATCCGATGTGGGGCTCCAACTTGGTCCTTCCCTGCCCGAGTGAAAGAACTTCCGACTTCTGTTGGCTTTCTGTGCTTGGGCAACTCCAGAGCCATCCAGCTTTCAAAGTGTTACTCTTCTCTTTCCCCATGTGATACAGAAATAACTAATAGCTATTTATAAGAGCGCTGTCAGCCCCAGGATAATGAGGAAGTCACCTCTCAATGAGATCACGGCATGCTTCCTCTCAAAGGCAGTATTCGGAGGCTTTCTAGACCCATCTCTGTACGGCCAACGGGACTGCCATTATGTGGCCAATTATAACGCGAAATTAACATGACTTCAGAATTAGTCAAGTGTTAGACACAGCTCACTGGGCAGCACGCCATGTGCTCCATTAGTGATATCTTTTAATATTTTGTGCCTTTATCCCTGAGAGAAGAGAAAATTCTTCCTTGTAGCAGTGTCTTTGAAATAAGTCAAACACCCTTGACTAAATAAACAGTTTTCGGTTCTTCTCAATGCAAGGTTCTGTCTCTTCAACTCCCGCTTGCTTCACTTTTAAACTTTCTTTTGGATCATTTCTCAGAATCCTTTTCTCCCCTGAGAAAACTATTGTTAAGACCTCGAATTTTCTGGATTTATATTTTGTATGTCTTATTGGGCCGTTGTCTCTCCCTCTCCCTCTCCCTCTCCCTCTCCCTCTCCCTCTCCCTCTCCCTCTCCCTCTCCCTCTCCCTCTCCCTCTCCCTCCCCCCCTCCCTCCCCCCCTCCCTCTCCCTCTCCCTCTCCCTCTCCCTCCCCCCCTCCCTCTCCCTCTCCCTCTCCCTCTCCCTCCCCCCCTCCCTCCCCCCTCCTCTCTCTCTCTCTCTCTTTTTTTTTTTTTGTCTTATCAAGTGAATGATTCTTGGATTCTTGGATTCTTGGGTTCACTGGCAAGTTTTAAGTTAATACTTTATTTGGCCTTGGGAAAGTTTTTCAGGTCATCTTTTAACAAGCATATTGTTAATAATTCTTGGCCCAAAGGGTGGGGGTTGGGCGGGGGTGGCAAAATTTGTCTGTGCTTTTAAGGGAAAGCCCTTATCTTTCAGCCTCATAGACTGTGATAAGGCTAAGTCGACCACACTGGCAAATGTCACCCACGAGAGTTTCTGTGAGAATGTTGCTCAGTTGTTTAAGCCTAGTGTGAGCGGTATACCCCAGGAGGCGCAAACCCAGTGGACAAGGGCACCTGTTTGTGAGAACGAGCTCAGGTGTAGCCAAACCCTAGCCAGAAAGAACTTTGTGGCATCCAGGTGCATCCATATCTCCTGTTCCTTCCAGATCGTTTGGTTTTGTAGCCAGAAAGACTTGGGTTGGAATTCCAACCTTGCCCTTACATGGCCTCTGATGAGCTTGAAGCCCAAGCCTTCTTTTTTTTTTTTTTCTTTTTTCTTTGTTTCGGAGCTGGGGACCGAACCCAGGGCCTTGTGCTTGCTAGGCAAGTGCTCTACCGCTCAGCTAAATCCCCAACCCCAAGCCCAAGCCTTCTAACACTAAGCTCTAACACCAATGACAATGGAGCCTCCTTATTACCACCAAAGCCATGGAGGTGTCTGCTCTGAGCCGCGTACAAAAGCACAAAATCCTTTAAATAGCATGGTAGCTGGATCCCATCTACTTGGACCGTTTTCACATAGAGAAGTAATTACTAACAATACCGAACCCAAGTTTTCCAACTAGAGAGGTGTCAAGACTTCTTAGAAGTCCGCCAGTCCTTGCGAGCATCGGTGGTTCTTCTGGCTGGTTTCAGAGATTTGCCTTCACCCAAGGAAGAGAGAACAGATCCGAGGAAAGTCCCCAAAACTCTACATCATGTGTGTCGCTGGGTTGAAAAAGTCTTACTCATCCAGTTTTGACTTTGGAGATGTGGACATGGAATCTGGTTTACTTCCCAGCTGGATTCCTTCTATTATACCATGGAGAGTTATTTTGAGTCAACCAGAAAATCTGCAAAGACATCAAAATGATGCTCTCTCCCCCTCCGGCCTCAGTAATGACAGGTTGAGGCTTTAGGACGCTTGGGAGCAAACCCTCAAAGCAGCTGCAGGGCCTTGGAGTCCCGAATACATGTTTCAAGTTCCAAATAAAAGGGCCCAACAAAGAACTTCTCACAGTCACCAAAACAGCGTGCAGCTCTGCTCTTGCACCATGGCTACTGAGACCTTAAACTTGGGCTGGGCTCTGTACCAAACCCCAGGATGGATGTCAGGGGGCACCTGGCTCTTGCTTTATTTCCAGCTTTCCTTTCATGGGGCGTGACACAAAATCTGAAGTTATTTTGGACTCTTATTTCCTCACACATTCCATTTTTAGTACAATTGAAAGATCTCGTTGGTGTTAGCTTCAAATCGTACCTGAACACTGGCTACCACTCTCAGCCCTGCCATCTTCATCCAAGCCAACATCGTGTCTTCTCTGGGAGACTGAAGATGCATCCATTCACTTGGCTGTGGTCCAGACGCGTTTTCAAAAGTCCTTTTTAGAAGATTTGATTGTTATTGTGGTTGTGGGCAACTGACCCTTTAAGAGGTGGGGCCTTGTGGGAAGTATTTAGATTATTGGGGGGTATACTTTAAGAAGGGACTGAGACCCCAAGCTCTCTGGCTTCTTGTTTTGAGATTCAGTCCTTTTCTCTTCTTGCAGTTGTCCACTCTTCTCTCATTGTGACCTACAGGGCTGCCCAGTTTTGAGCTTTGAGCTTCCATTGGATTACTTTTAAGTTTTCCTTGAGCTGTTCATCTGCCCCAGTCCTTTAGTCACAACCCTTCAGCTCTGACCCACAGCATCTCTTGAGTAAGCCAGCTCCTCCTGTGCTTTTTCTTTACAGTCTCAGAGTTTGTCAGCCATGGCTCCTTAGTGAAACTGGCCCTCATTTCGCAACATTGTTTTGTTCCTAGAACTGCTGCCTCTAAATAAAAAGCAGCAACAAAAAACATTTCATTCGTCCATTTGTTCATTCATTCATTCATTCATTCATTCATGTTTTGAGGTGGTCTCCTATAGCCAAGGTCAGCCTTGAACTCTATAAAACCCAAGAAGATGACACTGAACTTCTCTGATCCTCCTGCCTCCACCTCCTGAGTTCTGGGATCCCAGGTGTGTGTGTGTCATCATTTTGGGTTTTAAGTAGTTTCTGGTACTGGACTTAGGGCAACATGCTTGCCATGTAAACACTGAAATACATCCCTATTTTTTGTCACCTTTGATGGGGGCAAAAAAGTACTCTATTTCATCCCAATAGAAGATACTTAAGTAAATTTTACAGTTAGAAACTGCTTTAATGGGAGAGTTTTCGAATTTTCATTACATTATACAAAGAACTCCCAATGAAAGGTAAAATGGTTTTTGCATAAGATGTAATGAAATAGATGCGATTGATCAAGTCGGGGCAGAAAACCTGGTGGTGCCGCTGGCTGGAGGAGGAATAGGGAAGACAGTTATCTGTAAGGCGTATTCTGCTTTCTGTATCACTGCTTACTTACTGACTGGTGCTTTCAAGCACTAGGGGATGAAGGCTCGCCCAAACTCAATGGCACTTAAAATCTGCAAGGCTAGCAGGGAGTCAGTGTAAATCGATTGATGGCTAACCAGAAGAGCATCTAGATGCACTTAAACTCCCCTTGCAACGAGAATAACAGTTATAAAAGATGCCACCTTTTGTCGCTAACCATGCTTAGGCAAATAAAGTACTTTTAGTTTACCCAAATATGGCCCTTGACTCAGATTTGTTCTGACATTCCATGGTTAAGAACCAGTTACTAGGGCTAAAGAGATGGCTCGGCCATTAAAGGCCAGTCTCACTACCGAAAATAAAAGTTGATTACTAAAAGCTGGGTGGGGGGGTGGAAATGTGTATGTTTTTTTAAACTGCAATGTCAAAATATCAACTCTACTTATTTATGTGTTTGGGGGTATAAGTGTGTGTGTGTGTGTGTGTGTGTGAGAGAGAGAGAGAGAGAGAGAGTGGGTGTGTGAGTGTGTGAGTGTGTGTGTGTGGGTGTGTGGGTGTGAGTGTGGGCATGTGAGTGTGCAAGTGTGTGTGAGTGTGTGTGCGAATGTGTGTGTATGAGAGAGTGTGTATGTGTGAATCTGTGAGTGTGTGAGTGTGTGTGAGTGTGTGTGTGAGAGTGTGAGTGTGTGTGTGTGGGTGAGTGTGTGTGTGAGAGAGTGTGAGTGTGTGTGTGAGTGTGTGTGTGAGAGTGTGAGTGTGTGTGAGAGTGTGAGTGTGTGGGTGTGAGAGTGTGAGTGTGTGTGTGTGAGTGTGTGGGTGAATGTGTGAGTGTGTGGGTGAGTGTGTGTGTGTGAGTGTGTGGGTGAATGTGTGAGTGTGTGGGTGAGTGTGTGTGTGAGAGTGTGAGTGTGTGTGTGTGAGTGTGTGGGTGAGTGTGTGTGAGAGTGTGAGTGTGTGTGTGAGTGTGTGTGAGTGTGTGTGTGTGAGAGTGTGAGTGTGTGTGAGTGTGTGGGTGAGTGTGTGTGTGCGAGTGTGTGTGTGAGTCTGTGTGTGAGTGTGTGTGTGTGAGTATGTGTGTGTGAGTCTGTGTGTGTGTGTGTGTGTGTGTGTGTGTGTGTGTGTCTTTAAGTCAATCCCCTGTGGATATTGAAAGACAAATTTGTTCTCAAGAGCAGAGTCAAGCAAACAATCCTTTTCTTCCAAGAGTAGAGCTTCCCCGTTTATCAGCTCTCACCAGTGTTAGCTGTGCCTTGCTTCATCTTAGAGCAGCCTGTGAACAGCGAAGACATGATGCTGGTGGAAATCCCTTCCTAGGTCGGGCTGTCTTACTGCAAAACAATTGGTTGCAAATCGAACGTATAAGCAGCCACCATTTTATTATGTGCATGAATAGCGTGCATCAGAAATTTGAAGAAAAAGCAGCAGGCACGTGCTGTGTCAGCTTCGCGGTGTCTGAGCTCTCTCCTGGTAAGGCCAGGATGGCTTGAAGGAACTGGCCAGCTACAAGGGTTTTACACGGAACCGTTGGCGACTCCTCACGCCTTCACATGTTACATGTAGGCCAAGTTAGCTTAAATGCTGACTTCACTAGACACCTGTAGTCTCCCTGAGTTTCTTCCAGCAGAGGCTTCCTTCTTAGATGAAGGATCCCAAAGGGGATGTCTGAAGTGCCGAGTTCCAAGAGAACTAGATGGAAGTCACACGGCCTTTCCTGAGACAGCCACAAACGTCAGAGAATGTCACTTTCCCACTATCCTAATGGATATCCTATCCTATCCTATCATAAACCTTTCCCTCCATAACAGGAGCGTCAAACATCTGCAGCCGCTAATTTAAATCTCTGTTTTTGCCGTCATTAAGGAGCAGCAATGGTTATGCCACAGTCTGTCCTCGGTAGGATTGCAATGGAAGATCTCCCCCATGCTTGTAATGGTGGATAAAGTTGTTTCTTTTAATAACTGTGACGAGAGCTCTAAGCTCGGTTGGATCAGAACACTGAGCACTTTCTTGTTCGTCAGTCTTTTCATATGACAACAAATACCTGTGATAAATCAACGTAACAAAGAGAAGAGGTTTATTTGGGTCACAATTTTGAGGGTCCAGTCGTCAGCCGGATCCAGTTGCTTTGAGGGGGTGGGGAGGTGTGAGGATGTGGCTGAGTAGAGTGACTCCATGTGGTCCCAGAAAGAGAAGAGAGGGGGAGGAAAGGGCTGAGGCTATAAGGGCTCCCTTGAAGAGGATTACTTCAGGACACCTCACTAGGTTCCACCATTACAGTTCTAATGCCCCCCTCTCCACGAGGGCTGGGCCAAGCCTGCACTACATGGGTATTTCTCCCTAAAGATTGATATAGTGGTATATGTTGTTATTGGGCATATTTTTAAAAGAATCGTGTGTGAAGAACTAAAATCCATGGCAAGTGATTTTGATGGGAGGTTGATATAAACAAAGATTAAGGATCAGAGAGGAAAGACAGAAAAACAGGCAAAGCCATGGCTGGAAAGGACCTCTCTGACCCAGGAAGGACAGCAGCTCTATCCTATCACCTCAGTGTTATGTACAGGCTGCGGTGTCTGCATTAACATTGTAACTCTGTGAAGAAAATGACGGAGATGAATGACTTTTTATTTTAAAGTTCAGAAGCAGCGAAATTGAATGACAGCTACACAATTTTTTTTAAATCTCGTTTTAGCGTCTTTCAATCTCTCACTTCTACGCTAGGAACACTGGGTTCTACAAAAATGCTTTTGGGAGAAAATTAGAGCAGAGCCTGCTTGTGGTGAAGAGGCCATTTTATTTGTTATTTTCAATGTCACTGGCTGAGGGTTTTTTTTTCTCCTCTCCACCCCTTAAAAAATAAACTAAAATGTAATAAAATTACATTTAAAAAATGAAGTGGAAAAGGGCGTCTGAAACACGAGCCAACGTTTTTATTAGATTTTACGGTTACAAAATGGCTTTGTCAAATGGCTATAAAGTTTCTAAATGCCTACTTCCACCTCTGTACTTATCTCAGATTAGTTGCAAATGATTACTGGATCACCCGCCATTGAGGAAGACCCTTTGAGCAACAGCATCCCACCAAAGTAGGTTTAGGATGGAGACGACATCTATTTCCTCATCTCATCTCTTACCAAAACACAGTTGTTAGCAGACACGATTCAAACGCGTTTGTTTGTTCCAGTTCTTTCTTTTTTCGTCAGTAGTGCATGCATCCATCTCTTGGTGAATTATGCACAGGGTTGAATTGTCTCCAGTGGTCGCGCTTCGGGCTCTCAGCTGAAAGATCCTGAGGGGCTTGAGGAACAGGCACATGCGCACTAGCCTCGTAATTTTTGTGGTTTTTTTTTTTTTTTCGGAGCTGGGGACCGAACCCAGGGCCTTGCGCTTCCTAGGCAAGCGCTCTACCACTGAGCTAAATCCCCAACCCCTAGCCTCGTAATTTATAGGCGGCCTGGTCCTTCATACCACGGAGCTCTCTGGCTCGCTCTGAAAGGCAATCTGCGTGTGGAAGGGAAAGTAAGAGGTGGCCTTATTATTGTTTGCCAGAAGAATACTCTAAAAATGTCATGTCCATGGAAAATTGAGAGTAGATTAAGAGTTTTTCTTTACATAGATCGGTTGAATTCTTGTGAGGGTTTTGTGGTAGACTATATGCTACATGGGTGCTTTCCAAGCTGCTTTTCCAAGAAAAAGAGAAGGAATGCAGTTTCAGTTTCGACAGGAAGACTGTGCCAAGGTTGGCAGGACGGATTTGGCATCACATTTTCCAAAGCGTCTTTCAAAGGATCATGGCAACTTTTTTTTTTTTTTTGGTTCTTTTTTTTTTTTTTTTTTGGAGCTGGGGACCGAACCCAGGGACTTGCGCTTCCTAGGCAAGCGCTCTACCACTGAGCTAAATCCCTAACCCCCATGGCAACTTTTTTATCCTGATTTTCCTCCTTCAATAGATAGTTTTTCAGAGTAGGACGTTTGGTGAGGAAACTGGAGGATCTGCGCAGCTGAAACGAGTAGATTTTCAACTCTGTTAATGGCTTTACTTCCTTAAGCAGCGGATAGCCCTGGTTATTACATTGAAAACATCGGGGGGGGGGGATTTCAGAAAACACCAGTGCCTGAGTCTCATCACGGCATCTGGAGTTCATTGTTCTGAATCGCACCTGAGCGCAGATTTTATTTTTAAACATCGCCTTACAATTCTGCTATTTATCGTGGTTTAAAAACCACCCTGAGACACTCAAGGCTATCATTATGTAAAAGTCAAGACAGTCGAGATTTAACTACATTTTGATCTTGTCTCAAGACAACATTGCTTCAATAGTGGAGGGAAGCAATATCTATGCTAAATACCTTTATCGTTGCCGTGTACACCCAATACGCGGTGATCTGAGATATTAAACAGGATAAATGATTCACTGAACAATGTTATGAACTGGTAACACAATATCTGTTTGTTCTCCTATCGTTAAAGCAGCCTAGATATTATTTGAGCTTTTTAGAATTATGGATACTGATGTGTGAATTTATAAAAGAGGTGATTTGAAAATAGCATTTTGTTTTACTCTTACATTTTATTCTTCATTGAAAATAATGTTTTTCCTACAATATATTCTGATCACGGTTTCTCCCGCTCACCTTCTATTTCCTCCCTAGCCCCTCCTTTCCAACTCTTTGTCTTTTTTCTCTCTGTTGTTAGAAAACAAACATGCAACAACAACAAAAACCCCAATAATACAAAAAAATAAAGTAAAAAGAGGTGAAAAAGCACAAGAAACACACACACACACACACACACACACAGACAAGCACATTCACATAAACCACAGAAACACTAAGTTGGAACCCATAATATACAAGCAAAAGATCTCTAAGCTTTATTAAAAAAAAAGTAAAAAAAAAAAAGCCAAAAGTAATCTCAAAAAACACCGTTGAGTTCATTTTGTGTTGTCATCTACTGCTGGGCATGGCCCCTGTCCTTAAGTATGGTGTGAATTCCAGGTGAGAGTCCGTTGGAGAGACTGACTTGGCCTTTGCCAGCAGTTGTCAGTTGGTGATAGCTTCCTATTTATCTATGGGAGCTTGAGTCCATATCCCCCTCTCAGCCCCGGACTCCATCTAGGCATGCTTTGAGGGCACAATGAAATCTGTTGGTGTATTTATGAGGTAAATGATGAACGCATTCATATATGGGACATAAAACAGTCAAATTGCGAGAGGCGGCACCAAATGGTGGTTATCAGAAGTGGGTGAACTCTGGAGTGGGGAAGGAGTATGAATTGTCACGAGGGTACAAGGTTTCACAAGGCAGGAAGAACAGGTGCTCGTGATTCAAAGGTGCTCTGTGGTGACAAGGGGACTTAGGTAATACTAAGGCGTGGTAGGTCTCAACATTGCTACAGCTGCAGCGTTCACACCACAAAGGTAGTCAGCGCAGGATGGTGGGCGTGAATATGGTGCTCCTATGATAGGTCAAATCTTCGGGTGTAAATTGCTATAGGTATTTGAAAATACTTCAAGTTATTATAGTCAATTCACACACCTGGAGCAGGGAGCCATCGGCACAGATCTGAAGGCTCTTACTTCATGCACTCTTACTGAGTGTGAAAGCACACTCAGTTCCCATTCAGAACATGACTACAGCCCGGCACAGTCAGTGATATCTGTGGACAGGACACACAGCGTCTTCCTTAAACCTGCATGTGTATGTGTAGTCAGGCCATTGTAATCTGGTTGTTACAGAAACAAAAGCTGTTACAGTCTGCGTGCTGTAAGGTGAGCAGAGGACATAAATATTTCATTCTGCTCTGTTACAAAATGGGAACTTAGTCTCCCAGCTAGTCAACCTATCACCATCCAATGGTGGTGGGTTGGCTCTCTGTTGCCAGTCAGCGACTCCATTAATAAATCAGCCTCACTGATCCAGTTACAAAGAAAAGTGCTAGCATTCACGTACAGCCAGATGTTACTTATCAGGCATCCCGCAGACAAGAGAGAGTCACTCCAGAGAAGAGTCAAGAAAAATAAAGGAAAGAAAGCCACGAAGCTACTGTTCTATTTCTAGGAGCCTAATTCAGTATTTTATAAGACTAAAAAGAATTGTCCTGAAAAACCTCTTTAACTATTATGCATTATTAATAATCCAAAGGTTATTTTAATAATATTAAATATATACATATTTATATTTCCTAGTTCCTGTTTCCTACTATAAAATAAATTCTTCTCCAAACTGGATTGTTCTGGGTAGATATTTTTAAAAATATCTTTCAATTTCAGGGTGTGGTCTTTGAATTATTATTTTTGCTCCAGAAGACAATTCATTTAAGAACACATTATCCCCTCGTTGATATTCTATAACAAGTTCCCTGGCTTGTTGTTCTGTAGAATGTAATATAAGTGAGTGATTTGTTAACAGCAGTTGGGTCTAATTACCGCCTCAATTTAGTTGTTTACCAGTTGGACTCATTTACCCAGAACCAGAAAATCCTAACTATCCTAATCTAGTCGTCAGCAAACTAGATATTTTTGGCTGTTACCACAAAATAGACAGCAGCAAGATTTTTAAAGTAAAGACGTAGCACTGGATCCAGAGCCCAAAACGTTGTTAATAAAAGATATTCAGTAGTATGGCAAAGTAAACTGATTAGGTGCTCGGCCACCCACCCCACGCACACACACACGCACACGCACACGCCCACACGCGTGCGAGTGGACGAAAAGGACAGAACACTTCAGATAAACACGTCTTAATGACATGGCTTAGCTCAAAGGAAACACAAAAATCTCAGCCAGCAGAGGAAGGGAACCCAGAAGGACCCGGGTATACTTGGGCACCTTCGGGGAGCTGGAGCTTGGATAGAAGAGTTTTCTATTTGTAAGGACCCAGGAGATGCCTCTCTTCGCACATGAAGTGGAATGGCCAGAGCCACTAAGCTTTCCCCACTCCTAACAGCAGGAGACCAAGGCCTTGAAGAGGCGAGCAGCGAAGAGCTGATCCATGTCTAGCCCGTCTGTCATCTGACGGATATCGCAACTGATAGGAGCAGATGCAGAGACCCACAGCCAAACAGCTCACGAATCCTGCCAAAGAAGGGAAGGGAGGACTGCAGAAGCCAGGGGACTCAAAGACACCTCGAGAACACAGCCCGCAGAACCAAGTCAGCAGCGTTCTTAGGAGCTCACAGAAACGGAAGTGACCTTATGATTCTGTAGCTTGGTGTTCTTGTCACTCCCGACAGTGGGAGTGGGGAGTGTGTCTGACTCTTTTGCCTGTGTTTGGAACCCTTTTCCTCCTACTGGGCTGTCTTTTCTGGTCTCGATGGGAGTGTTTGTGACTAGTTTTATTCTAACTTGTTATGCCATGTTCGTCATGCTCTCGGGATGTCCCTGGGAAGACTGCACTAATTTTTTTTTTTTAAAGAGAGAAGAAGTGGATCTGGGGGAGAGGGGAGGTAGGAGAAGGGATTGGGAGGAGAGTAGGTAAACTATACAGTCAGGATGTAATACATGAGAAAAAAATGTAAAAATGAAAAAAGAATGTTTTCACACAAAGAGAAAATAAAGAACCTCTCAAAAATAGGAGTTCCAGTGAAGATGCCTGCTGAGCTGTTCAGGGCTTTGACTCCAAAGCTCTTGCATGCTTTGGTCTGTGCTAAAACTCTGTCCTCTAAATGGACATTACCTAATGGGAATTGTGCTTCTGAATCCAGAACCCCAGAGTCGGAGTCTGTGCTGTAGACGCAGCTCAACTTCTTGAGACTTGCCACTCCATCAGCCTCTTTAAGTAATTCTTCCTCCTCCTGCCTCTTCCTCCTCCCTATCCTCCTCTTCTGTATCCTCCTTCTCCCTGTCCTTCTCTTTGTCTCCCTCCTCCTTGTCTCCCTCCTCCTTGTTCCCCTCCTCCTCCTCATTTCCCTCCTCCTCCTCATTTCCCTCCTCCTCCTTGTCTCCCTCCTCCTTGTCTCCCTCCTCCTTGTCTCCCTCCTCCTTGTCTCCCTCCTCCTTGTCTCCCTCCTCCTCCTCATTTCCCTCCTCCTCCTTGTCTCCCTCCTCCTCCTCATTTCCCTCCTCCTCCTCATTTCCCTCCTCCTCCTTGTCTCCCTCCTCCTCCTCATTTCCCTCCTCCTCCTCATTTCCCTCCTCCTCCTTGTCTCCCTCCTCCTCCTCATTTCCCTCCTCCTCCTTGTCTCCCTCCTCCTCCTCATTTCCCTCCTCCTCCTCATTTCCCTCCTCCTCCTTGTCTCCCTCCTCCTCCTCATTTCCCTCCTCCTCCTCATTTCCCTCCTCCTCCTCATTTCCCTCCTCCTTGTCTCCCTCCTCCTCCTGCTCACCTTTATTCTCCTCCACCTTCTTTGCCTCCTTATCATCTTCCCCCCCATCCCCCACCTTCTTCCTTCTTGTAAGAATGCAGTCTTTCTCGTCCTTTTACTACAATTATTTTCTAGCAAGGGTCTCAAAGGTGTGTGAGTGAATGAACAATAAACTCAATACTAGAACTTTCAAATCAATGCCTCAAATCTCAATTAAACCAGAAACTGAATCATATCATGCCAGAGTACACGCCCCATGACAGACACACTGAAAACACACTTGAACTTGATGAAACCATTGAAACTGCCAAGAACATTAGCCTACCGAGAGCAGATTTTGCCAAGAACACCGGCCCAGAGAAAGCATGTTTTAAGAAAGCACATTTTAAAAATGCTAGAGATTGATATTTATATAAGGTTTGGGTACTAGAGTAGCTTTTAACAATGCTTTATAAAAAATATGGACAGAAAGCCATTTTTGTGTTACATGAGAGTCTTGTTTAATAATGTGTACCATGTAGACATGACCACCTGTAAAACTATATTAGCATGTATGAGTGGTAAGAAGGAACAAGGGTAAGGAGAAATGAATGGCAAGGTATGAATGGTAAAAAGGAATGAGTGTAAGGAGCTATGAGTGGTAAGAAGGAATAAGGGTAAAGAAGGAATGAGTAAGAAAGTATGTGTAGGAAGAAGATATGAGTGGGAAGAAGAGAACTAATTCTTTTACTTTACACATCTTTCCAGGAGTTACAAAGATGAGAATGTGATGATATCACAAAATGGTTCAGGAACCTGAGGTTGTGAGGAAGGAATGGATTCTAGACAATTCTGGAAGAAGCTATAAGCATGGAGATATCATCTCACCTCATCCCTACTCTTGACCCTCAGCTTCATCATCTCACCTCACCCCTACTCTTGACCCTCAACCTCACCATCTCACCTCACCCCTACTCTTGACCCTCAACCTCACCATCTCGCCTCACCCCTACTCCTGACCCTCAGCTTCATCATCTCACCTCACCCCTACTCTTGACCCTCAACCTCACCATCTTGCCTCACCCCTACTCCTGACCCTCAGCTTCATCATTTCACCTCACCCCTACTCTTGACCCTCAACCTCACCATCTCACCTCACCCCTACTCCTGACCCTCAGCTTCATCATCTCACCTCACCCCTACTCTTGACCCTCAGCTTCATCATCTCACCTCACCCCTACTCCTGACCCTCAGCTTCATCATCTCACCTCACCCCTACTCTTGACCCTCAACCTCACCATCTCACCTCACCCCTACTCTTGACCCTCAACCTCACCATCTCACCTCACCCCTACTCCTGACCCTCAGCTTCATCATCTCACCTCACCCCTACTCTTGACCCTCAGCTTCATCATCTCACCTCACCCCTACTCTTGACCCTCAGCTTCATCATCTCACCTCACCCCTACTCCTGACCCTCAGCTTCATCATCTCACCTCACCCCTACTCTTGACCCTCAACCTCACCATCTCACCTCACCCCTACTCCTGACCCTCAACCTCACCATCTCACCTCTACTCCTGACCCTCAGCCTCACTAGGATTTGCCATGCAGTCAGTGATGGATGTGTTTATCCCTAAGTATAACGAACGTAAATGTTAAATTAATCATCAAACAGACTGACTGAAATAAGAAGACATACTTTGCAGTGCTAACCTCTAGAGTGGGTTACAAGTACAGAAAGAGTTGAACCAGTGAGGTTGATGGCAACATAGAGTGGAAGAGTACTTTCTACTCAAAGTCATTAGAATGACACGTCTGATTTTTTCATATCTAAATAATTCAGAAAATCTCATCTGCTTATGTACTCTTTAAACCCGTGTACTGCTTTTCTTAAAATTGCTTACTTAAGAGAAGAAAGGTGATGTTGCTACCATAACATAAATGCGGCATGAACTCTGCGGGATGTCCGATGGTCCACAGAGATCAATCTGGTACTTTATTCACGGCTGTTTGTTAGGTAAGGATGACCTCCTACCTGCTAACTCTAGGAGGTCTCTACCCTCTCCTGTGGGTGTCTCTCAGCATGCCTCTGGGTTAGTTTATGTAATGGATCACGCTGCTGTTTGAATAGTACCCTAGTGGCTCATGTATGGGAAGATGGTTGCCAGTATGTAGTGCTTTTACAGGCAACAGACTCTGGAACATGGGACACAGGGGGAATTAAGTCACTGGGAACTTGCTCTTGAATTGATCCTGGGACATGTCCTTCCTCCTGTCCATCTGTCCATCTGTCCATCTGTCAGTCAGTCTGTCTTTGCTTCTTTGATGCCAAGACAAGAACTGGACTCTTCTACCACCCTCTCCCCCAATTATGTAGCATTCCCTTACAGCACATAGGTAAAAAGCCAAGTGGTTACATCAAGCTTTTGAAAATAGGAGCAGAATCAGTTGTTTCTCTTTTTAAGTTCCTTTATCTCAGGTATTTAGAAGCTACAAATAACTACCTAATAGGGACGGTAGTGTGGGAGGCAGTGTAGTATGTCAAAGCATGTGAAACATGTTGTCCCTACCACCAATCGTGCATTTACTCTGCCACAGAAACCAGAAGGAAGAGGAACTAAGTCAACTAAGACTTGGGGCTGGCAAGACTGCTCAACGGGAAAAGGAGTTTGCGACCAAGACTTAACTACCTGAGCTTGATCCCTGGGACCTGCCTACTGGAAGAAAAAATAAGCTCCTCCCACAAGTGGTTCTCTTACATCTACACATAAAGCATACGCACACACATGCAAATACAGGAATAAGTATAATTAAAAAATCTTCAGCAGAATTAGGAGACTAGGTTTCCAATATCAGGCTCATTTTTATTCATAACTTGCCCTCTTGTCAAGGAGACACTCGCCTTTAGGGGGCGCTAACCTGGCCCGACAATCAAAGAACAGGCACAACTGAAATCCAGTAAAAACTTGGGTGACAGAGAAGAAAGCATGATTATGACTTCTGGGCAGTTTCTGCTTAGGAACCAGCCACATTTGGCAGCCCTGGGGTCTCTGTGCTCTGTGAGAACAAAGGGGGAATGTGGCAATAGCCCAGTGCAACTTTGTAACAACAAGTTCATTGTTGGGCATGATCCCCTTGAAATCCTCCATTATTGATGTTAATAGTATAGTTAGAGTTAAGTATGACTGGGTTCATGGAAAATCCCCAGCCAGCTGCAGAAGACTAATACAAATCTGGTGGTCAGGATGAATAATGATATGACAAAGTTGTGACCTTGCTGAGAAATACATCTGACGTCAAGATGCCCAATGATATGACCTGTAACCTTTCTGAGAAACCAACATCCTGTTGACTAATGATATAATAAATCTGTAACCTTTCTGAAAAACCAACATCCTGTTGACATCAGCTGACCACAAGAGAGCTGTGTCCTTGGCCTGCATAAATGTTTCCCACTTCCTCCCTCTTTCTGTTACCCCTGTTATGGTATAAATTCAGCCTTGGGAAAAAAAAACAAAATTGTCCCCTTGATCAGACTCTTGTCTTGGTGTTCTTCATGTCTCTTGTGCCCCATTCTCTTCCAGGTACCCTCTGCACCCTCATTGACTGTCCTACTTGACTGGGACAGTTCATGGTGGTTCTGGCTCCCTTTCTGCCATCTTGAAGCCAGCCCTTGCTTCTGTCCACCTGCAGTCCACTGCTCTCCCTTCTTCCCTGTACTTTCTGACCACACTTCTGTGTTTAGCCAGTGCTTATTCAGTTTTCGCTTGGCTATCTCTGATCTTTTTATTGCCGATCATTCCATACTGTATTTCCTACATTAATTTTCTAAAAATAGTCGATATGTTCATATATGGATTATATATCTCATGAAATATGAGTAATACATAGACAACAGAGACATAATAATTATTGAGAATTTACAATAGGTTAAGCGTTGTCTATACAGTTTACACACATGAACTCACTAATTCTCTTAAATTAGGGGTTAGTATTTATCCATTTAATATGAAGACATCAAAATGCCAAGTATTTAAATACATTGTCCAGATTACACAATTAGTATTGGAGACATGACTGAACCCTAACATTTCACTCCAAAGTGCATGCTCTTAACATTACAACATAATGCTCCAAAACCACTTAAATATCTACCCTGCTTCAGCTCATAAGAGCTTATATAGAGAGGATAAAATGTCATGAAAAAAATGATGATGTGTCATAGCACACACACACACACACACACACACACACACACACGCACACACAGGTAAAAAGGCAAGAAAATTCTAATAAGAAGCATGAATGTGATAGATAAGACTTCATTTATGTCATTAATGCCTTAAATTGAAATGGAGGTCTTCAGTTCTCTTGAAATAAACAGTGGCAGGGACATTTTTCTTTCATCAGAATTAATGAGTTTGGCCACATTTTTTTAATGAATGTTAAAAATAGAAAGTGCGACACACTGTATATACATTTTTTCTTGCCTCTAATTACTAGCTTGCAAAGGAAAAGCATTGAATAGGTAATTCGCAATTTCTTTTTTTTTTTTAAGGTTTATTTATTTATTTTTTGTATGCGTGCTCTCTCTGCACATACACCTGCATGCCATAAGAGGGCATCAGATCCCATTACAGATGGTTGTGAGTCACCATGTGGTTGCTGGGATTTGAACTCAGGACCTCTGGAAGAGCAGTCAGTGCTCTTAACCACTGAGCCATCTCTCCAGCCCTCGTAATTTCTTAGAATTGTAATTGATTCTGAAAATCTATCTCAAACAATTATGATTAACTTTTCATGGCCTCTCTCTCTCTCTCTCTCTCTCTCTCTCTCTTGCTCTCTTACTCTGTGTGTGTGTACATGTGTGTGTGTGTGTGTGTGTGTGTGTGTGTGTGTGTGTGTGAGTGTGTGAGTGTACATTCTTCTGCACCAAGGAGAAGACACATATCATTTGCCTAAGACAGTTTATGTTCAATGGCAATAAATAGCGACAGAATTTACAAAGGTCAGGTACGCACATAACGAGGCTATAAATTCTCATAATGGCTCAGCAGGAAATGTCTGCTTGTGTAAGCTTATGACCTAAGTCCCATCTTCAGGGTCCACAGTGGAATGAGAAAACCAACTCTCACAGTTGTCTTCTGAAATCCACACATGCACCTAGCACATGTGTGACCACACCTACTAATGCTTCATATGCATACAACAGTAATAATGATAAGAAACGTTAACACAGCAAAAAATAAATCCTGATAGCAGTGTGTGTTTTATACGCCCAGACTTGCAAATGGAACAATGTCCTAGAATCTACGTTCAAAATGACAGTCTGTCAAAGAAATTTAATCCAGCAACATGGCTGCTCTAGCAAAGGATCACATCCAAAGAACTAGGTCTATATGATCCAGCTGGAATGCAGACACACCCTGTATTACAGTATGATCTGGTAAGAATACTGACACACCCTTAATACATGCTTTCTATCCCTAACAGTGAAGATAAGGTTAGTTTGTAGAAGGAAGCAGCCATGTTTGAGAGTGATGTCTAATTGAGGGGCAGACAAAGTGAAGAATAAGAGAAAGATTTGACAGAATGAGTCAGAGGTAGGATATATGCAATACACATGAGACCAGCACAGGAACGAGAGGCTCCTTAAGAGCCGTGGAGGGAGAGAAGGTGTGTGGGTGTGTGGGTGTGTGGTGGTGTGGCAGCTTTAGTGGGACAGTTTTACAAAGATAGGTGCCAGGGAGAACAAGCTAGACAGATGAAGACAGAATGAACCAGAGAATGAGGAGGAGACAGAAGATTAGAACAGATTGCCAAAGTTAGTATGAGTTCAAGCAGAGCAATTCAGTCAGAAGTAAAGAGAGACTGGATCGAATCAGTCAGCGTGTGTGGAGGCTACATGCTTCCAGGCTTAGGCCTAGGGATAGTGAGAGAGAAAGAGACACTCTGGGCTCAGTCCATGCTGTGTGTTTTCAGAGCTTGGGTACGGCTCTCATCCCTTAATCAGAGGAAATAAAAGAGATGTTGGCCATCATCATCCTACCTCTAGTAAAGGTGTTAAAGCCCAAATGAAGAGAGGGGTAGAAAAGTGAGAACAATTGTCTATACTTAGAGCATAACAAATTACCATGATGGAAATTAGTCACTGATGAGACTGCATCATCAGTGAATGTTACGTTACAGCTCAGAAGCAAATTACCTACTAAGACTTGTAAAAGTTACACATCCTTGTGTGTGCAGTGGAGAGATGGTTAAGTGCTATTTGTGTTTCCAGCTTTCTTTCTCAGGGCCAGATGGTGGCCAATGTGATTCTTCTCTCTTTGTGTGCCTTCTCACTGCTCTGCCTCAAGAAGCCTTCAAATTTTGTTACATTATCTGACTCCAGTAAAATTTCAGTCAAGCCAAAGTCTAATAATTCTGCAACCGTGGCAGAGGGACACCCTACCACATAGGAGTTCTTGAAGGAAACATTCATCACTAAAAGGAACCTGTTTCCAGCAAAGTTAAGTTTTTTAATTTCATTCTGTTTCTAGAAGTGTGATATTTACCAGAGGATGGTTTTTTTTGAAGTCTAGAATGTCAACTGTGACTCAGACAGGCATAGGTTTGTCTTCTTCAAATGTGAAGACGTGATTAATTTCAGAGAACTTGGTGACATTTCCAGTGTGCCCATCAAAGGTAAAAAATGTTTGCAAGGTACGAAACAAATGGCAAGGAGAGAACAGCTTGTGCTTTGCTGGCCTTCTTGCTAGACTCACAGATTAGTGTCTTGCTCAGCTGGCATCAGAGAGGCTTCCTCCCGCAGTAGATGAGGAATAAAGACAGAGACCCATGGCCACACAATGGACAGTGAGTGAGAGACCTTGAAACACTCAGTGCTAAACAGGATGCCTCCATCTGATCTCTCCCCTCAGGGTTCAGGGAGCCTTGTAGATGAGGCTAAAGGATTGTAAGAACCAGAGGGGATAGTGGACATCAAGGGAACGAGGCCCTCTAAACACAGCAAGACAGTTATACGTATGAACACACAGGGACTGTGGCAGCATGCACAGGACCTACATGGCTCCTACAACAGAAATAAGAAGTAAACACAGGTCCCATCCCTAACCCAGAAGCTATGTCTAATTGATAATCACAACTGAAAAATTAGTTCCCTTTAGGGAGTCTCACAAGAGATACAAAGCAGTCTTAAGGTTTAACCACCCATGCCCATCAGAAGCTGGCAGACACAAAACACTCAGTCACTCCATAATGTTTTGGCATAACATTTTTTTAAAGTTTCACAAGTCTTTTGCATATATTATGACTTCTGGTTGTGTGTTGATATGGGTTTCTCTATGTACAAGCATGTGCCTCTGTCTACATGTGGTTTATATGTTTTCCCCCCTTGGCCCTTTTTCTTCTGTTTGTTTTTGTTTGTTTTGCCCTATTCTGCTTTTGAAATCTTATTCTATTTCATTATTATTTCTTAGATGTCTGATTGTCTCCAAGAGAGACAGAAAGAGTGGGGGTCCAGGGATCGGGGGAGGAGAGGATCTCAGAGCAGCAGTGAGGATAGACAAGAACAACCAGAATATTTTGTGTGAAAGAATTACTCGATAGAAGAAAAGTAGGAAAAGAGAGACAGAGTAGAATCATAACTAAACTATTTTCTTTCCTAGTAGGGAGACTTTGATTTGAACAAATTCGTAGTGTTTCCAAAGGATAACTCCAGTCAGGTACACAGAAGACAAGGAGGAGTAGGTTTGAACTCAAGGGCAAAGACATTTGTGTGTCCAGGGCTGGCATGTAATAGTGTCTGTTTTTACACTGACTTTATTACATAAGATCTAGTGTATACCTGACAGTGCTGTAATTTAGTGGGACGTCTCTCCATTACCCAAGAGCCATCACTACAGCTAAACTTCCCATGGAATACTGTGCAAACATAGTTCTCCAGTGCCATGCTTGCCTTTTCTTAGGATGTGAGAGGTTCTACAGTAAGTAACCAGTTTAAAGGGGATGAGCCTGCTCTCGTTGTTTCCGACCTTCGTAGCCTTATTCTTTAAGGTTTCCTACTGTACAAGGAAGCTTGTCATTTGGAAATTTATAAACAGATTCCGGAGATGTGAATCTTCCACCATTATCTGATTCTGGGTCCTCCGGTTTTTAGGAGACAGTATGTTTAAACAATGAAGAGCGCAGAAAGGAAAGGGTCGAGCACAA
Source organism: Rattus norvegicus (assembly GCF_021556685.1). NCBI lineage: Eukaryota > Metazoa > Chordata > Mammalia > Rodentia > Muridae > Rattus > Rattus norvegicus. The sequence goes on from NC_141540.1 coordinate 134,828,503, forward strand.
ATAAAGATTGGCTCCTCCTCACCCCAGCATTTAAGACTTTTAAAGACCCATCTTGGCTTTAGGCAGGTATAAACATTCTCATTCTGTGGTTTAGGAATTTTACCTTAGGATTTATGAACTCTTTTTCTCTTGTGCGTTGTGGTTAATCTTCATTTTCAACCTAGTTGGACGTCTAATAAGAGTAGCAAACAAACCTCTGGATGTGTCTCGTGAGTCATTACGGCAAGGTTAACAGAGGAAGGAAGACCCATTTGTGCATGGACAATACCATTCCTTAGACACCACTGCTGAAGCGTGAGCAGCTGCCTCACATTCCTGCTGCCATCCTTCCCAACGGTGATGGATTGCACCCTCCATCAGTGAGCCAAAATAAGTCCTTCCTTCATGAAGTTGTTTTTGCCAGGCATCTTGTCCCGGCTAGAGAAGCTGTACGAAGCATTGCATAGACTTGAAGTGACTCAGGGTTAAACTTTCTTCCAGAATTTAGAGTGTCCTTTAAGATGCTCTGCATAATGGTTGGACTGCCTTTCAATGAAGTACTTGAGAAAGTTCTTGCAGAGTCTACGTCTTATAAAAATAGGAGTGCGACTGTAGAGTTACGAGGGGTGTAATCGGCTGTACGGATGTCATAGTAAGACTGCAGCCCTGGTAGGAGGAGTCAGACATCTTTAAAAGGTATTTCACACTGCTCCTAATCCATGCTCACCTTTCATGGCTGTGGTTAGTGGGGCAGAGGACTTGGTAGAAGCTGAATGAGAGGGGGGGATGGAGTACGGTGGGCACAGACATTTAGACAAGACCTCCTTTGGATACGAAAAGGAAAAGCTAAAGGTGCCCATGCATTCTAAGTCACGGTCCCTCTGTGGTGCTTTTTACTAAACCGAGCAATTCTTTCACTCAAGGACAGGAGAGGTATCATTGGCTGGCCTGGTGAGGTGGGCGGGGGCAGCCAACAGAGGTGAAGGATGTTACAACTCCTGAATGGTGGATGTGAAGCTTTTTATTCCCCTACTCCCTTAATTATTTTTATTTTTTTGTCCTCTATCTTCAAATCCAGACTTCCTTTTCTCCTCCTATTTTAGACTTCATACATAGCTGCCGAGCTTTCACTCATGGCCGGTTGGCCTAGCTGCTTTGGGGTCTGTGGTAAAACTAAGCACACAGTGGGGAGGACGTGGCTGAGAAAATCTGTTCACTTCAAGCAGCTGGGAAGAACGTGGCGGAGGAGGAGGAGGAGGAGGAGGAGGGGGAGGGGGAGGGGGAGGGGGAGGAGGAGGAAGAGGAGGAAGAGGAGGAGGAGGAGAAGGAGGAGGAGGAGGAAGAGGAAGAGGAGGAAGAGGACGACGACGACAACGACGACGACAACCAGCAAAGACTACAAGGAGGGTGAGAGGAGGAGAGGGGAGAAGAGAGCTGTGCATATTTCAAATGTACAATTGGATCAGTTTTGGTCATGAAAACCATCATGAAACCATCTCTACAGAACAATGAAAACATACCGCGAGCCCTAAAAGTGGACTCACGCCAGTCATTCAGGAGTTACACTCTCTACCGCTGTTGGCTGCTCCCACCCACCTCATCAGGCCAACCAATGATACCTCTGCTCCTACGTGCGGAGCATTTCTAGCTGCTTTTGAGAGTTTTGTTTGCTTGCTTTTGTTTTTGTTTGTTGGGTTTTTCGTTTTGTTTTGTTTTTGTTTTTTTTAATGCATTGCAGATTCCCGTAAAAATATCACGTGACTGCTAGTCACCTCTTTGGATTACTTGGGTTAGAGTTTGTCGGGCTTTTTTGGAATGGTGAATCTGCTATTTTTATTAAATGAAAGGAGCTATTCACTTTTAGTTTTATGCTGACACACAAAATAATTGACTCCATTATGACATCTTCGTAGCTTCATGATATTTTACATTGTTTTTATTTATCTTCCTTCTGTACTGCCTTCTGCCTCTTCCCTACTCACCTCCTGCTGCCTCCCTGACTCCCGTAAAATATGCCCCCTCCTTCACTTTCATGCCCTACTGTAGGCTATAATCCTTTCTTCTTCTCCCACCTTCTCCCTTCCTCTCCTAAGTTGTGGCCCTTTCTGCTTTCCTTTAATGTTTTTTTCTTTACTTTTTACTTAATTGTGTGCATGTGTTTCTGTATGCAGGTATATGCACATGAGTGCAGGTGCCCCAGAACAGGGTGTTGGATGTCCTGGAGTCAGACCCACTTTCTGATTTGAATGATCATTGCTGATCCATCTCTCCAGCCCCACATGGCTTCTATTCCCTGTCGGTCTGTCTGTCTTGTCTGACTGTCTATTTGCCCGTCTGTCTATCTATCTATCTCTCAACTTAAACCTAGTCTGCCTGTGAGAGAAAATATATGGTATTTTACCTTTGTGTCACTTAATATACATCACCAGTTGCCTCTATTTTCTTGGAAATTTCTTCTTTATGGCTGGATAAAATTCCATCTATGCCAGGCAGTCTTTAACAATTCCTCTGCTCATGGGCATCTAAGCCGGTTCTGTGTCTTAGAACAGCAAAAGCAAGGATCTCTGTGTTATGTCAACTCCGGTGCACTGTGGATAACATCCAAGATTAAATATTTATTGGCTACATATTTTTTGCAAGATATCTATTTAATTCACTGGTCCTTCTACTAACTGAATGAGATTTTTTTTCAGTGTTTCATTTCTGTAGATATTTATATATTCTACATATTAATTGCCTGCCTTGTGTATAATTCACAAATACATTCCCCATTCTGCGTTTCCTCTTTTCTCTCTGCTGATGGTTTCCTCCACTGTGGCATGCTTTGTAATTTAATATAAGCACATTGTCAGTTTGGGGGATTATTTTCTTTTTTATTCACTTATTTCTTCAGAAAACTCTAGTCTAAATCTTGAAGAGTTTTATCTATGATTCCCCCTAGAAGTCTCTATGCTCCAGGTCTTACATTAAGGCTTTAACTATGTCGGTGTTTCTGTTTAACCCTAATCATATAGCACTCAGCCCTAAACATTGTTTTAATATTATTGTTACTATCATTTAAATAATTTTTGGGTTTGTCTCTATTGATCTGAATTTCTTTTCATTATCTATCCTATTTTTTTCTCTAAAAACTAATTGATTTTGAATGCTGTGGTTCTGTGAATTTTTCCTTGACATACCTTGTGTACTTTTGTACTTTCATAATCATTAATGGGATTTGTTTTGGGACCCAGTTGTTTACTTAGAAACAATTTAACATTTTGGAGGATTTCCTATTATGTTGCGTTACAAATTTTTGTTCAAGTCTTTGTCCATTTTGTACTAGATGGCCCATCTTGCTCACATACTGTATATAATTTGATCATATATACTCATTTACTGAATATATGTGTATATTACATGACATATGTGCACACATGTGTATAAATGTATGTATGTGTGCATGTTTGTGTTACAAATATCTTCTACTATGTGCCATGCCTTTTTCTTCTCCTAAATCTCTCTTCCTAAGAAACAACACAAAAAAATGTTTCCTTCCCAAAACATGGTTTTCTACATTGCAATAGTTAGATTAACGGCTGTCAACGAAATGAAGATCTAGCGATGTGACTTTATGGCTAGTTCCCAAGGTAGGGACGTTTGCAGTCACCGAACCTGGAATCTCAGTAACAGAATGAGGTTATCCATCCTGCTTGCAGATGAGGTTGATGGGTCCTACAGATGGATGAGTAGAGATGGCTTTCCCTGTGCTGTGTGCTTGCCCACGGTGGGCCACATAGACATCATAGAAGAAAAAAGACCCCGGAGATGACTCACCACAGATATCACAAATTTACCCATTTTCCTTATTATTAAAAGCATTCTTTTGTAGAAGGATGCTTTTATTCAGGGTTGGAAGCTCCCATCGGAATACTTTCCCAGACATATGAATCATCTACACTTTGACTTTTCATCTTAAAAAAATGAATCTTTTTGTCTAAATGCATCCAGTGGGGGAATATCGCACTAGTTATTTGTCTTCCAAAGGTGAAAGGATTAATTGTCTTCAATTCAGTTCCAAATTAGTTAACATCCATTTCTTTGTCTATGTCTGTTCCAAGGAGTCGCTGAGTCTAGATTTTAATCATTGTATACTTAGCCCCTTAGTTTTACCTAACCTATACCCTAGACAACACAGATTAAGTCACCTACTCCAAGCCGTACCAGTTAGTTACTCAGTCAAAGAAATTCATCATGTAAGTAAATACACAACTTACACACCGTACTGAAGTCCAGTAGAGCACTTTAATTGTGAGTACCAGTGGGCTACCCTGTTACAGTCTGCTGCCTGAGGGATTAGGCCAATAAAACTTAAACATGCTACATAGTGGTATATAATGATGTCGTTCTAAGACAGCAGTTCTCGACTGTGGGTTGTGATCCCTTTGGGAACTAGACAACTCTCAGAGGTCACCTAAGGCCATTGGAAAACACAGGTATTCACAATGCAAGTTATGACAGTAGCGAAATTGCAGATATGAAGTAGCCATAAAAATAATTTTATGTTTGGGGGTCCCCACAACATGAGCAACCGTATTAAAGGGTGGCAGCACGAGGAGGGTTGAGGACCACTGATCAAAGCCGTGACTGTCTTTTCCAGAAAAATGAATACTTCTGATCAAGGATGCTTAATCTGAATGTAAAAGAGGGAAGCAGTTGGAAAAAGGAATACATATATGGGAAATAATAAGGTCCTTCAAGAAAAGACTATAAAACTAAGGAGCACTCCCCTGTTACTCACCACCATTATCATTGGCATCACTGAACTGTCATCAGCTCTGTCAACTCTGTTCCTGTGACAACATAGACTGAAACTTTGTGCACATAATGGCGTATTTGAAGGACTTGTTGCCAGTGACTCGCAGAGCAAGGACAAGACTCAAAATGCCCATCTCCCTCACAATTTGGCTTCTCTACTTCACTGAGATTTCCAGAAACTTCTATAGATGCTATCTATTTACTAATCTACCCATGTAGAAATGAGACATGTGTCTGAAGGCAGACATTGATCACACTGGTCCACAAGGGATATGCCCAAGGCTTTGACATATAGGATGGCTGCTGTCTAGAAACCAATCAGGCAGCAAATATTAGATAATTTAAAGACAATGAAAACTGTAATGCAGAAAGAATACTCGGAGATTAAACTGGGCGTGAAGACCACTGAACATGTCTGATGGGGTTACTCTCCATTCTTCCCACTGTCAACGTGAAGTCACGGTTGGACATACTTTCTTTCCAAGTAGGATGAAGGCAATTCAGCTCCAAATAGGCAACTTTAACATGAAATTATTTTTTTGAGTAGAAGCCAATTGAGGAAAAACAGATTCCAAAAATCTTATGTTATTCCTGTATGTGTCTAAAAACAGAACATAAAAGGCTTCTAAAAGAGGAGTCACTTCACACCAGCAAGAAGGGGAGAGCTCTGGAGCTAAAATGGAGGTAAAAGCAGGAATCTACACAATCCTCACAGAGAGCCATATCTCCCATGAATTCCTCTGTGTACTCCCTAAGCATGCTCCCCAAACTTAATCATCCCTAGATGCCAAAAGTCCCCTTCGTTGGTCTAGTCCCTTCACAATTTACTGCCTTTCCAGAATCTAACTCAAAGTTCCTCAACCTTCCCAATGCTGTCTGCATGCTTCCCATGCAGTTCCTCATGTCATGGCGACCTCCAACCATAAAATAGCAATAACTGTAACTTCATCACAATTATCAACTGTGATGTAAATATCTTTGTTTTCTGATGGTCTTCAGCTCTTCTTAAAAGGGAGAACAAAATACTCACAGGAGAAAATACAGGGACAAACAGTGGACCAGAGACTGAAGGAAAGGTTATCCAGACATTGCCCTACCTGGGATCCATGCCATATGCAGCCACCAAACCCAGTCACTATTGCTGATGCCAAGAAGTGATTGCTGACAGGAGCCTGATATGGATGTCTCCTGATAGGCTCTGCCAGAGCCTTACTGATACAGATGAGGATGCTTGCAGCTAACCATCAGACCCCAGTGGAGGAGATAAAGGACTGAAGGAACTGAAGGAGTTTACAACCCCACAGGAAGAACATCAATATCAACCAACCAGGCCCCACCAGAGTTCTCTGCTTCTGTATGACATGAGATAAGTGGTCACCTCTTCCACACACTCCAACTACCATGACAGTCTGCCTCGTCTTAGGTTGAAATAATAGATCCTGTCATCCATAAATTGAAACCCGGAAGCTATGAGCCAAATAAGTCTTTTCTCCTGCCAAACTGTCTCCTTGGATACTTTGTGACAGCAACTTACTATACCTAAGGCAGGTATGATATTCTATTTCACCTTTTGTTGTCCAAAAGTTGTGTTTTGATGCTACAATGATACTGTCCAGTTACCCAGTTTAAGCACACACACACACACACACACACACACACACACACACACACACACACACACACAAACACTCACATGTACACAACACACATATACATACACATATATAAACATATATTATCTAGTTATTGTTATTGATTTGATTTCAGTAAACTAATAATGGACCTTGCGTTCATCCAGTATGAAATAATTTATTTAAAAATGACCATAGCATCTTGCATTTGGAGATTCCAAAGTTGTTCAAACAACTCATTGCTGCCCCTTTATCCCAGACGCAGATCTAATTTGTTTAGAAGCAGGCATTAACGTAAGCTGCTCAGTACTGACTTGCTTTTATTTCCATAATGTTCTCTGAGAGGAAAGTATTAAATCAATTTTGACCTGTTTGGGCCTGCACCCAAATAACATACAGACCTCCTTGAGGAAAATCGGTTTTGAAATTTTCAAAAGAGGTCATGTGAAATGCGTTACTCAATCAAGGGAAGGAATTTATACTTTATTGTTGAATACCATACCACCATACCATCTGCCCCATGAATGTAACTACTTCTTGCCTTCGACTTGGTATGTGATTTTTTTAACCAAGTCGAAAAGTGAAAATCCACTGACATTCTTCAATAGCGCCTGACCCGATAGCTGCCCAGTGGGAAAGAAGGCATTTAGCAAGCCAGGGAGGGTGAGACTGGCTTTTTCACAGTCCTGCTGGCCCTGTTCAATTCCAAAGCAGAGCTGATTCCCCCAAGAACTCACAGCAGCACCGAGAACCACATGCAGTACCTTTCTGCTGTTGTCCAGCTAAGTGACATGATGGTAAACCTTTCCTTTTCAGAGAGAAGTGAAAAAGCCAGTTTGAAGAGCTCCGCTCTTGAAAGCTCGACTCAAACAGCACCCAGTGTTCATCTCACTATGGAGCAGTCAGGATGAAGGCTACAAACCGGGCTAGAGCCGGGCTAGTCTTGGGTCTGAGACATGAAAAAGCAGAAGCCACCCATGTCAACGTAGTTAACAAAGGGGTCAATTGAAAACAAGACACATCTATCTGAAATGCCACCCCTTGAGTCACAATGTGGATCTTTCTCCCTTCTCAACCAGCTTTTCTCACCATGTGTTGACACAGCCTTGGGGCCTGGTGTCAAGCAGTCACTGGCCAAGCCGTGACGAGCATCTTGCCTCACCTTCTTGATGGGTGCTTAACTCACCCATCCCTTTTCCATGGAACTTCGATACAAACTGCATATTCTCATTTATACAACGTGACTCAAATAAACAATGTATCATTGTTGTAAGGAAAAGGCGCTTTCAAACCCTCCTTCATTTTCTCAAGCAGAGTAGGACGGCTGTGCTTAAGTAAGGAAGCAAAACGAGTGAGGCTGGGCCTGTTACTGTAAGTGCACAAAGGAAGCTTCCAGATGCTCATTAAACTCTATAATCTGGCAGTGAAAGTTTTGGACTATTATACGCGATCACTTTGGGATGATGGTGTCTGTGAAGTGTCTGGCATGCTCACTCTACGGACAGGATTGAGTTTTAGCAAGAAAAAGGAAGAACTGATTTGTCTGAGAAATGAAAGAGTCGACGTCACGAAGCTTCGTAAAAAAAGAGGATTTTCATAGACGTCCTTTGCACACGAGTCAAGAGTCAACAAGGAGTGTAGTTGATATCCACTAGCTCACTCACATTCTCAGGTCACTTTCAGTATGAAAATCTGGTTATCGTGGGGCCAGTAAAAGGCAGTGGAATCCAAAGGAGCCTGTTGACAGGCAATGGTGATAAGAAGTTGAATTACACAGGAGAAACATCCGAGATGCATCGCCATAAAGCTGAGTTTATGGAGGTAACCCTGGCCAAGTCTGCCATGGGAAAACCAAGTCAAGAGCAGAAAGAGACAAAAGCTTGGGCAGAGGCCAGCGCATCCTATCACTCTCTGCACTCCAAAGCTGTTTGCTCCCTACAAGCCTTGAAGGCAGTCAGAACCCAACTTCACCTACAAAAGCCGTCGAACCTTACTCTCAAATTGTTTATTTATTAAGACATTACAAGATATCCTTGTTAAGCAGAACTGCCTGTTTACAATGTGTGTCCACTTAAGAAAAGATTTATAAACTCATTTGCCAAGATTGATGAAACCCAGCATCATCGTATTTAAATACTGCACAATGGGCATTATTCAAAGGCTGGAACGATTGTCCTGATGACTTCTGTTATTCACTCATAACATGTCCTGTTCAGTCTCAGGTTATTACTGAGTCCTGGAACACTTACTTATCACCCATGATGCCTTAGGCTCAAATCCCAACACCACCAACAAAACAAAACAACCCCCATAAAATTGAGGTCTATGCCTTTCTTTCAGTTAGTTCAGCACTGAGAAGACTCGAGTCTCATCTTTGATATTTCCTTTTAGAGCTGCACCAAGTCCATCAGGTCAACAGGTGTGTTCTTCTTCAGCCACAAAGAAGCAATAAGATGTCAGCTGCCGTTTCCTTGATTGACGTGGGAGGCCTAGAGAACAGAGGCAGTTAAGGGAGAGGGTCATCGGGCTTCCAGAAGAACTGGAATTTAGGCAGCTTGGAAGTTAATTGGATTGGGGAATGGGCTTCAAGTAACAATTTCCAGGTCACTGAAAGGAAGTTTGGAGCAGAGTCTTCTATAGGACAGTCACGGACACCCACAGTCTCTACATTGTCAGAAATAGCCACATCCTCATTGCTCAAGAAAGTTTTGGACTTAGATAGTAGAGACCCATTTCAGAAAGTAGCTGTGTGTTTGTTTGTTTGTTTTTTTAACATTTTAAAATGTCTTTATAGACACATCTTTAACGTGATAGAGAAACACACGTGTTGGGAGTTGACACAATTCTGCTTCTCCTTTCCCACCCTTCTTCATCCTTCAGGCACCACTAGCAACTGTCACACCTCCCTGACTCAGGCCACCACATCCCTAACACGGAGGAAATTAGCCTGCGTTGTTATTAATAAGATTTCAACTGCCATTTACCCGCTTACTATGCCTGGCACAGTGCCCGTCACCACACCTGTGCTCCCTAATCCTCACACGACACCACTAGTTCAGGCTTCTACCATTCAGGTGACTGGGGACACCTCTTACTTCACACCAGAGCACTCCTCAGCCAGTCTTTCTGATTCCAGCTGCTGTTTTCTGCACAGGGAAGCTGCAGGATGTTGCATCCTGCTTCTAGTCCCTGCCCTGAGTCTTACACTACTGAGTTTAACCTTTGCTTTCTTTGTTTGCTGCCACAAAACGGGATACATTTGATGATTCCGGCAAAACAAGTTAACTTTGCAAAATCGCAGAGATGGATATGGAGGAGTCTAACATCAGGGTGTTAGTATGGCTAGGGTATCCTGAGTTCCAGAAAGCTTTATCTTCCGTGAATAGCAGAAAGGTGGGGGTGAGAGGATGAGTGGGAGAGTGGGGTGATGAGAGAGACAGAGAGAGAGAGAACAGGAGAGAGGTAGAAAGTGAAAGATAGGGATAGAAAGAGAAAGAGAGAGAGGTAAAGAGAGACAGGAGGGAAGGAAGGAGATAGGGAAGGAAAGAGAAATAGAAGAGAAAGAGGAAGGGGAGAGAGAGACAGAGGAGGGAGAGAGGGGAGATAAACAGACAAAGAGAGGGGGAGAAAGAGAAGCAGGGAAGAGGGGAAGGAAGATGGAAAGAAGGAGAGAGGGAGAGAGACAGAGATAGAAATGGAGGGAGATGGGGAGGGAGAAAGGAGGAAGAGACAGAGATAGACCCAGAGAGACTGCCTTTCGTTCTAACTTAATCATGAGTTCAATGCTATTTTCCTTTCCGGTGAAATGCCATTATAGCTCATATTCATGACTGAAGGTAGAGCGCCATTGAGTATTTCTGTCATTTATCTGAACTTTATATCACTTTTGTCAGAACTCTAGCTCACTGAAGTTTTCCTCGATCATCCATTGCTTTTATCACTCCCCTCTCTTATTTTCTTGCTACCTCTATTTCTTTTGGTCCGCATTGTCTTTTCTTTCACTGTTCCTTGAAATTCCTACGGCCTATCCCCTTTCAACTTCTGTGTTAAATGATTTACTTACTCCTTTTTAAACTTTATTTCCAAATAAATATACTTGAGTGGATTTTAGTGTAGGTGGAAGTTTCATTTGAATGCAGTACACTTATACACTGTCATTTTATACAGACACTGTCATTTTGTCTTACATATTTTATAATTATTGTTTTATTGTCATTTTAAATTCAGGTTAAATAGTTTAGACGTCATATGGTTTTATAGGCATTTCTTTTTCAAAAATTTTATCACATTCATTTATCATGTTTTGGGAATTAAGCAGTACCACAGTGCACTTGTGTATGGGGGCGGGAACTGTCCCCTTCCTGTGTAGGTCCTGGGAATTGAACTCAAGCCATCAACCTTGGCTGCATATTCCTGCGTCCACTGAGCCACCTCACTGTCCCCTCACTCTTTATTTACTATAAATTCAGCAACCAGTGAAATGCATGCATAAAGCACACGTAGGACAGTCAACTGAAGAAGAAAAGTTGGCCATGGTTCTGTACAGGGTTGAGGAATGGTGGACATTTGGGATCAGACTGAGCTGAAAAGAGAGAAGCAAGTAGCCTGCAGATGAGGTGTTTATAATCATGAGGCAGCCTCAGTTATGAGCAACGTTAAGGCTGAGGCAAGTCTCCAGCAGAGCGGTGACTGCTAAGGTGGGAGGAAGTTGAGGGTGGGAGACCAGATGTCATAAACACTCTCCACAAGACACTAAAATCATCTAGGTTTATGGTCGGGAGTCAGAACCATAGAACCTGGATCTTCATGCATGACCGTGTGGGCGGCTGACCCCTGCCGAAAAGCAGAAAGTTAAGAGGGAAAACAATGCTAGAGAGGCTTAGTGACAAGCAGGGGTCTGAACTAAGGTGAAGTGAAATGCTGGACAGACCACAGTCCTGGACAGACAGTGACAAAACCCAGCTCACAGAGTCAGAGGAGCATGAGGGGAAACTGAGGTCACTTTAGGAGACTGTGGGAGAAAATGTTTGAGGGGACGGATGTACGGGGTTTTCTGAAAGCATGGAGGTGAGAGAATCCTAAAGGTCCCGGATGTGAGGGGTGAGCATGTGACCGCTCTCTGACACATGAAGGCCCAAGAAAATACATTAGAATTTAGAAAAGGGCGGCTCGGGAACTAGTTCAGTCACCGAATAGCTTGCCTTGCAGGCATGGGAATATGAAACCCCAGGGCCCATGTATACAAGGAGTTCACAAACAGGTTCCTATCCCAGCAGACCGCCAAGGTTCTCTGGCCAGCCAAATAGTGTAGGTGGTGAACTCCAGGCCAATGGGTGACTCTTTGTCAAGGGAAGTGGTTACTGTTCCTAAGAGTGATACCCAAGTTGTCCTTTGTCTCCCCAACACACACACGCACACACACACACTTAAAGAACTTAGTAAGAGTAAAGAGGTGTGTCAGAGAAGGGGGGGTAATAAGGGCAAGAGAAGCAAGGACTATGCTAGGAAGTCCTAGGCCAATACAATGCCAACGTAGATAAGATAAAGGCACAATGAGATTAAATCTCAATTCCCAGAGAAAAATTACAAGAGAACATGGTTTTATATTAATATCTTTCTCCAGACTCTACTGATCCATATAAAAATCAAAACAGGGAGACTGATGCTAAATTTCCAATTGGATAGATGATCCTCAGACTTCCCAAACTTCACTCTTAGTCAACCTTGCATGGCAGGTAACTTCCCATGCCTCAGTACTAACCAGTGAGGATCGTCTTCATGTTCTGTCACCCTGGCCCCACCTGGCACAGGGATTCACTGTAAAATGACCAATCTTATTCTGTGGGTTTGGTTTTTTTATTTGTGTCTATGGGTCTCTTGCCTTCACTTGTATATGTGCTGTCATGGCTGAGCCTGCTGAGACCAGAGGGGACACTGGATCCCCTGGGCATTCTGAGGGTTGTCAGCTGCCATTGGGTGCTGAGAACTGAACCAGATCCTCTGAGAGAGCAGCTGATTCTCTGTACTGCTGAGCCGTCTCTCCAGCCCCTGATTCTGGGGATTTGTCTCCGCTTTTTCTCAGATCTCTTCTGTCTATAAAGCCGGCTTCTTTTTCTTGACTGAGAGGAAGACATTGTACCGTATGAAGTGACGTTCCCTCTAAGTAGCTATGAAAATAAGACCAAAATGAATCTTAGTTGTTGTCAATTTCATCCTTTGATGCTGTTCTCCTTAAGAGAGATATATACGGGGTGTTATAACAGGTGGAGGGGAAAGTATGAACCTCATAAAACATGAAAAATCTGGAAAAATTATTAAGACTCACTGGCCACTCAAACTTCCTACTGCTGTGCTTATCTACCCATTCGCCTTGTCTTATCCTCCTCAGAGCCACAGGTTACCGAGTTTGTTCACTGTGGCTTTAATAGGAGTTGATCTTACGACACGAGGCCCAAAGCACACATCTCTGGTCATTGTAAAAGCAGGGTTTCTGGGAATGCTTATCTATACACTAGATATTCTACTTCTTATCTCACTCCAGCCAGACATTTCCCTCTGTCCTGGTCTCAGCCTTAACCCCTGGGACAGCAGCAGCAGCAGCAGCAGCAGCAGCAGCAACAACAATAGCAGGGGAGACTCTAGCCAGACTGTCCCTGGGAAGAAACACAAACTTTGTGATTGAGGGTAAGGACAAATGTCCTCCGGCTCTCTCAGGTCAAAGGGCCTTTGCACTCACTACCTGTCTCTCTAGAAAATTTGTCCTCACTCATCTCTGTCACTTCATTTTAGCTCAAGGGTTATTTCACTGGTGAGCTTCCCCTTGGTCCCCAGCCTCATTCCCCTTGGCTCTCTCCCTTAATCCCCAGGTCCAGCCTCCCTGGCTCTGTCCCTTGGTCCCCAGGTCCAGCCTCCTTGGCTCTGTCCCTTGGTCCCCAAGTCCAGCCTCCTTGGTCCCCAGGTCCAACCTTCTTGGCTCTGTCTCTCGGTCCCCAGGTCCAACCTTCCTGGCTTTCTCCCCTGGTCTCCAGCCCCAGACTCCTTGGCTCTCTCCTTTGGTCATCATCCCCAACCTCCATGGTTTATGTCCTCTGCTCTTAGGAACTTATTGTTTGCCTCAGGCATTGGTCTGCTTTGTAATTGTATACTCATGATTTTTGTTCGTTGATTTATAATGGCTTGTAAGTTTCCTGAGAGTGGCAGGGGTGATGATTTTTACTTGGGACAATCCTCAGGATTCTGTGAGGCACAAAGCTCCCAGCATGCACTGAAACAAATGAAATGTATGAATTATTTTACAACTGTGATGCTGAGGACAATTTTCAGTGAAGGCAAGGAGTTAGTAAGGTTTTTCTCGTTGTCGTTTCATAAAGGAGAAGGTTGGACTTGAGACAGGCTTACTGTCTCCTGTCTGTGTCAGGTAGCATTCTCAAAGCATGTGCTCTTCGTTTACCTTAATTGCTAACAATTGTTTAACTTGCAAACAAATTTCTAACCTGATACTTATATGAAGTAGAAGTCAATAACAGCTTAACAGACAGCCTGCATGTTTTTCTTTTCATATGAAAAAAAAACCCTGAGTTTTACTTCACTAAAATACTTTAGAAAGTGCAGAATTAACTCTATTGGCATGATTGACTGTAGATGGTAACACACACACACACACACACACACACACACACACACACAGGACAAGGGTTCAAGACCAAGTGCTACTGTGGTTCAATTAACTACAACAGAAAGAAAGGACATCCTCCTGCAAATTCTCAGAGGTACCCAGTCTCACATAGCCTAAGCAACATTATCTGAGACAGCTCTGCTTAGAGGATGCTTGTCAAGCCCAGGGTTATGGTGAGTTGTGTCAGAAGCGTGAAACATGGTGACTCGTCTGAAGGTCTAATGGCTGACTTGCAGATTCAACTCTCAACTGCCACTGTGCTCTCTTCTCACAGGGACTCCTTTACTTCTGTTCTCAGAACATTCCGGAACGTTTTCATTAGCTTGTCATACTGCTAGCTAAATGGCATTTGTGCCCATCCCTGTCAGGGTCCAATCAACATGGTCAGGATGATATTTATGGTGCCTAATGATATGTTAGCAGTGAATCATTTTAACACATTAATTGTTTACTCCTCTGGAAGCGAGGTCCTGAAGAAACTAATGACAGTCGCCTGGTTGATTTTACATTTCTTTTAGCTGAGCTCATTAGTATGCTGGAGTGTTGAAATGTCACTCCTGACATTTTTCTTTGCAATTAAAGTCAGTTTATCTTACACTTGTAATTTCTTTTCAAAAGACAATAATGAGGATGTGGGTACCTTTGTTCATGAGCTTTCATTTATATGTTAAAATACTCTCAATTATTAGCACAGCAATTCAAGCAAAATAAATTGGCATATTGAATTGATAAAATTATATATCATATGATATATGTCTTTACATAACTTTTTTTTTGTTCAGTGCTGGAGACAGGCAGGCTAGCAAATGCTAGCAAATGCTAGAGAAGTACTTTATCATTGAATCCATATTTAGCCACCTTTACACAAATTCTTTTTAATATTTATTTATTTAGTGTGTGTGTGTGTGTGTGTGTGTGTGTGTGTGTGTGTGTGGGAATCTAATAAGTTCCAGGTCAGACACAGCTACACGGTGAAATCGTCTCTCACACAATTAACTAAAAAACATCAAAACAACCCAAAAGGAAAGTTTTAAAAAAACTATTCAATTAATAAAATGTAGGTTGATGTCATTATGCAGGCGAAGGCAGGTACAGGATAGAATGAGGCCTGTCATTGGATGAAAAGGAAGGCTCGACAGAAGAAAAGTTTTAGAGAGGCAGAGGAGACCAGAGAAGGAGGAGGAGGCAGCCAAGAGAACATGGCAGCGAATGTTAAGATCCCTCCCTGCACAAATTACAGGTTGAAATGGCTATTCTTAAGGGATGGATGTGTACAGAATTTTGTGATGTCTAGATGGGCAGATTATATCTTATCAATTGGTTGTAAGTTTATTGTGTAAATGTACTGTGGATTGAGAATTGAAATTATAAATCTGATTGTTGGGTTACAGTTTGTTGAGTCTTGATTTTACCAGGGAGTTGGAAGTATTTATACTTTAACTACCAGGGGGCAGTTGCTGGTTGTGTGGGCAGAGTCTGTGGCAGGGAGCCTCGATAGGCCAGCTGGACTTCTAGAACCATGATTTTACTGGGTAGCTGGAACCAGAGATTTGGCGGCTAACAGAGAGTCACTGGGAGAGACACTAACCTGAGGTAAATTAGTGCTAGTTTCAATGGAGCCAGAACCAGCAACTGCCAGGCAACATGCATGGGAACCAGTTCCACCTTTTATATTTTTACAACAATAAAATACTAAAATCATTTAAAACATCCTATTACTTATAGAGGAATCTCATTGATTTTGTTAACCTTCTAGTTAATGATACCTGGCAAAAATAATTTAAGGAAAGAAGGATTCGCTTTGGTTCATGTCTTCAGACATTTTGGAGCATTGTTCTGGGCTCCATTGATTCTGGACTCATGGAAAGGCAAATCATCATGGTGAGATTTCTCACCTCATGATGGACAGGAAACAGAGAAAGAGAGTTCCAAAGGGTTAAAACCAGGAATAACATTGGAAGCCTTCCCCTGGTGACCTACTTTCTCTGGCTAGATCCCAACACCTAAAGTCTCCACTACTAGCTGGGGACCAAAAGTTTAACATCTGAGCCTGTTGGAGATGTTTCTTATTCAGACAACACAACCAACGAACCAACACACACACACACACACACACACACACACACACACACACACAGATACACACACAGATACACACACACATGCACACACATACACACACAAAGACACACACATACACACACGCACACAAACACACACACATACACAAACGCACAGACACACACACACATACACACACATGCACACACACATACACACACACGCACACACACACATACACACACACGCACACACACATACACACACATGCACACACGCACACATACATACACACACAGACACGCACACACACATGCACACACGCACACACACACATACACAAACGCACGGACACACACACACAAAATCGCACATACACACGTACATGAAGAAATATGTATTTAGTGTTTCTTCACATGTACATACTCACTGACATATACATTATACACCGTGTATATACACAATCTATTCAGAGAGAAAACAAAAACCATACAAGCCTAGAAATGGAAGATATGAGGTAGGGAGAGAATCAATACAAATTTCAAATAACAAAGTGCAATTGTCACCTCAAATATGACAGACTGTTAACATATTTAACATAGAAACCGTTTGTGCAATTAGTACAGAGACAAGCTGTGCATAAAAATACAATGGAGGGAACAAAGGGCTTGAATAGCCAGTACAAAGCAATTATAGATCCCTAATATACACATGAAAGGTAAGATGTCCATTCACGAATAATCAAATGAATGCAGACTGAAGTATGTTGAAGTCATGTCCCCTGTCCAGATAAAGAAGCAAATGGTTTCTCAAGAACTTAGAGGCTTCAACTGTCCCATCAACTCTAAGCTCTAAGCCTTCTGCTTTGCTCCATGCCCATAACAGTGTTGGACAAAACATGATGAGAGATGTGAGACAGACACATCGCTGTTCAAAAATATTGTAAACTCTAGTAACTCTACAAACAAAGACGCTTTAAATCACTGTAAAACTTCACAAGCACTGTGCTAATTCAACTTCAAAGGCTTAGTTTTTCAATAAAATTATGTATGACATATTAATACAAAAGGAAATACAAGCTTGGGAAGATTATCACTAAATACAGTTAGTCATAAAGTGGATCTCTGGAGATTCTGAGTATTTGAAAATCATGAAAGAATAAAGAAGCAATAGATTACTAGGTAAGTGGCGCTTAACAACTAATTATTGTTATGGAAATTAGTTTCAATAGAGATCCGTTTCAATTGGAACAAAGGTCTAAACGAAGAAAGAAAATTTCAAATATTTCCACGGAAAAGTATCTTCACAAATTATAATAGGATATTGCTCTGCAAAATGGTACAGTGAAAGAATAAGTTATTTCTAAAAGGTACGAACTTTGCAACTACAATGAAATTGTTCTATACTAAAATTTCTGTAAACACACCAAAACAGATAAATATGGCCATTAGCTAAATACTTAGAGCTAGTCAGTGCATTATTTTTTCTAGAATTTAGTAAGCACTATCCAAATATGAACTTCGACCACTAGAAACATCGCAAGCTAGAGACCTATGGGTGCTGTAAATGTGTTCTTTCAAGTGAAAATTATGAGTAGGTGATATAAAAGCAATGTCCTAGTACCAGGACATGGACAGCAACAGAAATTAAAAGAGATGACCGGGCACTGCAGGTGCTCCCTCCCACAGTAAAGCCTTGCTTGTTACCACCTGCATGGCTTTGGAATTGGTCTGTCTGAGGTAATGAGAAAAGGAGAAACTAGACATGGAACAGAAAAACTGGGATCAGATGGGTGGGTTGTGCAGTCTGATGGAGATGCACCAGCAGCTGGCACACTCAGCACATTAATTTTATGCAGGTAATCAAGGATGCAGGTTTGCTGAATGAGGACGTAGGTTCATCATACACAGCTATCGGAGAGGACAGGCTAGCTCGTATCAGTAGAGGGTCGTTATAGGGGATACAGTCAGACTGCACTCATCTCGGAGAGGCTGTGGGAGATGCGTTCTGCACACAATGTCAGCATCTAAACTCTGACCAGAGGAAGGCCTTACCATTCCCATGGCTCTGAGGTATTGGGACCCTTGATATGGCTGTACTTACGACAGCAATACACAGTCAGTGAAGATCGCATCTGCTCTAAACTTGGGTAGGTAATACCAGCAGGCAGATTGAAAATGCCCTGAGTATAGTTGTTGTGAGGAATGTCATGCTATCTGGGAAGACAAAGGTGAGTCCTCCCTCCTCAGACTCGGGATGGAGGTTAAGAAAAGTTTCCTGAGTTAGGGTTACTATAGCTGTTATAAAACAGTCACCAAAAGCAACTTGTGGGGAAAGTGGGTTTATTTCACTCAGTGCTCCATATAACCGTTCATCATCGACTAAGACTGTGAGGAAGGGAACTTAAGCAAGGCAGGAACAGAGGCGGGAGACGCACAGGCAGTGAAAGAATGCTGTTTACTGGATCGCAAAACATACTTCCTTATAAAGCCTACGACCAGTAGCCCAGGGATCTCGCCACTCACAATGGTTTGGGTCCTCCCCTATGAATCACTAATTAAGAAAATGCCACATAGCTGGGTCTTATGGAGGCATTTTCTCAATTGAGATTCTCTCCTTTCAGATACTAACTTGTATCAGGTTGATATAAAACTAGTCAAGACAATAACTCCTTGTCAACTTGACATACAAACATCACTGTTAAATCATAACTTTTCCTTTATTGTTTATCCCCATGATCATGCATAGCTATATAAATGTCCCATTTTTTTTAAATCTCAGGGCTTTACAATTCTAATGCTGATTCAGTATCTTTTAAAATCCACAGTCTTTGGAAGATTTCAAAATCTCTTTAAAAGCTCAATGTCTCTCAACTGTGAGCTCCTGTAAAATCAAAGGTAAGTTGAATCCTTCCTTACTTCAAGAGAGAAGAACCAGGACAGTTACAATCTGAACAAAGCAAACCAAACTCCAAAAGTAAATAATTCAACGTCCAGTGACTGGGTTCCACTCATAATCTTCCAGGCTTCTCCAAAGGCTCGCTTCTTCGGCTCTATCCTCTGAATCACACACAACGTGTTTCTTGACTCCAGATGGCTTCACTCTCCTCTGCTGCTGCTTTTGTTTGTCATCCCATGGTACTAGCATCTCCAAAATACTGGATTCTCTTGCTGCAACTGTGCTACGATTTTGCCAATTGCCTCTCCTGGGCTCTTTTCAGGGACTCCAGCTCTGACACATAGTGCAAGGCCTCAGCTTCTCTCCATGACGCCTTCATGCCTTCAAAACCAATAGCACCTAAGTGACTTAAACACTACCAAGTTTGGCTGTCAGAACAGGGTACATCCTTGACCACCCTTCCAACACATTCTTCATGCTCTGATCCCGAGGTAACACTTCCCAGAAACCTTCAACTCAATAATGCTGGTCTCATCTTCATTCTGTCTCATTCTGCAGCCTCAGATAACCAGAACCACAGATTCTTAACTCAAAATAGCATAATCCAGGCCTCTATCGTCTTCATTGCTCCCAACACTCTTGTCATCCAAGCTCCTACAACAATGCTTGTCAAGCTTTGAGTCCTCACTGGTTTTTCTAGTCCAAAGTTCTAAAGTCATTCCATAATCTTCCCAAAAGCAACATGGTCAGGTCTGTCACAGCAATATCCCACTCCTGGTACTAACTTGTTTAGTCACTCCTGTTATGATGAAACACCCTGACCAAAGGTAATTCAAGGAGGAAAGGGCTTATTGAATTCTTAGTTCCATATAACAGTTCATTATCAAGGAGAGTGAGGGAGGAACTCAAAAAGGGTAAGAACCTAAAGGCAGGAGCTAAAACAGAGGCCATGGAATAATGCCGCTTACTATCTTGCTTAACACGGAGCAAAGATCAGCTTGCTTTCTTATAGAACCTAAGACCACATTCCCCTCAGGGATTGTACTACCCACAAGGAGTTGGGCTCTCTCCCCATCAATCACAAATTTAAAAAATGCCCTACGAATGGGAACATTTTTCTCATTTGAGGTTCCCTCCTTTCAGATGACTTTAGCTTGTGTCAAGTTTACATAAAACTAGCCAGGACAATGAGTGATGGCTGAAATACTAGTTATTCTCACATAGGCCTGTCTCTAGTACCCTTGGCATTAATGTCTACAGAGTATCACTTAAAGCTGACCCAGTTTTCTGGTACCCTTCTTCAGTACAAACTAAAGACAAATGCATCTCATTCTGGAAAAGAGTGCTTCAGATTCATCTCTCAGAAAATCCTACAAAGAAGCAATTTCAGAAACATACGTTCTCCCAGCATTAAAATGATCAGTTATAACTGATAAAATAACCTTGCGTCATGAATTTCATGGAATATAGGACGGAAAATAGATAAGCAAGAAGATACTATTAAAGTAAGCAAGAAAATCACAAAGGAACCCAATGAAGATGCTGTGAATAAAAGTAGTTAATTAAATAAAACATAATTAAAGGCTTAACAATAACTGAATGTAAGTGAGCCATATGAAAACAAGGAATTATTCAAAGAAGGGAATTAGGCAGGCATTACGTCATAAAAAGGAGAGGGAATAAATGTAAGGAAATAAATATTTGAAGGAAAATATTTAGAAATGATGAAAATCATTTGGGAAGTACTAAGAATTACAATCAGTCTGTAACCATAAATGTCCGTTTGTTCAAACACTATAGTACAACTGTAAGTTATCAAAAGTGAACCACATAACCCAGAAGAAGACAGAAAACCCATTTCCTAAGAGCAGTAACCTAGTAGATTAGTTGTTGAATGCCTGAGTGAGTATGAAGACAAAGGCAGTGCAATAGACTAGAATAGAAGTCCAAAGGTCAGTCCCAGGTCATGCGAAATGTCAGTGATGATGCAAAGATGACATTTCAAATATATGAAAAAGAAGAGATTCCTTGGGACATAACTGTACACGGGAATAATTCTTTTGTATCAGAAAATGTCTGATACATAAATAAAATGCTAAGAACTGGAAAATGTGGTCAATGACAACAATGAAAATATAAAGAAATGAGAACATTTAATTGTGGCATTAGAACTGAGCAAAAATAGAAGACAATGATCGTCTATAATGAAGGGTTGAACTGGGATCGCTCAACCGTGTGTGTGTGTAGATCTGATGTTGTTTGGATTGAGGGCAAGTGGACTAAAGTTAGCCTTGTTCAAGGATGCATGTCTGTGTTTCCACGGTGGAAGTTAAGGGAAGAGAAAAGGAAGGTAGGCAATGCTTTCAGTGAGTGGCAGGTGATTCAGGGCAAGGAGAAGGAGGACACAGAGGAAGTAGAGGCTTGAAATGAACAGAAAAGGAAGAAAGGGAGGAAGAGGAGGAGAGAAGGAGAGGAGAGAACAGAGACACATTTAATGAACATAGTTATAAGCTAATGTAGGCAGGTAGAGCACTTCTTATCTGAAGTACTCAGGGCTGGAAGTGTTTCAGACATAGGACTTGTAACATTGGCATATCCATAATGAGCAACTTCAGGGACGGTACTCAACTCTAAGCACTCATTAACTTGTGTTTCAAATGCATGGCCTGACCCTGATTTTACCTATGTTTTCAAACAGATTTGTTGTTTATGAAAGGAGGTGTCATACTGCCCGGTGTGTCATACTGGCAGGTGTGAAGAGTCTCTCTTGAGGCATCATGGCGATATTTTAAACACTGGGAAGCAGAACAGTTGGGGTTTCAGATTTTCACATCATAGAGGCTGTGTCTGTACTGCCCAATCCACATCCTGTTAGCTTATGTGTTTAATAGAAAGCATTGTTCTTCCTTTATATTTCAGAATTGGAAATATGAAGAGTAATATAATACCTTTTTTAAATTCAACTAAAGTACTCATAAGAAACTTCGTATCATTAAGTTCACAGTTTTGGAGGCATAAAAATGATATAAATTGAATATCAAAACTTTTCAAGGTTTCCACTTCAGTGGTGTTGAATATGTTGTTACTCTTTGAAGTGGACACCCAGAGCTTTGCTTTTCCCTCAAAGCTGAAAATCTGCACTCAATGCACAAGTCCTCCTCTCTCTCCTCCCTGCACCCTTCCAGCCACTCCTCCATTTCCTGTGTCTCCTTGAAATCCCTCACACAAATGGAATCATGCAGCACTGATATTTTGGTCACTGGGTTATCTCAGGGTTTATCTGAGCTGTAGCATGTGATGAGAGGTACCTACTTTTCCAAAATTGGATATATCTGTGCCACATCCAGCCATGGATGGATATTTTCATTGAGTTGAAACTCTGGGCTGCTGTGAACATAAACACATGGGTATGTAGTGCCATCCTGCTTCCATGTACAAGGAGATGAACTGTCGGATCATCTGGTAATTGTATTCTTAACTTTTTAGGATCCATAGCGGGATGGTGACAAGTGTACCATTTTATAAATCTGTGAGATGTACACAAGGGTACCACTTCTCCCACATCCTTCCCTGCACTTGTCTGTTGATAGCAGCTCTCTTAAGGAGCATGAGGTGAGGTGTCATTGGTGTTTAGATTTGCATTGATTTGATGACATTGGATGTCTCCACTTGTTCGGTATTTGCATATCATTCTAAGGTAAACATCTACCCATGTCCTTTGTTCACTTCAAAACTAGGCTAATTATTTTGTTGTTGAGTTATGAGTTCTTTCTGTTTTTATGATATCAAAACATTTGCCAGATATAAACTTTGCAAACCTTCTTCTCTGTTCCTTCTTTCTATTGACTGTGCTCTATGATAGGCAAGACTTTAGTCTGATGTGTAGTATGGGCCCCATTTGTTTATTACTACTTTTAACGAGAAGAAACCAGCAACACATTTGGTCTTTCCTGAAAGGCTAAATGTTGGGGACTTAGACATTTAAAATTTTAAAGAAAAAATAGAGTAAAAGAAAGGGAAGAGTTAGTAGGAGAGAGAAAGAATTAGTCCAACAGAAACCCAAAGACTATGCAGAGCAGACAAGTACACAACTGGTTATTTGGAAAGAGTAATAAAGGTGTCAAGCCTGTAGCAAGTGCAGAATGGGATCAAAGAGGGTTTGACAGCTCTAACAAAAGTGAACAGAACTGAGAGTTGGCAAGAAACAAGTATTTGGTGGCCTGTGCTGTGGTGGCACGGGGCAATTGCTGGCAATTGCACCAATACAGTCATTCAGATGCCTCTTCCTCCCCCTGCCTTCTCCCTCCTGAGCTTGTCAGTGCTGATTAATATGCCACAGAGAAACAAAACAAAAGGGGGAAGGTAGGATCAAACCCCAAAATACCTTTTAACAAGGCTTATTAGAGTTGGGAGGCGTGAGGAGTGAGACAATGCTCCTACGGTTTAGAAATTGATACCTCTACACTGCGTCTCACAGACAGATGGCTGTGCTAAGACCACATTTATACAGCAGCCAGATGTGAGCAGTCCCTCTGTTTAAACCAACTGCACACCAAATTCTATTAAAAAACTCAAATCATAACCGTACTTATACCTCTCTGTAACTAGCTTACAAAAGCCAGGTGAATAGTCTGTGCCTCCTGCTAGGGAATAAGGTCCTTGAGAGTATGGCTGTGCTTAATTTAACACTATGTGGCCGTCTCCAGCTTACAGCATGACATATGCTTGTCTGCCTTATATATTTGGCCAATGATTAAAACGAGCTGTAACTAGCAGCAGGTTTCTATGCAACATCTCAGCAAGCCCAGTGCCTGAATTCTGATCATGTTTCCACTTTATAGCTAATATTTAAAAAATATTCTTATTGATTCTTTGAGAATGTCATATAATAAATCTTGTTCATATTAAACCCCTCCCCTCAATGCTCTTCCAATTCAAGGAAGCAAATACAAAAATCCAAATATACAAATACCCCTAAATACACAGAGTTTTTATTACTTACTTGGCAGGAAAGCCAAAACACATACCCTTAAAGGTGCATAAGACCTTCACAGAATACATGGTAGGGGCCACCAAAGATAGAAGTGGACAGAGCTGTAACAGATGACATTGTTTGTGTGACAGGTTTGTTGTTATTTATTTTTTGTTTTTGCTTTTTCTTCTTATATAAACATTCCACCAAAGGAGACTCACTAAGACTCAAAAAATAGTCAACACCCAAGTCTTAGAAAGTTCCTGAAACTGAAAGTATTCACAAAGGCCCTGCCCAAGGTGATATAAGCAGCAAGGACTGCTGAGGAGAGGAAACTTCCCAGCCTATCTAGCTGCCTACATATAATGCAGGGTGTTCCAGGGATGCATCCTTCATGAGAGGTCATCTATATTGGGTGGGCTTTTTGGTAGTGGATCTGCTTTTGAGCTATTTATGCTTCAGTAGACAACCCCTTAACTGTAGATAAAAAACAATAAACTCAGTTGCTCGCTAAACTAGATTTAATGACTTTTCCTTTTTTTTCTTCTTTTTTTCTAGTCTACTGTGAGTGCTTCATCTATAGTAAATAGATTTTGTTCATGTCTCCCTAGGAAGTCACACTACATGCTTTCATAAATGAGGCAGATGAGGCCTTTGAGTGAGAAGTAGACAACTACCTAGGTAACAGAGAGGAAGATATAGCTCTGTGGTGATTTGAATGAAAGTGGCCCTCATCAGCACAGTGGCACCGCTAGGAGGTGTGGCCTTGTAGGAGTAGGTATATCACAGGGGCTGAGCTTTGAGGCTTCAAATGCTCAAGCCAGGCCCAGTGTCGGTCTCTCTTCCTGCTGCCTGCCAAACTAGATGCAGAACCCTCAGCTACCTCTCTAGTACCACATCTGTCTTTGTGCTGCCACGCTCCCCACCATGATGATAACTGACTAAACCTCTGAAACATAGGCCATCCCCAGTTAACTATTTTCCTGACTAAGAGTTGCTGTGGTCATGTTGTCTCTTTACAGCAGTAAAACCCTGACTAAAACAAGCTGGAAAGAAAGCTTCTCAGAATTACCAAAGCTGCATCTGCTGGACTTTAAAGCAGAAGGAGATATCCTGTGGCTCAGGAAGATCACAGTTGTCCACAGCTGCCAGAACTGGTTCTAGAGTCTCCCTGGAGCACAGGCCTCACGACCTGCAGACCTCACTTTCAGAACCAGGGATAAGCTTCACAAGTAAGCTGCATATAGCTAAGTCTGTTCAAAAGCAGTGCTGTGGAACTAAAGACTGGGCATTTTCAGTTGTCTTTCCCTTGGTCTACCATCACTGGGCAGAGGACAGAATAGAATTTCTAGGGGCAAATGCTACACAACTCATTTCCCGGCAGATGTCGACACGCAAAAGTTGGAGACATAGAACCTTTGTGAGACGTGAGACGAGAACGTGTGAGTCAATGGAAAAGAGAACAGCAGAGGGGGAAGAAGCAGAGATGACCCAGATGTTGAACCACTGGCCCAGGTGTCGGCGTGAACGAGCAGCGTATTTGGTGTGGCTGAATGGAACATATGGAAAGGTCTTTTGGAAAACATGAGCACAGCGGAAAAGATCGGGAGTTTAGGCAGATAAAGGGAATATCTAAAAATCAAAGAAACCGTCTTAGTCACTGTTCTATTGCTGTGAAGAGACTCTATAAATAGGGGAAGTCTTATAAAATAAAGTATTTGCTTAGGGCTTGATTACAGTGTCAGAGGTGAGCCCTTTATTAACATGGGTGGGGAGCATGGCGGAAGAGAGGCAGGCATGGTGCTGGGGGGGAAGGAGCTCAGTGTTACACCCTGATCCTCAGATAGCAGGCAGGGAGAAGTGTGGGAGAGAGACCTGGGCTTTGAAACCTCCAAGCCCACCCCAGTGAAACACTTCATAAACAAGGCCACATCTCCTAATCCTTCTAATCCTCCCAAGTAGTTACGCTCCTTGGTAACTAAACATGCAAATCCACGAATGAACCTATGGAGGTCACCCTTATTCAGACCACCATTCAGACATGCGAGCATTGAAAAGCAAGCAGCGCTGAACTGGAGGCTCCAGGGGACACACTTATCCCGGCTTTGAAAAGAAGCCAGTGTGAGGAATCCAATCTGATATTGGAACATAAGAAACGGGGTGACACGGAATATCTTCTAGTCACCTGGGCTGCTACCAACTCGTCCTAACGTTGTACAACTGGAAACCTGAAGGAAAGAACAAAAGCATTTGAAAAGCAGAAGCTTTGGGTTTTCCAAAATGGGTGGAACACTTTAACCTAGAGATCCATCCATCACAGTCTGTCCCTGGGCAGTCCGAGTACATTAAAAATAGAAAAGAAAAACATCTCTCTAGCCTTTCTCTGAACTGCTGATAACGGATGGCATCAACAGAAAGACGCCGTACCTTTAAGGAAATAGTGATTTTCTAAAGGTCACATTTCATTAAGTAAGGATTTCAGAGACCCCTTTAAGGAGATGAACCCTTTAACGCAATGAATATAACTGTTACCATAGATTTCTGTATCATGTGGAAAAAATAACCTTTCAAAAACACATTCTGGCCACCCAAATGCTGAATGTGCCTCTAGAAGGTTCGTACTGAAGAGATTTTTCAGCAGAAGACCGGCGAGAAGAGGCAGAAGAGAGAGCCTTGTGGAGCACTGTGGTGTGTGAGTGAGCGTGAGTGAAAGCAAACCTGGGAGGCTGTTGGCAGCACCCTTCTTATATGTGTGCACACATAATCCATTGCTTGAAACATCACTGAGCCTTTTGGGCTGGGGAGATATCCTAGGCTCAGGTAAGAACACAGACTATGCAAACGTGAGGACCAGCACCTTTGCAGAAAGCCAATGTGTGCCAGCCAGAAACCCCAGCACTGTGGGGGAACATGGATCTGAGGACCACTAGAGCCTGCTGAGTGTTAGCCTAGTTCTAGATTCAGTAAGAAAACTTGTCTCAAAGGACTGAGGTGGAGAGTAATAGAGCAGGACACCCAATGTCCTCCTCTTGCCTCTGTGTACACACACACACACACACACACACACACACACACACACACACACACACAGAGACATATACATATATACACCCATATACACATAAACACATACATACACATATACACATATATGTACATACACATGTATATACATACCCATACACACATAAACCACATATATACCCATACACACACAGAGACATATACACATACATACACATACACACATATACACATACATACACATGCACACATATATGTACATATACATGTATATATGCACATAGATATACATGCACACATAAACCACATATACACTCATACACATATATACGCACATACACACATACATACACACACATACATACACATACATATATACACATAGACATATACACACATATGCACACACATCATACACACACATACACACACTCACATATAGGCATATATAAATATATATACATACATACATATACACATACATACACACATACACATATTCACTATGCACACAAATAAAGAAAAATTAATATAAATGAATGAAATCTTAAAAGATATTAAACTTTAAATAAAAATGTGCTATATTATTTATAATACGTGCAGGTATGAGACTTATAACTAAAAGCACAAAGGGCCAAAACAGGACACATCTGGATTGATACTTCTATGAGCTTCTCTCATCATTCATAAAGTGGGGCACTCTCGGGGGATGTACTATGATTTATTGTCCCCCCCACCCATGCTGGGGTGACAAGCAGGCACAGTTCTGCCCAGCTTTATAGGTGGGTGCTGGGGATTCAAAATCATATGTTAATTCCTACATAGGCTGTACTCTCTAAAACACTACTAAGGCACGAATAAACATATCTAAAAAGTCAATAGAGAAATGAAGTAAGGTAGCTATAGAGTTGATGAGAAAAACAGAAACGGAAGTAAGGAACCAATGTGGCAAATAGCACATGAGTAGCACATGTGAAGACTTAAATGCAGCCTCAACACTTTTCTAAACAAGAGAACGTTATACCTGATTCAACTGGAAGGAACGCACTTCGACTATTCAGATGTGCACATCATGAGATTAAATGGTGGGGAAAGACACACCATGCAAACAACAAGTGTTGGGTAGATGGTATTGATTTTTTCCAATGAAAATAAGTAATACTCAATGAAATAAAACTCAAAGTATCAACACATAGTAACACTTACATAGAAGTGCCTCGTGGTTATGGGAAGGTGATATCTAGGGCTGATATCTAGGGCTCTGATTTTGCCCTTTTCTCTGACAATTTTAAACATGTATGAGCTTAAAAACAGGTTAAATTATTGGATAAAAATACTAACCGGAGTCAAGGGAGATGTAGATAAATCTGAGATTCTAGCCCTTGTCTCAGTGATTGATAGAGCGAGCTGACAGGTAGTAGAGGAATGATGTATGTGCACAACACCAGAGTGGTCTGCCCAGCACTTACAGATCGTAGCATCCAATAACAGCAAGAAATACTTCCTTCAAGTACATGGGGACCTTTTGCCAGAACAGCCCATGTGTTCGGCCGTTAAGCAAGTCATGATACACTACGGAGGAGTAGAATCACATGGGGTGCATTTTTTCCAGTGGGATTTAATTAGAAGCCAAAGCAATAAAATACGTACCAAAAAAAGTTCAGCAATACTCCTTTCTAGAATCTTGGGTCACAAAAATATTTGGATGAAATTAGGACATATTTGGAGTTGAAGGATAGGGTAGAATTTGCAAAATGGCCTCATCAGTGCACGGAAGGAAATTTCCGTCTAAGTTTCCATTTTTAAAAGTTTGTAAATAATGTAAATGCAAAAAAGAAAAAGAAAAAAAAAGCCCTAAAAGAGAAGAGTAAATTAACTCCAAGTACAGACAAGGGAAGAAACAAAGTAACAGGCATCAATGAAATGGAAAACAGACAAAACCAACAAAGCTCAAACTTGCTTTTGTAGAAACATTAATAAAATCTAAAACCCATGTAAAGTCTGATCAAGGAAAACCCACAAGCCCACACCAGGACCAAAGCAAGCTCTGCCGTGTGGGCCCCACAAACAGGATGACTGGATCATGTAAAAAATGTCACGGTAATGAACTCACCAATCTAGGCCTGAAAACCGCCCCAAAACTACCATATAACAAAACAGATACAAAACTAATTTAAAAATCCAAACTGACCTATTTTTATTTTTTTAAAGTCTGCTATCAGATTTTTCTACAAGAAATGTATAGGTTTAGAAGCTTCACTAGTGAATTCTATTGAAGAATGTATAATGTCAATCTTGCATACTTCCCCTTAGCAAGTAGGAGGGGAAAATATTTTGAACTCACCATTTAAGGCCAGAGTAATCACAATATACTGATAAAAAATACTATAGGAGATGAAAATTGCCAGTGAATGTGCCTCAAAAACACAGAAGCAAAAGGGAAAAAACCCCAACATTTTAGAAAACAGAGGAGGGATGTTAACATGTTTAATGTTGGGGAATGGATCTGTGTGCTGCCATGTTCAGTTGATATCACTGGGAACCCTGACCTTTCTGAAGGGAAACAGAGGAGCAGTGGATCTGAGGAGAGGGAAGGTGGGTGGGGGACTGGGAGGAGTAGAGAGAGAGGAGGCTATGGTTGGGACATATTATATGAGAGAAGAATTTAAAGAAACAAATAATATGTGGTCATTACAATAGATACCAAAAGAAAAGGGGAATGCATTAAAACGTAATACGTATTAGTTGCCCAAACTTAGAAAATTAAATGCCCTTGTACAGCTAGGAGTAGTTAAGGGAAAGTGAGCAATTCATATTATAATCAAAGGTGATACAAGGGACATTGTGTCAATTTTCATTTATAGGTTTAGTGGAATACCAACAGGGTCTTTGTAAAATCTATAAACCTTTTCTAAAATGGATATAAATGTTACTGAGTCGAAGTGATGTGTGTGGGGGGTGGGGGCGAAGAGACAGAGAGTGACAGAGACAGAGAGACAGAGAGAGAAGGGGGAGTTATTAGAGTGGCTTGCATGTTATGGTCCAGCTATTCTAACAATAGCTGTCTCCTGGCAGAGTGTCCGAGAATCCAGTAGTTGTTCCATCCACAAGGCAGGAGGTATCGACCAGTCTTCAGTATAAGCCAGAATCCCAAAGAAAGAGGCTCCAAGTGGAGGAATAAACTTATCAATGAGAGAGGGGACAAGCAGGCAGAGAGAGCAAAGCTTCCTTCTTCCATGCTCTTCATCGTGGCTGCAACCAGAAGTTGTGGCCCAGGTTTAAGGTGAGTGTTCCCACCTCAAAAGATCCTTACTTGTGGTGGGTGTTTCTCACCTCGATGAATGATCCAATTAAGCAGAACCTCTCACAAGTATACCCAGCTGCTTGCATTTTGGTTCATGCCAGATGTAGTCAAGTTGACAACCAAGAACAGCCATCACACTAAGGCAGTGTAGTTGAACGTAAGGGCAGGAAAATAACTCGATAGAGCACATAAACAACCTAGGAACAGGAGCACATATGTTCAGTGTCTTGTTTCTTATCCAAAATACCACAGTCGTTCAGTAGAAAACCGATTCCTCTCTCTCTCCTCCTCCTCCTCCTCCTCCTCCTCCTCCTCCTCCTCCTCCTCTCCCTCCTCCTCCTCCTCCTTCTCTTCTTCTTCTTTTCTTCTTCTTCTTCTCTTCTTCTTCTTCTTCTTCTTCTTCTTCTTCTTCTTCTTCTTCTTCTTCTTCTTCTTCTTCCCCTTCCTCTTCTTCTTCCACTTCCCCCTCCCCTCCTCCTGCTTCTCCTTCTGCTTCTCCTTCTCCTTTTACTTATTCTCCTCCTTCTCCTCCTCCTTCTGCTTCTCCTTCCTTTTCCTCTTCCTCCTCTTCCTCTTCCTCTTCCCCTTTTCTAAAATGGATATAAATGTTACTGAATTGAAGTTAGCCAAGGTCATCTTCAGAAGGAGCACACTGAAAGACATGCATAACACATTACTTCTGGAATTAGTGATGTGGGGGGGTGAGGAGAGAGAGAGAGAGAGAAGGAGAGAGAGAGAGGATTTATTAGAGTGGATTACATATTATTATCCAGCTATTCTAACAATAGCTGTCTCCTGTCCAAGAATCCTCTTCTTCTTCTTCTTCTTCTTCTTCTTCTTCTTCTTCTTCTTCTTCTTCTTCTTCTTCTTCTTCTTCTTCTTCTTCCTCCTCCTCCTCCTCCTCCTCCTCCTCCTCCTCCTCCTCCTCCTCCTCCTCCTTTTCTTTTTCTTCTTCTTTGAATAGTGTATGTTTACTGTCCTTGTGTCACAAGAGGAAAGAGTGGACACCAATCTGGACTTTACCACACACAGAAAACATTGAGCTAGTGAACAGACCCACAGTCTCAAAGTTAAAAGGAATGAAATGAATTGTGTATATCACAACTTTGGTTTGGTCAAAAGAAAAAAAAAGCCTTATTAGGTAAGGCTATGCCCAGTGTGATGCACAGTCCCCTTCTGTTGCCTTTGAATCAAGATGTAGAACTCTCAGCTCGTTCTCCAGCACCAAGTCTGCCTGGATGCTTTCATGCTTCCCACCATGATGATAATGGACTAACCTTCTGAACTGGAAGCCAGCCCCACTGAAATGTTTTCTTTTGTAAGAGTTGTCTTAGTCATGGTGTCTTGCTCACAGTGATAAAACCCTAAGACAGTGGTTTGGCAAGCAAAAGGCATTTACTGATCTGAGTTCATTTCCCCAGAACCCACATGGCAAGAGAGAAACAACTCCTACAAGTTGTCCTTTGACTGCCACATGCCTCTACAACCTAACACATACACACTCACACACACACACACACACACTCACACACACATTCATACACACTCACAAACACACTCACACACATTCATACACACACACCTCAGACACATTCATACACACTCATACACACTCATACACACACACTCACACACATTCATACACTCTCACACACACTCACACACACACACTCATACACATTCATACACACTCATACACACACTCATACACATTCATACACTCACAAACACACACTCATACACATTCATATACGCACACACACTCACACACATTCATATACACTCACACATACATTCACACACATTCACACACACACACATAAAATTTAAACTTTTTAGAATGTGATAGAAACCCTCAAAAACAATTTTTAAAAGGCCAATGAGCCTGTTAAGAGGGCCCTGACATCATTGCTACTAGAAAAACACCAATTAAAATCTCTGTCATAATGTCGCATCTCTCAAAACTGCTGAAATCAGCACTGGTGGCTGCTGAGTGTCTCCTGCGCTATTTCTATACTGAGATTCCAGGTGAAAGCATTCGGATGTCTGTCCTTAGAGAGGTAATTAGACTTGGACCAGGTCACGAGGGGTGAGTTCCCCAGGGTGGGATTGGTGTCCTAGGAAGAAGGGAAGAGAGTAGGGCTAACTCCCTCTCAGCCATCCACAAGGTAGAAAGAGAATCTGTACCAAGTACTCCGCTGTAAGGGAAACCCTATCTCGTACTTGCAGGCTCCAGCAGCAGGGAAAGTAAGTATCCGCCATTCGAATCCCTCAGCTACTCCATTTCTGGTAGCAGTAGTCTAAGTTGAGTGAGACCAACTGACAGTAAAGAATAGTGTTGGTTCTTCTGAAGGGCTAGACCCTCTGAGTATCTGTTGAACATTTTCCTCTAAAGTTAAACATTTACTTATCCTGGCTCAATATTCCACATTGAGAAATTTACCCGGATCCATCAAGAATGCACATCGTGTCTACACTCAGAATAATCGGCACCCCAGTAAACAGGAGACGGGATCAGCAAATTGTGTGCGCTGTGCAGCTCAATGACTAAAGGGAGGATTAGAATAGCTGTGACTATTTGCCACACAGGGATGGATTGGAAACATACTTTAAAGCCAGGTAGAAAATAAAACAAATGACTTCCAATTGCACCGCATCCGAGAACAGGTCAAATTAATCTATGCTACTAAAAATCAGAATGTGGCAATAATGTAACATAAACACAGGAAAGGAACCCGAAAGGAAGCTCTTTAGGAGATGAGAAATACAATGTATTCTTATCTAACAGTGGTTTTCTGGGCTACATAGCTACTAAAACCAACCAAGCTGTAAGTCTAAGGTTGTGCACTGTGTATATTATATATAACATCTTTAAATAATAAATTAGTGGATGAATAATTAAGCCTCACATCACTGATATTTATGAGACAGTTTCACCTCTAGGGCACAGTTTCTGAGAGATGCTCCTCCCAATGAATAATACAGAAACAACTCAAGGGCTATGCAAAATATTAGCTGTAACACCTACACTCGTGTCACAGTAATGCACAATCACATTAAACATGTATGAATGCATGCATATACATGTATGCTTACATACTGGTATAAGTAAATTAATTTTAATAATTTAGTGACTGTATTCCATTATCAATCATAACGTCCAATTGATACTAGATATTAGCAGTTATATCTTACTCACTAAGCCATGAGGAAAAACAGCCTTCTTTCGGTCTGTCCATACACTGTAACCATTTTTCTATCAGCTTATGAAAGGAATCTACATCTTATCGTCAGCTACAAGAAGAAATGCAGTAACAAAGATCGTAATGTAGTTGGCCATAGTCTTCTATTTTTTTTTTACTTTGCTTTTAATTTAATAACATGTACATAATTTAAATATCACTTGGATCTTGGGGACTGAACAAGAAAAAGGCACCCTCCTGCCTCTGATCCTCCTCTTTGGAATCACGCATTCATTACTATTGAACTGTGTGTTCCTATGACAGACAGTTAAATTCCATCCTCCTGGATAAACTGAAAACTGCATTACATCTTCCAGGGTAGATAAACAGTGACATTTGTGTACTATAACATAAGAATGTGTATGTTGATATTAAGGTTTATAGGATAGCACAGTATTAATAAGCATAGATTAACTCGTATGAATTAATAATAGGATGGTTCGGTCTTTATATTACTCCCTAGCTTTTGGTTGTTCCCGCCCCTGTGAGGTACAATGGCTTTCCCACGTCTGTCTCTTGCTATGACAATGGCACTGCCTAGGTCCTGATACCTTGCTAGAAAGAATCCTTCCATGTTGAAATCTGAAAGCCGACGGTCAGAAGCAAGTACTGCCTTCAGCTCTTTGGTATCTGATTAGAACCAGCCCGCTTGGGCACATACCGATGCCAGATCGTCTTTGGGACGTAAATTACTTCTTTAAGTTGTGTCCTTTACGAGTTTATTGGTTTAATTTAAGTGGACAGCAGAGACTGTTGAACATGTTCTCAGTAAGTTGAGTGTCCTTAAGGGAGGGAACTCAAGTTGTGACAAGCATTCGAATGTCAGTCTAGGCCAGTGGTTCTCAGCCTTCCTGATGCTTGGAAACCACTACACAGTTCCTCGTGTTGTGGTGACCGCAATCATAAAATTATTTTTGTTGCTAAGTCCTAACTGGAATTTTGCTACTGTTATGATCATAATGCATAGTGCATTGGAAAACACATAATCTGTGTTTTCCAATGGTCTTAGGTAATTTCCATGAAAGGGTCAAAAGGGGTCATGACCCACAGGTTGAGATCCACTGGTCTAGTACATGTTGATTACTTAGCAAATAATTATTAATTCAGTGTAGAGGTTAACAGAGCCAAGAAGCATACCCCTATATATTTTTCTCCTCCTCTCCAATGATCAATCTCTTTCATAAATTTTTCTAACAGGTTCCAAACCATCCTACCCCTTGCTCTTAAAGCCAGTGTATTTCCATTTTTCATTTCAGACCAGGTGAAAGAAACACACCCTTCCCCCTCACCAGACACGTGCTCACAGGCATTGCGCAATCTATGAGTCCTGAGCTGGGTACAGCGCCTCTGCTCGCATGCCTCCATCGCCCTGCCCCAGTTGAAGCTCCCGCTTCTTATCAAGACTTTCTTTCCCCTGACGGATGTACACTTCTCTTTAGGCATCTTCTCTTTCGGAAAATGTCTAGTGACATAGCTCCACCAGTGTAGCTTGCCCAGCTCCCGGAGCCTGTAGTTCTGCACTTTGTTCTAGTCAGCTATGCCAGGTTTCTCATTATGCGGCTGCCCGCGTCTTTATTAGTCTGCTAATCACAGGGTGAAGCTCATACTCCCGCGTCCTCTAAACCTTGCAGCGGGGAGCTGGATTCACGGGCTTGGAGAATGAGGGATGGGTTCTACTGAGGACCGAGTTCACACATCTGCGGGACATCATTCCGCAGGCTGCTTGTGTTGCGTCTCAGGTAGGCAGCTAGTAACTAGCGTTTTAACTGTAAATTCTAGAGCTGACAGCGAAATAATCAAACTACTGTTTCTGACTAGGATAGGTATGTTGTGAGACTAAAGAAAGAAAGAAATGGCTTTGAACTGCACTCCAATGGGCACACAGGATTTGCGGGTTAGAGCAGCCCACAGAGCCCTGACTGCCTCATGTTTGTGGAGACTGGACCCCGTGCCGTCAGTCTGCAGACACAGACACAGTAGTGCAAGGAGGAAGAACATCATGGACAGCAACTCAGACCTGAAGGACCTGATCCCATAACACAAATGCCTGAGAGAGCAACTGTCTGCTCTCTTACCTGTTGCCCACAGGCCTCCGAATGGATTTGGCACTCCAAGTGGATTGGGCCCTCGACATCCCAGGGGTAAACAAATCCATTCATACAGCTGTAAGTTCCAGAAGCCATTCATATATGTTGTCCTGTCAAGCCATGTGACAGATGTCTTACTCTAGACTCAAATGAACCAGACGGGAGGAAGGGTGGCAGCCCCAGTTGGATAGATATGGTTCCTTTTATTCCGTATCTATGTAACTTCTGCCGTTTGGCCTTATATGGACTTTTCTAAGAGAAAACTATGTAAGATGTGACCTTTGGCTTCCAGGACCTGTTTCCTCAATAGGTAAGAAATATACATATCTCAGATGATTATAAAGTCAGTATGTAACCAAAGACTAAATATTAGTACAAACACCCAAATTTGTTAACACATTGGGTAACCACCTGCCATCTTCAGTCTAATACTCCATTTGAGAGACAAGTCCTTTAAATATTTAGTCTCAACAGTCAAAGAAATGGGAGTGCAGTATTTGTGGAATTTCTATACAAACACAGACTTTATCTGAACACATCAGACTTGTATCTCGGCAGTGTCCTCACTTGCAAAAATATATTGTTTTCATGCCTGATAGTGAGTAGAATAAAGAATGCATATAAAAAAAGGGGGACAAGCTCTAGAAAGTAAAATGACCATAAAAACAAGAAAAATAAACGTATTTTTAAAATAATACACTCCCGACTGATACAAAAAAGATGGATCTCCTGGTGTGCATGCTAGAAATATAACTTCAATATCTGAGCTTTGTGTTTATTGGCTTTTATTGTATTAAAAATTCACTCTTTAATAACACCAGAGGAACAATAAAACTGATTTCAAAAGGGAATAATTTAGTTCTCTGGGAGGTAATCACTTGGATCCTGGTTTAGAATAATGTAAGGAACATGGGTTCTCTATAAGGATCATGTTTACTTCTGGAGGATTAGTCTCTTCCAAGCAGTAGATAATTAGAAGTTTTAGAGACTGGCGTTTGTGGCAAAAAAAAAAAAAAAAAAAAAAGAAAAAAGAAAAAAAAAAGGAGGGGGGGAGGTGCAGTTTTAGGATTCCTTTCAAATCAGCACTACCCTCAGTCCTCAGCAAAGATGGACATAAAAGTAGGTTTAAGTCTTCATGTTAAAGCTATTTTACCAAATTCCTCTGTTTTTTTTTTTCACAAACAAACCCTTTTTCCCCCTTCTCGTTCCCTCAATAAAAATGGAAACCAGCTTTGTTGCTTTTCCCAGCATGCTCCTCTGTCTCCTGCCACCCAGGAGAGGTGCTCTCTGTTTTCCTTTAATGACAGGCTGTTAATTAGCACAGCTCCACAAAAAAAAAAAAAAAAAAAAAAAAAAAAAAAAATCAGAAGGGAGGGAAGGGAAGGTTCTGTTTGCCAAAGCCCTCCAGAAGTAACGGAGGATTCGCTTGACTTTATGTGTGAAATCCAGCTCATCTTCTAGAAGTTTGCAGTGTGGGGAAGGAAATGCACAACGGTCTGGAGGCCCGTCTCTGTGAAGGGAGAGAGTCATCAAAGACACCCAGTGGAGTGTGGGAGCCATCACTGGGGGGCCAGATCATCAGGCCAAAAACAACTGGGTCTGGCTCCGTGTCTGGAGCTGTTTCAAGTCCGGGTTAACTCCCACTTCAAAGAAACCCAGAGACAGGAAATGAAAGGTCAAGACTTTATCCTTTGGATCTGCTTCCAAAATGGCTCCGAGAGCTGACCTCTGCTGTCTTCCACGAGCGTATTTCAAGACTTGCTGGTGCTGCTCGCCTTTTATCAGGAGCCAGTAGTAATACGCGCTGAAGACAGGAGAGCGCACGTAAGACATTGCTGTTCATTTTGGGCTTGGTGATGACGAGACTGCTGTCCTGGAAGAACGTGGCTGCACAACTTGGTGAGTCCGCATACAGCCACAGTAAAAAGACTGTGTTCAAATCTAGATGTTGGAAAAAGAAAGGTAAGACTTTCAGTGGAAAGGAGATAGGTAGTTTGGATGTACATTTCATAGAAAGGAAACGGAGGAAACCAAGCTCCCTCTCCCCCTCCTCAAAGGGAAAGACACAGAAAAGGAGAAATTTGAATTTTTTTATTTATTTTTTTATTTGAAAATTTTTTCTAAGAAAGTTAAAGTCTCTCTGAACGTCTTTATCTTTAACTGATTCTCAGTTCTATCAAATTCAGGCCAATTAGTTCTCTGGTTTTGACATCATGAATCATGTTAATACCTGGTAACTTGGGTTCATCACATAGAATTCCAAGAAGGGTCTTTTTCCCATAATTTCCAGTGAGCAGGCTTCACTCAGTAGCACCCCGAAGCCAGTTGTTTAGAATTAGAATAATAAATCTTCCTCTAGCGAAACAAAGACTTAAAGGGGCTTTTCCCATACTGTTTCTTGAAGGACAGAGTCTTAATCTCTCAAGCCAAGCCTGTGACACTCGCTTCTGAGCCTGAGCACCCTGGTGACACATTCTGAGATCCAACATCTTCTCTATCAAATTGGGAGCTCTCCTGGTCAGTTGCAATTGTGAAGTTGGCACAGCCTAGAGTAATGTTTGAAGGGAGACTCCACCGAGGGATTGCCCATGTCAGACTGGTTTGTGGGCTTATTTATAGGGGATTCTCTTGCTTGGTGATCAACATTAGAGGAGCCCACTGTGGGAAGTACCATTCCCTAGGCAGATCATCCTAGACCATATAAGGAAGCTAGCTACACATAAGGCTGTGAGTCTGAAAAGCAACATCCTCCATGGTTTCTTAATCATGTTTCTGCCCTGGCTTCTTTCAGTGACAGACTATGACTTGGGAATGTAAGTCATATAAAACCCCCTTCCCCCCAACTCGAACAAGGGCCATGTTGCAGAACGTAACAATGATGGGGGCAAAGGCAAGTTCCTCCATAAAGACTTGAACTCATCTGAAGGGTCTGTTCATTCTCAGATGTATGACCAAGCTGAAATCTTTCTTGATCAGACTTTCTCCTTTGCATTGTGGGTGTTTTTTGTTTTGTTTTTTTGTTTTTGTTTTTGTATTGACAAGTCATTGTTTAATTTTTAAAATAGTTAATACACATGCCCGCTGTATAGTTTTATGCCAAGCTGACACAAGCTGAAGTTATCTGAAAGGAGGAAACCTCAATTAAGAAAACGCCTTCATAAGATCAGGCTGTAACCTGGCCTACATGTAGGGCATCTTCTTAATAACTGATCAATCAGGGAGGGCCCAGCCCACTGAAGACTGGTGCCATCTCTGGGATGGTGGTCGTGGGTTTTATAAGAAGGCAGGTTGAGCAAGCCATGAATAGCTAGCTAGTAAACAGCACGCCTCTATGGTATCTACATCAGCTCCCCGCCTCCAGGTTCCTGTCCTGGCTGAATGAGTTCCTGCTCTCATTATTTGCAATGATGAAGCGCTGTATGGAACTTTGAGGGGAGTGAACTGTTTCCACCCAACGTTGCTTTTGGCCGTGGTGTTTCATCACAGGGACAGCAACCCTGACTAAGACAGCACATTTCAAACACAGAGACATTAAGTATGCAATACCACCTTCATCTGGGCTCTCGGTTCAGTTATCAAACTCCCCCTCCTTACCACTGACCCACAAAGTAAATATTGTTTATTTTTTATTGGATATTTTTTATTTACATTTCAAATGTTATTCCCTTTCCCACAAGCCCCCTACCCCATCTCCTTCCCCTTCTTCTATAAGGGTGTTCTTTCATCCCAACCACTCCCCCTTTCTTCCTCTCCCCTCCCTGACATTTCCTTTCACTGGGGGGTCCAGCCTCGGCAGGACCAAGGGCTTCTCCTCCCATGGGTGCCCAACAAGACCATCTGTTTCTTTTGGTTTGCTTTCACTTCTTGGGTTTTGAGTTTTCCAGACAAGGTCTTGCTTTGTGGCCAAACAGTCCTGGGGAGCACGGAACAGTCTAGGCTGGCCTAGAGTTGTGGCAATTCTCCTGCTTCAGGCTCCCAGCTGCTGGGGTTCCAGGCATGCGTCACCACACAGGACTCTGAAGCAAGTGTTGCTAGTACTTTCTTCTCTGTTCAGTCAATGTCACTGCATAGTGAATGCAAGGCAAATGCAAAGGCAGCAGGCCTCACGCATCTGTTCTGCCTGTGGTGATTACAATAGGAACAACTGAAGTCCTCGCTTCCCTTCCCCCAAAGGTTTCAATGGTTTTTCCCTTCCAAAAACGTTTAAGAAAATATAATTTATCATGCAAGTTTGTTTTTCTGTGAGCCACACTTCGGATGAAAGCAGTGGAGTCTGTATATCCAATAAACAAGTTAAACCTCTCGGGAAGCTCCTATAGGAAGTCCCTCCATGTTACTGGGCCTCAGTAACCAGTCCTATCCTGATGTTTTCTTTGCTTGTTTACTTGTTTGTCTTTGGCAAGGAAATAAAAAGTTTCCACGATGCAAACGTCAGAATCGGAGGAAAAGTTCTCAAGTGACGTGGAGAATCCAGGTAGAGACAGTTTCCTTAGAGAAAAACCCGTGACACATCAGGATCCAAACAACCACAGAGGAAGACAGAGACACAAAGGAAATCTCAGGAGAAACAAGGAATGGCCAACACAGGCCGTACAAGGAAGACCGTGCTTCAAAGAGAGAGAAAGCGGGATTCATACATTATCAGAAGGATTAAAATCTGTATGAGGAGGGCAGCTAGAGAGGAAAGCATGGTTGATGCTGAGTCCACAACTGTAATTTCTACGACCGTCTCTGTCCCTCCCGTCCACGAGCCTCTGTACAAGGCAACTGGCTTTCCTCTGTCCTTACACCTGCTTAATCCTCTTCTAAACTCGCACACACGTGTGCGGTACATGTGCATGCCATGCAGACACAACACTCACGCACATAAAAATGTTTTTAAGTCTACGAAAGTACTTTAAAATAATTTTTGAAGACCATTGAGGGTTGGAATAATCTCCTAGAAAGACTCTTAACGCAAATCCAGAAGCATTAAAAAAAAGAAAAAAGACGGGGTTGGGGATTTAGCTCAGTGGTGGAGCACTTGCCTAGTGGTAGAGCACTTGGGTTCGGTCCCCAGCTCCGAAAAAAAGAACCAAAAAAAAAAAAAAGAAAGAAAAGAAAAAAGATAAAACTAATGTCAAAAAATGAAAGAATTGGCTCAAAGTCTATACAAGAGGATACCATGGCCCCTTTGGAAGTTAACACTTCCCTTTTAGCCATTTATCAGAGCGAGTCATCTCTATTTACCTGATTGTGGGAAATTAATAAAAATTAGAACAAACTGGAATTCATTTCCTTTGGGAGAGAAAAGCTCTGACCTCATCGGCAAAGGGGACATTTCAAGGTCCCAGTACTGGCACTTGGGGTTCATACTTCTAGCCACATAACAGATGCTGTTCTTGATATCAGCAAGTGTACGTTACTTATTGATTCCTGGTGAAACAACCTACCGTATTTTCCCTCAGTCCATTGAAAGGGATTTTAATTACACAGAGATCTGAGATAATGTGTTGAAGGCCTCACGACACCACAAAGTCCTTAGCATGCGATAACATCACTCCACACGTGGCAATTATTGTGTGGCTAATTAGCGTGACTTACTGTGAGAGGCAACTGATTAATCGTGTTTGGACGTCGCTGCTGAGAGGAAACCAAGAGCTCCCAGCTTTAAAATTGCGTGTCCTGCCATTCGGCCAATAGAAAACTGTCTTCTAGCTGGATGACTGCTCAGTATATCCAGCCTCACTCTGGGCTCACACGGACACACCCAAAGCTCTACAACAATGTTATGTGCATAAAACCAGTGTAATAAAGATTCCAGTGCCCTTCCCCCTCTGTCACCTCAGGAGTGTGATGAAAGAGGCAGCTACTGACTCCTGGGCTCAACTCAGCAGGAAACCATGTATTTCGTCAGCAGAGAAACATATCCCAGCCCTCCGTCACCTCAGCCACTTCCTCCAGTTTGGACAACGTGACACAGCATGCTCCAGGTATCAAAGGAAAGGGGCCTAACTTGTCATAGTCTGTTGGCTATCGGGTCCAGAAGGCAGCTAATGAAGCGTCAGGAGGCTCCTGCCAAATTTTGCCAAATTCACACTAACCCTCAGTGGTCCAGACTTGCTTTCGAAGTTTGAATCTCATGGTCACCCCTTTGCTTTCATCTCCATGTTCGTACCACACCAGCGTAGGAACTGCAGCCAGAAGGTTACTGAAATATGCTTCCGTGTGTTTTGTTCTGATTTATTTTGCCCCTGAATTCAAAGGAAAGAACTTGGTTTCAGCTCTGTGGAGGGACAGCAGGAGTGACAGGCAAGATGAACATCTGTTCCCTGTTCAACAGTGCGCTGAATTCTACCCGAGGGGCTGTGGGATGAGTCCCATGGGTGTTTCAGAAAGCCACCTGTGAGAGTGAGCCCAGCCTAGTCCACTGGAGATTCAGGAAGATCCTTTGGGGCTAAATCTCTAAGTAGATCACGTCTCTCATTGGCTTCTCTCCTTTAATTAATCTTCCCCCTCTGTCAGTGCCCAATTATAGTTTTTATTAGCTCCCATTTGCACTATCAATTTCACAGGTCAGTCATTTCATACTTTAATATGACTATAAATAACCCGCAGATCTCATTAAAAAGTCAGAATCTGGTTCATATTTTGCATTTGGCTCAAAACGATGTCATTTTTCCCAGTAGACAGGTTACCCCAAAGCCAGCCCTTCTTTACCGACTCTGCTTCCTATGACCCTTCTCTGTGGTGTTTCAAACGAGGTCACACGGAGACAAAGATGGCCATGAGATTTTGGTCCTCTTGCCTTCGCCTCCCTTGGTGAGATTAGAAGAACCATCACGCAGGCTTTATGTAGTGCTGAAGATCCAGCCCAGTCTCTTGGGTGCTAGACCGGCATATACAGACTCACACGATCATTCCACCAACTCGGCATTGCACGGTGATGCTTCCTCAAGCTTCCCACCCTGAGAGACTGCCTCCCGCTTGTCCATAGCACAGACAGCTGTGTGTGATGTCAGACCTGATCCATCACAACTTCTTAGGGTGCCTGCACCTGCAGCTCAGTGGTAGAGCATTAGCTTCACGTTCTTAAGGCCCTGGTTTGGTCTTCCCAACTCGGCAAACAAAACCAGAGCCCTGAAATAATACTTGTTTTGGGTAGGTTTTACACTTTAAGATCGTCTCTGGGGTGTGCTGCTAGCACTTTTGACACAGGTAGCTTTGAAGTGATCTTAAGTCCAGTTTTTCTCCTTTCAAAACAACCTTTCGTAGTCTAGCCATTGGGGAGAGATTTCTTCTGTTTTATGCTGGTAAACCAAATGCCAGAGACGGAGGGCTTTTTTTTTTTTTCTGGTAGGTGGAATGGAGTCAAGTGTTTCTGTTATCTTGAAGTTTCCAGATTGGTTAACTTGGAATGTCAAACCAATTTGTTTTATAAATGTTGGCAGGGCAAATGATGGTTATGAGTTAGGTGTCTTCGCTATCCCCAACTGTGAATGTTTTAGCTCATTAAATAAATAGTGGGTATGCATGCCAGACACGAATCACACGGGGTTGCCTTTTCAAATTATGTAAGATGTTTCTCCTTCCTCTCTCTCTCTTCCTAAAGTTCCATTAGGTTTTGCTTATGATACTTTTTATCTCAGAATTGCTCTCCAGACTAATGAAAATACATAACGCTCCAAAAGCTATGAAGAGTGTAAATCTACAGGAAGACAAATCCGTCTGTAGATGGCTCACCTAGCCAAAGCCGTTTATCCGTGCATTACATGTGACTCCTGCTATTGCCTGTCAACCAGTCATGAGGTGATCTCGCCGAGTTTGAAGTAGCATTTCATGTTGCTTACAAAGAGACATTGCAAGAAAAACACTTAAAGTATTTAAAACTGAGACAAGTAAAAAACTTAAAGTTAACCTTTCTATTTACAGGTTAACTTCTCGTAAAGTGTAAAACTCAATCCTGAAGTCGCATGTGCTAAGAATCCACTGGCAGAAGGTGGCACTCCAGCATGGGCAGAGGTAAAGGCGCAGCACTGGGGTCTCTACCGTGTGGTGGGGGATGCTGTGTAAGAACAGCCTGGACTTCTTTGTCTTCGTGAGTCTGTTTCCTTCAGCGTGATGCTTTTCCATCCATCCTCCCACAAATGACATAATCTCTTTTCTTGTTTTGTAGGATTTTTTAAACATAGAATCATCTCTTATATACCATGGGATTTTTTTTATCCCAGGCACACAGTTTTTATAAGGCTAAGGACAATCTTCCTCTTTATACAATTGTACATCCTCGAGGCCATGATCACTTGTAGCTTTGATTCTCAACTCTTTCTGTTTTGCGATCTCGCACAGACAGTCATTTGGTCAGCCCACAGCAAGCTGAGGCAAGGACTCAACATTCTTCTATCATGTATGCCTTATACAACTCATTTTTCAAGTAGCTATGGCAATTTTCAGGAAGATAAAAGACTGCACCAACAAATACAGATGCACATGCGATGGACGCCCTTCCGGGATGCATTACTTTTTGGTTAGCTCTTTGTTTGTCGCCTTTAAAACTTTATTAAATAATTAAATAATTAAAACATTATTATTTTTGTGTGTATGGGTGTTTTGCCTGCATGTAAGTCTGTGCACACTTACATGTGGTGTCCATGTAGGCTAGAAGATGGCAGTGGGTTCCTTGGAACTGGAACTGGAGATGGGTCTGTTCCAACGTGGTTGCTGGGAATTGAACCAGGATCCTCCGGATGAGCAATCAGTGCTCTTAACTTCTAAGCCATCTCTCCAGCCATTTTCCTTAAGGTTGTAGAAAATTTTAAAGAGGTCTTTACATGGCTTGCAGGACTCTGCTGTGGTCAGCATCAGGATGGCAGATGCTCCTCTACAGAGCCCTCAGAGTACCTTTAGTGGACTTCTCCTAGAGCACATCTCACCCTGCCCTGTGGCTGCTGCTTTCCTGGTCTCCCTTCTCAAACACTTAAAGAGCTAGTTCAAATCAACTATCCCTAATACCTAATGGTGTGTTTGGCCTACAACATTTAAAGAAGCCTTGAACACACAGACAGTATTTATTTCCTACCATGTAAATTGAAAATGAGCATTTAGCAATCCACTAAGAATATACTGTTTCAGACCCCATGGCTGTGTCTGGGAGAAATAATTAAAGGAATCATGACGTTTCTTTTAGAATTCCTAAATAAATAAGGTACGATTCATCCAGTGAGTAATGGCTTGCTGCTTCTGTGCTGTGGGGCACATATTAGGATCACGGGAACACGTTTTGTGGAATTATCTTTATTTTTTTAAA
Source organism: Rattus norvegicus (assembly GCF_021556685.1). Taxonomy (NCBI): domain Eukaryota; kingdom Metazoa; phylum Chordata; class Mammalia; order Rodentia; family Muridae; genus Rattus; species Rattus norvegicus. The sequence continues at coordinate 134,873,459 of NC_141540.1, forward strand.
CACTTTTGAGAATTTTCTCCTGCAACTCTTCCTGTGCCCTCCCACTCCCTCTCAACTTTATGGTTCTTCTTATTTAATTATCATTGTCAAACACACACATACACACACACACACACACACACACACACATACCATACACACACACCACAGACACACACACCACACACACACACACACACACCCAGACACACACACACCACACACACCACACACACATACACACACACCACACACACACACCACAGACACGCACACACATACACACACACCACATACCTCACACACACAGACACACACACACACAGACACACACACATACACACACACCACACACACACCACAGACACGCACACACACATACACACACACCACACACACCACACACCTCACACACACACAGACACACACATACACACACACACAGACACATACAGAGACGTACACACACATACTCAACACACACAGACACACACACTCACACACACACTCACACACACAGACACACTCACACACACAGAGACACACACACTCACACACAGACACACACTCACACACTCACACACACACAGACACACACACAGACACACATATTCACCCCTGCATGCTTGCACACATCCATGCTCGTACACACATATACAACTGGCTGAATCTTTTCAGTGTGCCTTATGCACGTGTGTTTAGAGATGACAACCAGGGATTGGTTAGCCCACTGTGGGGGAGGACTCATCCCTAGAGAAGAATGATTCTCCCTTAGAATCCCACAGATTTTCATCTAGGCAAGGGTCTTATGAGATTTCCCCCATCCACTTTGTGATGTCATCTGGCATTGTCATTTTCAATGTAATTTTTATGTAAATCTAATTTTTATTGTAATTTTAACAACTTGTTTGTCATCTGAAAGATTACAATTAAGAGATATGACAGTCTGGTACAAGCCCTGAATTTTGCATAATGAAAGAACTGAGAGAGTCAAATCCTTTTCTTCAGTCCATGAGGTAGGAAAATACAAATGACTCGGTACGACTTAAACATTACCAATACCAAACTGCGTGATTGGAGTATTTAGCCAGTGCTTAGTTCCTCTTTCCAGAATCAATAAGGACAGCGAATCAGAAGAAACGGAAGGAATAGCCTCGCCACTGACCATAACACCACAAAAGCAAAGGCTAACCCAACAGGCTGTGAACTTCTCCAGGATGGTAATTGCGTGTCAGATCAGATAAGCCAGAACTCATAGCTAGATGTCTATGCATGCATCATCTGTGTCCCAGACAGAAACACAAAGGGACAGCAACAGTAGAACCAGCAGTGACAAAGTTACAGCGTTCAGAATCACAGGTAGAACCCCGATGCCACGATGCTTGACTCATGCTGTCTCCTTCCTCTTCACTTTGTCACCCTCCAGGGCTGAGGGCAACATGTCCTCTCACCCTCCGGGGCTGAGGGCAACTTGCTTATTTCCAAGGATACTAATCTGCCCCCCTCCCAATTCCCCCTTTTTTCCATGGGACCTTTTTTATAAATTGCCTAGAAGGAAATCAGTTCTTGGGCTTTATCCACGCCTTCATGGTTGAGATGTAGTTCACAACGTTGAAAATGCAGAATGAAAAGTTCTGGTTAAGTACCATAGACATGACCCATGCTTAACACTCAAGCTCTTCTTACTTGGAAAACACAACACTGCCTCGAACACTCATTTCTTCTATAAAAGAGTTGATCTGTTATGGAAATTTAGAATGCATTCCCAGTGTTCAGTCCGTAGTCCTAAAGGTTCAAATGTGAAAGAAGAAATGTCAGGAAACATTGTAGTTTCCATCCTACTAGACTGCTCCTTATCCTCAGGTTGGGTCTGAAATGGCTTATCCTATAGGGGTGTCCCATTCTGTTTCAGATGTGGCTCCCTTCCTAATTTGTTCCTGATAATTACAAATGCAGCTGCCATTCAGGCCTCAGGAAAAACTACCCAGCCCAGTTGCGACTGCTTATTAAAGGGGTATTCTTTCCCTGTGCAAGATTATTGAATTTCGTAAGCAAATTAAAACATAGATATATTCAAAAATAACACGACCAAGTCCCAGCTTTCTGAGTGTTTCCTCCTGACTCCAGACGTTTCCTCTGTCCCCTGACTTCATAGATGGCAAGGTAACTGCTCCAAACCCTCGTCCTTCCTGTCCTTCCTTCCCTCAGTCATCCTCCCTCCTCTTCACCACTCCATGTGTCAACTCTCACTCCGTTCTGATATATTACTGCAGACACTGTCTTCATATGGTATGTCGGCAGCAGCTGTGGACTAAAACCCTTGACTATGTGGATACACAAAAGTCTTACATCGTTAAAGGCCAAACCCGTATAAATCTGACTCCCCAGAAGGTTATAATTCATTAAAATTAATTTGGTCTAAAAGACATTATTTTCCATTTAAGGAATAATATGGACAATTGGGAAGATGTATCAGTTTCTGAAAGGAAACCAGATGACTGGCTTCTTTGCAATTCTTCCCACTGGCTGAAAAAAAAAAGGTGTGTACATTATCGCGAACATACAAACCTAAAGTGAGATGCACAATATTAGCCATGGGTAAGGACCAGTAAATGTAAGGCATTGGAACCATGGTGGTCACTGTGTAGTGTTCGCAAGAAACGAAATGTCATCTGTGTCTTTACTTACCCCTTGATCAGTGTGGACACCATGTCACATGACTTAAATACCGTGACGGATTTGTGAAAAGCTCACAAAGTACGTGCAACTAGCAGGCAGGGTGGCTGAGCACAGATATCAACAACACAGCTTCCGTTTGTCGCTCAGGAATATTGGAACTCTTATTTTATATTACAGACATCCTTAGGGTGGGCATCCAGAAAGTCATTAAAATCCACAGTTATACAAGGTAAAAAAAAAAAAGACATTTATAGGAAGGAAGGGCACCCCATTTAAAGATTAGTAAGATATTTGCTTGAATTTTGTCACTTGGACACAAAGCTTAGTGTTTTGTTGTTGTTGTTTGACTTTCTTTTTTAAAAGATTTTTAATTATTTTATTGAAATGTGTACACTGTACCTGTCTTCAGACACACCAGAGGAAAGCATCAGATCCCATCACAGATGGTTGTGAGTCACCATGTGGTTGCTGGGATTTGAACTCAGGACCTCTGGAAGAGCAGTCGGTGCTCTTAACCACTGAACCATCTCTCCAGCCCCCTGTCTCTTAATGTTGGGTTTTCTGCGTGCGTCGGGGAGGATTACTTTTAGGCTTCCAATTGGTGGAAAAATACCAAGCCATTCTTTCTGTCTCCGCCTATGCGATCTCTGATGGGCTTCTATCCCACGGATATTAAGGGGGACACAGCTGTCAGTCATGGGGTCAACAGGAGATCTGGCCCAAGTACTGCCCAAGGCACACTCTCCAACAGGTATCAAAAGCCCGAGCACCAGACAGCACTGTATGTCTTTATAGGGGTGGCAGCATCCTGCCCCAAAGCCAGCTTTCCATCAGAGTTTGCGGTTTAGATCTCCAACACGTGGTTTGCGTGCCGTCAGTATTGTTTGTTTTAGCCTCTGATCCTTATTACCTGTAGGAATCCATTGTGCCAGTCCCATAGCATTAGCCTCCACGCAGCTTGCTCCCCTTCTAGCTTTGAATCACAAACCCTTCCACCTAAAATACTTGCTCTGAAATTCGACGTTCATTTTTTTTTTTTTTTGGTTCTTTTTTTCGGAGCTGGGGACCAAACCCAGGGCCTTGCGCTTCCTAGGTAAGCGCTCTACCACTGAGATAAATCCCCAGCCCCTCGACGTTCAATTTTTTATTGAAGTTTCTTTAGACTCTTTTGAGTAAATGTGATGGACTGTCCCGTGCACTGTCTTTGATAATCCACCACATAAATAATTGGCAGAACCCTTGTGGGTGCTGCTTGCCGCAAGGCTCTTGGTGAACGGCAGCAATTTTTCTACATCACAGAAGAAGTTTTTACCTTTGCATACCATGGAGGAAAATATCACATAGTTGGTCAATATCGAGTTATTTGAGTCTTTGGGTAGTGTGTGGTGTACAGTTACATTGTGTTCAATATTAGAATCTGTTCCGTGAACCAGATTTAATTCATTAATACTTTTATTCAAAGTAGTACTAAATATGATATATATATTTCCCAGATGACACAAACAAACAACAAAACAACTGGAAACAGTCATTCTGTGTGTGGGTGTAGTCTGTGTGTCTATGTCTTTGTGTGTATATGTAATATGTGTCTGTATGTTTATGTGTATTCACATGTAAAAGTCAGAAGAAACCTTCAGGTGTGAATACTTGTCTTCCCATCCTGATTGAGATCGAGTAAGCCAGGCTAACTGACGATTCTCCTGTTTTACCCCCTTTCTCCTTACAGGCCCTGGGACAGTATCTAGCTTTTATGTGGTTCTGAAATCAGATCAGATTTGCATGACAAGTGCTTTTACCCATCTTCATCCCAAACAGCGACCTTTGAGTTCAAGTTAGGTTGAGAACTTGTAATGACCTTGGATTTTTCTGAGTTGTTGAATTGTCATTTAATCAGAAAGAAGTGACAAGAATGGGTGATCCCCACTATGTGTACAGGTGACCCCACACTGTGTGATTGGGTGATCCCCTCTGTGTGCCCAGGTGATCCCCACCATGTGTGAGGAAGATATGAGCTGAAACAGAGGTAGAAAAAAACCTGCTTTAAGATGACAGCTCTCTCAGGTTGATGGCAGAACTGAGAGCTGGATCTTTGCTCGCAATTATTCGCAGAATTAAAAAAATTAAAGCACTGGGGAACTTCAGAGCATTGGCCATTCAGCAGCTGGAATGAAACCTTGTTAGGGAATGTGTAATGTATGTGCCATTGTTCTGACACAGTGAGTAGGCGGCTCCTCGATGATCCGTGGCATGGTTTGGTCAAACACAGATGCAACACCATAGGTAAAATACCAGTGGTAAGATGCTTGGTTTCTATTTGTCACAATGCACCAGCCCAGAACCCAGAACCCCAGCGATGTGTCTTAATGTTCATTGTTTGGTTGTGTTCCTGCTTCTCTCCCTCTGGTTATCGTGGGCCATAGGAAGGGTCATCAATGACTCTTGTTTTGGGGGAGAATATGGTGGCAAATGTCAGTAGGAACAGAGTGCACAGCCCTGTCAATGAGCAGCCTTGCAAGTGAACAGTCCTGTGAGGGGGCTCCATATGTGGACATAGTAGACTAAAACCATCATTGAAACCTTGAGTTTCCTTTTGGATCACACAGCTAAGACCTAGGAGTGGCTCCAAGAGACACTGACAAGCAAGGTGAACATGCAATCTTGTGTTTGCTTCACGCAAATGCTATACAGGCTTTGGGGGAAAATGTCTCCCATGATAGCACAGCCAAGATGTTTTAATTGAAATGCTGAAAATCCTGCTTTCATTTTCAATTGGATTCCATACTGGCAGAACATATGGCTGTTTTGTATGGGGTAGGGGAGGGTTCTGGGTGAGTGGAATCCTAAAATGGAAACTAATGTTCAATCCAGCTGCCAACTGAGCGTGTATTTCCAGGTGAAGTAACGATGGTATGTCGATGAATGTTGGACAGCGTAGGATAACAAGCTACTCGTGTCAGGTCAACAGGACAGGTGTGTTCACAGCCACAGCTGTGTATGAATCCTTTGTGTTGGCAGCAGGATGCTGCTTTCCAGATGTGTACAGGTGCTTAGACAGCTCGCTCTCCTATGTTAAAACCACTTGTTTTCTATGATGTGTTCTCTACAGGGAAAGGTAAATTCGTAACTTTTAAATGCTTGCCATTCAATGAAATGAACAATTGTTGTCTTCAGTGCAACGATAACTGAGAACACTGACACAAATTCCCCAGCAATATCATCTTTCCTGACGTAAATGTTTTGTAATACTCAAGAACTGATGAAAGTCATGAGATAGCCTTCTTGATGACTGTGGGATGTATCTAATTGTTCCTTTCTCCTGTTCTCAGGATCACCAAAGTCTTTGGCATCTTATTGACAGCCTTCTCATGTGGTGCTTAACAGACTTCAAAGTCCTGGGAAATTTTAACAATGACGTAGTCAACTCATCTTCTCTATCTCATCATCCTTGACCTTAGCTCTAGATGGCTTTGTGCAACTCCATCCATTCTAGTCATACTGGAAACATTGCTGTCTTGTTGAATTGTGTAAACAGGACAGCAGGTGCTTAGAAAGAAAAAAAATGATGCAAGGTGCCCCAGGATTGTGTGTGTATTGTTACATACTGGTGGTATATTGGAATGATGTTTTGAATATGTGGTCTATATGCGTGCAAAGGACTGATGCACACGTCTATAATCTCTCTACTGACTGTCCTGTCTCTTCTTTATCTCAAGAAAAACAATGATCCCCGATATCTCCTGAGTTCCATTTCTTTTTCTTATTCATCAGGCCTTTTCTGCATCTACCTACAAAAGTATCAAGTCATCTCCTGGTTGACAAATCAGGGGACGATCGTCAGACTTCTGGTTTTTCTCCCCATACTGGTTTGTGTCCTGGCTTCAGGGACAACGGACTTGGGTTGTTGTTTCGCTGTGGAGAGTTTGACTTCTAGCTTAGCTGGGGAATTTCTTTGTCTCTGAAGTAGCCCTAGGGGTTGAGGCTTCCCAAGCCTCTGTTTTTGGCATGTACACATTCTTATGTTATACACATTCTGTGGTCTCGTGCTCTTAAACATGGCTCAAATATTAAGATAGCATTTCCTAGCATGCCATACAATCTCTTACGAGAACTGTTTAAGTGTTGGTACTAACATACAGCCACAAAAGGCCAGTTAGGATTGGTTTGGATGGCAGTTTGCTTTAACCCCAACCAGCCCTTTCGAGGCTGTTCCAGTAAAAATTAGAAAGGAATGTTTTCTATCAGCTCCGGAGAGCCAGAACCACTTGCTCCAGGAAGCCACCCTCTTCTGGCTGTCTCCCTTTTAGCCTTCCTCTCCGTGAGGTCCCCTAGGTGGTAGTTACCACACCTGGAGCACACACACATCTCATTCTGCAGACCCTGTGTGTTCTCACTCCAAGAGGGCAACAGAACCAGATGCACACACTCCAACTGCCTCTCAGCCATTTCTTTCACACACTGTCCTCTTTAGCCTGGTAAAATCAAAGGTCCAGAAACTTGTAATTTAGTAATTAGATTTGCATGTTAAATTCTCAATCCATAATACATCCACACGATAAACTTACAACCAATTGATAAGGATGTAAACTGCCCACCTAGATAAGATAAATTTGCTTACAGAGATCCATCCCAGCTACCTTGGCAATTCAAGACCACCTGGATCTGGGTCATCCTTCCCCATCTCCATCTTGATTTTAATTCCGTCCTCCTCTCTCCCACCTTACAAAAACTTTGTCCCCATCCCACTCTCTACTGTCCAATCATGTATTGCTGTGACATCAACCTACACAAGGCAGAGGCAGCTGAATCTCTGAATTCAAGGCCATCCTGGTCTACAGAGTAAGTTTCCAGGACAGCTAGGACTGCACAGGGAAACTCTGTCTCAAACAAAAACCAAAACCAAAAAGAAAAACGAACAGAAAGAAATGGTCCATATGGGCTCACGGGGAGTGGTATTATTTGAAGGGTTCAGGTGTGGCCTTGTAGGAAAAGGTATGTCATCGGGGTGGGCTTTGAGGGTTCAGAAGCTCAAGCCAGGCCCAGTGACTCGCTGTCTCTTCTTGCTTCCTGTGGATCCAGATGTCGAACTCTCAGATTCTTTCCTGCACGGTGTCGGCTGGCTGCCGTGCTTCCAGCGATGCTGATAGTGGAATGAACCTCTAAACTCTAAGCCAGCCCCAGTGTGTGTGTGTGTAGTGTGTATGTGTGTGCTCGCGTGTGTGCGCGTGTGTAGGGGGTTAAAAGACCCTTTTATAGTCATTGACTAAGACTGTTACATTATGGTTCATAACTAGCAAAATTACAGATGTGAAGTAACAGTGAAAATAATGGTATGAGTGGGGATCACCACATGAAGAGCTGTGTTAAACAGTTGCAGCATTAGGAAGGTTAAGAGCCACCGGCATGCAGGATGTCGTTGATCCTAACTTCTGGCGAGCATGGAGGCTCCACCAAGTAGTATACATTACAGATATACAGAAAATTTTTCTCCAACTTTCACTTCACAACAGATGGAAAGGGAAAATAAAGCAAGAGAGAAGGATGTTGGTGGCCACGGTGACTTTGTCTGACATTGGCTAGTAAGTGCACTGCTAGAGCGTTCCTCATATATTTTCTTGTTCCTTTAAGGCTTATGTAAACTATCTCTTCATAGCGTCTACCAGATGTTAAGAAATTACATAATGGAAGCTAGATATAAGAACATTGCTTTATGCAAAGAAAGTGAGTAATTAAGAGGAGGAGATGGAGTGTATTTTAGTATCCCAGGCTCTTATGGGAAGAATGAAAGCCCTACATTCAACACAAAGAAGCCCACGAAACACAATCTTTACACAGAACTGTTACTGGAATCTTACTCCACTCTCCCTTCAGCTGCTCAGCTATTATGGTCTTCATCAAAAGAGTTCAGAGGAGACATACAGAATGCATTGTATAAGACAGATGGTTTGTTATAAACCAAGGTCCCCTAAGGGATGAGTGGACAGTGGCCATGGGGTTCGTGGCTGAGGAGAACAAGGTTAGAGATGGCAGTGAACAATGACGAGGAGACCACAGTGCTGAACTATATGCCAAAGTAGATTCTACAGTAGTCTTTACTTTTCTAGAGCAAACAGTATTCCTGATGGGCAGTTTTTTGTTAACGTGATTTATGGGTCCATTTAAATGAATTCCTAAAGGACCAGGTGCTAGAATGTTTTTGTCCTCTGACAGAAACCAACGTCTCCACCCAGAGATAAAGATCCAGTTAGAATTTATTCACTATCTACTTATCTGTGTATCTAAGTATGTATGTATGTATTATGCATGCATTTATGTATGTATGTATGCATGTATGCATGTATCATCTATGTATCTCTAGATATGTCTGTCTAAATATCTGTCTGTCTTTCTATCTATGTATTCATGATGTGTGTGTGTGTGTGTGTGTGTGTGTGTGTGTGTGCATTGTATATGGAGATCAGAGGACAAATTGCAGGAATTGGTTTTCTCTTTGTCTCATGTGAGTTCTGGGATCTACCTTATATTGCCTGGCTTGACAGCCAAAGCCTTTAACTACTGACCCATTAAAGTGGCCTTCAGATCCCACTGCTTTGACCAAATATTATGTAACAGAGTAGATTGAAATGAGAGAGAGAGAGAGAGAGAGAGAGAGAGAGAGAGAGAGAGAGAAAGGAGAGAGGGAGGGAGGGAGGAAAGAAAAGAAAAGAAGAGAAAGAAAGAAGGAAAGAAAGAAAGAAAGAAAGAAAGAAAGAAAGAAAGAAAGAAAGAAAGAAAGAAAGAAAGAAAGGAAGGAAGGAAGAAAAGCCCAAACTTCCCAACAACAGCCACATGTTATCAAGAACTCCAACAATGACCTGACTCCTTCACCCCCTCCCCTCCTGTGGCATTGAAATGCCAAGGAGAGGCAGCTGCGCTGGGTTCCCCTTCTTTAAAACTAGTGCCTTACCAAGGACACATGAACTGGGCCGGAATGGAATTGTGAAGAATCTATCCTTCACCTATCCTCTATGACCTTCAAGCCTGCTACTTCTAAACTGCCCACCTAAGAGCACCGAGCATTAAACCCAGAGATACATTCATGCGAAGCGGAGTCTTCACCGCTTGGTCCGCCTAACTCCACTCCAAAGAAGTACACATTTTTAGTGAGGAAAGAACTGAAATTTTTTTCTTTTCTCTTGCTTCTTTTCTGATCGTATTGGGATCCGTTTGCAGGAGGAATACTTAGATATCTGCTAGCCAGCATACCCTGCCAAGTGCCTGTTGTTACCTGTGAAGTACAGAAAACGGCCTGCTATTTCACTTCATATGAGAGAATCAAGTTCTCTGCCTGCCACTCAATCCCATGGTGTGTTTAGTAAATAGCTCCTAGCGGTAAATGATAGCGTTTAGTTATGTACTGCCATAAATCAGTTTATAAACTCCAGGTTACGTTTCACAGGTATTTTATATTTCCAAATAATATGAAGAGAACAGTTCAAACACTGCTGGTTTTACTTCCTCAAACTCACGAGCTTTGATGTTCTAAGATGTTAAATTACCTGCCTTAATTTATCAGGGAACAATCTAGAAACCCATTTATGTGCGGAAGCTGGTCCAATAAATCTGAGGATGATTCATTGACTGTTAACTTCTACATTTAAAAAGGGATCTAGAGGATAATACATCACACGAGACACTAAAGTACCAGGGTTAGGTTAGGAGTGTGAGATTTAAGTAAGAGCGGAAACAAGGGGATGACAGAGAGGTGGGTTACAAGGTAGATTAACCGAAGCTAAGGATACATAAGAAAGCCTTGTGGTAATTCACTACTCTGTGAGCCAATTTGAAGACATGATATTTTTTTAAAGGGGAAAGCATGTAATAAAGGTATCCTGCACAGGTAGACAATGGTTCCTTGGAAGAGATGGGTGGTCCCACGAAAATGTCAGTGCTCAGGGTAGGATAATGCCTATGGGTTATTGTTCAGAGAGGCCCGGAATCCCCCAAAGAATACAGACTAGGGGTGATACTTTGGGCTGCCCACTATACCTACGTGATAAGACCTTACTGCTGAAGACACGATATACTTAAGTTGTAATGCGAAGAGACATCAACCTAGCATTAACCTGGAATACCACATCGGGAGTGGAGAGTTGTCTGTCTTTCATAATATAAAAAGTACCATGTAGATGACTGGGTGAGAAAAGCCATCAACTGAACTTACCCAGCTCTGGGACCCACTTGCTGTGGGACTGGCCTTCTAGGGGAGATAGTGACACGATTGCATGGGAATCCTAACTGTTTCCTGATTGGATTTGAAGACACACGGGGAAAAGAAAATCATACTTGCTTTATTAAATCTGTGAAAAGAATATGGCCAGAGAGGTAATAGGCCCTAGTTGGGGTAGCGGTACTATTTTTTTTTCAGTAACGAGCATGCAGTCCAAACTGCCTTCTAAGTATTTGTGTTGATAGATTAATGTGTCTCTCAACCTTAAATGCTTCTTTTTACAGTGAGTAACATTCAATATGAAGACTCATAATTAGTCAGTGTGTCCATAATCACTGACTGTTGAACGCTCAGCTCTAAATGAAAACATCTATTTAAATCCCCACAAGGCTTGGGGAGACAATGAGGGGAAACATCAAAGAAGAGAAGGCAGAATGAGCTGCAAGCTGGAAGATAAGAAGGGAGTCTACAGAATGCTGTCTTCTCCTCATGGCACGACAGTCACATTCATGAACTTACAACAAGATCAAGATGGCTGAAATTCCAGAATGGAGCGGGCCAGGCTCTCACAAGCCCCACCCTCAGGTGAGGTGCTATTGACATTGATGGACGTTAGGGGAGGAGGAGTCATTTTTTTCAGAGGTGTGGCAGCTGATCAGTTGCCTATGCTCCTGCCAGCAGCTAATAGAGTTGAGTAGATTGTTTACATAAAGGAAGAAGATGTGAAGGTTGAAGGGAAGGGAACTGCAGTATCCAGGGAAGGAAGAGGGGAGAGTTGGAGGGCGGATGTGATCAAGATAGATTGTATGCTCATATGAAATTACAAAGAATAAAATGTATTTTTAAATACAGCACATAAAACCAAGGATTTAGACATCGTGTGATGGATGTGGTTCCACAATTAACGCTTCCTGCTCTTGCAGAAGACTTTGGTTCTATTCCTCAGACCCACGTGAGGTAGCTTACAAGTACCACAAGTACAAGTACCGATAAGTCCAGTTCTGGGGAATCTAAGGTATTCTAGTATCGATGGGCACCAGAAGATATGTAGCATACACTCACACCAACACACACACACACACACACACACACACACACACACACACACACACACACACTCACACCAACACACACACACACTCACACACACTCACACCAACACACACACACATTCACACACTCACACAAATGCATACACACTAAACTAATAACAAAGTTAATCTTTAAAAATACAGTTTGGCAAATAACATTAAAAGTAATTTCCTAGAGATATAAAGGAGTGATACTTCGTACCTTAATAGAGAGCACACTTTTAAAAATATTACATCTTGAGCAACGTTTTTGAGTCAATCTGAAGAATGACATTACCATTCCAGTTAGTTTTATCAGCTTATAAATTTACATATTTTCATTAAATATATATGGGTCTATCGACCTTGGAATAAAATGTTTGGTAATATAATACAACAAAGAGACTGCCAGACAAGGCTAGCCAGGGACGGCATTTAAATGCAGTCCGCTTTCAACTAAGCATAGTATTTTGATTTCGGGATGCAGAGTGCGACATGTCTGGATTCAAAGGCTGCCTTGCTGTTTTCTTAACATGTGACTATCAGCAACTTTCTCACATACTTCAGAATCACTAGTGTCCTCCAGAAAAGGAAGAGAATAACTATTTAACCTACAAATCCAAGGTGACAGCTAAGTGAGAGCTATGGTCTCTTAGACCAGACACTGTATCTGGATGTGATCATCAGTTACTATGACTCAGGAATTTGCCCAACAAATGTTTGATGCGTCCTTTGTGCAAGATGAAAAAAACGCTAGGTTTTTATTTTGAAGGGCTCAAAAAGAAGAAGAGTTGATAAAGAATTGTGATAAAATTTATAATTGGGAAAGATACAAAAGCCACAGAAGACCTACTCCCTCAGTTGAGACATTAAAGCTGCTCAGGGAGGTACTATTTACACCAACTTGAAGTTTACCTGGAGTTTGTCCATTCTAAAGCAAGACACACAGGAAGTAAGCAACGGGAAGCAGGGAGGGCCAATAAAGCAGTAAGAGGGGGGCTGGAAGTGGATGGTTCTCTGTGGACTGATCATTCCTGGATGCCCCTATTAAGTGACACACCCCGTGTCCTCTAGCTCAGACAATCAGTTCCTTTGTCCAGTCAGCAATCACTCATTGAGCGCTTTTGTATCAGGCTAGGATCTTACAACCTAGAATGAAAATATGCACATTTCTGTCTGGAAAGGAACATTCAGTGAAAAGAGAGATGATTACTAATTAAACTCAAACCACCTTAATACCTTCGAAGAAGAGCCTGATGCTAGAAGCATTTGGACCCGTCAGCTCAATCGGACCTGTTTGGATTCCCATGGCAGGGTCTAGGGAGCTGAGATCCAGAGGGAAACAGAGTTTAAGCACATGTGGGAGACAGCCTTCTACATGGAGTTTCTGAAGGCCCTGTCCATGAAAGAGCACTGTGTAAGATCTGGTGAGAGGAGAAATTACGACAGATTGTGTATAGCAATAAATGAGAACCATCAGTGGCCATTTATTTCAACCTCACTAGATCAAGGAAGTCAGCCACCATCACTTCCTGTTTGACTCAAGCTAAATTGCAAGAAAGGACAGAAGGAATCTTTATCACTAAAGGAAGGGGAGCCCTGGGTCTACTCTAGCTGGCATTCACTCTGGGAGACCGAGGGTGGATGCATTTGATGCTCCGAGTCCTCAGTGGTTGACTGGGACTTTCTCTAGTTGGTGCTAAGTTGGAGGTTTGGATAAAAGGCAGAAATTCTTTCCATTATTGTGGCCAGGCTGTTTCTGCCATGATTATAAGAGTTAGTTAGCTTCTTCGTAGAGGATACTATAGAAAAGATTACAAATAGCAATTGGCTATCCAATGTCTGAACTATGGTTGTATTGGTAACTATAAGGTGCTACATACTTCGTAAATGTATTTTTTCCCCTGCAATAATTGTCGTATCTGAGGTCTACTGTTTCCATCTGCTCACCCAGACCTAGTCCCGGAAGTGTCCAGCCTCCTTATAATCTAATCTAGGCCTTGAATATTTTCAGCCTCTGAGACTTGCCGCTGAATAAGCTTATCCGTTCCTAGTTCTTCCTGATCTCTGGCTGACTAGTGCAACTCAGCTATTCTAACCCAAAACTGCTCTCACCACTAACTGATCCAGTCTGACCTCTTTTGGCTTCTCCCGAGTGGTTCTGCTTGGCTTCCTACTAACATTGGCAATATGTTCTAATCTTCTGACTTCTTCTCATTTCCTGACTCTGTCTTCACCTGTATCTAGCTTGTTCTCTCTCTGTAACCTGTCTTTCTACAACTGTCTAGTTAACCACCCCCTGCCCCATGATGCTCTCTCTTAAGTAGCTTTCTCTTCCTCTCCTCAAGAGAGGTGGGTGTATCCTATCCTGTCAAATCTTTCTCTGATTCATCACTTTGTCTGCCACTCAGTTAGAAGTCACTTTCAAACGTGGGTGCTCCCTTCTACAAATTAACTTTACCTTCATTGTTTGGGTTTAAAAGTGAGTACTAAAGGCATTTCTGTATTCCAGACAGAGGAATTAAAGGTGTCTGCCAAGGGCTGAGTCACATCACAATTAGAAACAGGATTTTGTTTGTTTGTTTGTTTAGTAAATAACACAGTCTCAGAGTTCACAGTATGATCAAATATCCTGCAATGGTACTATATGTTGTGCTTTTTTTTGGTTTTTAATTGTACATATATGTGTATGTCCACACACATGTGGTGTATACAAGTGTGCAAGTGTGTCAGGGGTCTTCTATCATGTTGAAACTCATTTTAAAGATAGGATCTTTTATTAAATTGGGGTACTCATTTGGTTTGGGATGAGTAGCCAGTGAGTCCCCAGGATCTGAGTTTCCGCCCCTTCCCCAAGCACTGAGATTACAGGTGTGCGCTGTGGTTTATGGTTCTTAAATTTGTGCCTGGGACCTTAACTGAAGTCCTCACACTTGTTCAGCAAGCATTTTACCCACTGAGCCACCTCCCTAGACCTAGAGTTAGATTTTTATATACGGTTCAGTTGCTGCTTGTATGTTGTCCTCCACACCCATTTATAAACAATTTATAAACAATTTAAACCGACTAACCAATTAAACGGGCTTTAAGAACCAGCAGAGTCTATGAGTGTGATGTAACTAATGATCACCAGCAACTTTATAAATATTGATTAAACACAAAATTCAAACCTGAAGTAGTACAGACCGTGTGAGCTCGATGAATTCTATGCGGCCCACATGGGGCAAAAACTGAAAAACGCATGATCGTTTGTTTGTGCATAGGAAGAAAACATTTTCTTGTCTTCTTCTTCCTACTGTTTTTCACAGGATAGTGTATTAAGGAGAATCTGAGGGATATAACAGAATCTCTTTTAAAATAGCAGAATCCCAGATACCCAGAAGGCTGAGGGCAAGGGGATAGCAGGCCTGCTTGGCCCACAGAATGAGTTCAAGGTCAACCTGGGGAGTTTAGTGAAACACTGTCTGGAATGAAGAAAATGCTAAGGTGGTTGAAGGCACAGAGAAGAGGGGGTTGGGAGGGAGAGGGAGGAAAAGAGAGAGAGAAGAGAGAGAGAGAGAGAGAGAGAGAGAGAGAGAGAGCGCTAGCACTTGATTGACATGGCCCTGGCGTCAATCTTCCAAGACTAAGCCCAACAGCAAATCAGTTAAGAAGCTCAGACAAACCTGTGCCTGCTGCATCTGCCTTCAAACTTAATTCAAGAATTAAACTGTTTTTTATTTTTGTCTTGTTTTGTTTTGTCTTCATAAAGTCTTTTTTATATTGCTACATAGCAATACATGCTCAGCTCCTTTCCGATATTTTTAAAGCACACAATGGTTTGTGTACTCACCCTCCAAAGCTACTGGCATGTCATTGAGCTTTGTTTAAACACCTCTGGAATACAAAAAAATAAATCCATTATAGAGTGATTTCAGACACTTCTCTCAGATAGAGGGGTCCTTTGAAGTGTCTCTGCTGGAGCTAGACACTTAGATGCCTTTCTTAGCTTCCTCCCACCATTTTTCTTTCCTCAGGATTTTTCCATATGTTTTTTCCAAGTTGGGCCTGGAGATCTCACAGCTGTGGAGTTACATCTGAAGAATGATTTGTTCCATACATGACTTCTTTCAGTAAATTCTTTCCGAGAGAAACTGGAGAGCTTTTATGAACCTGTGTAAAGAAGTGAATATTTATGTTAGAATGATTATGCTCCCAACAAGAACATTCACTGGATTTTAGCCAGGTGAAATCTAAACTCCATCTAAAAATCTAAATGATGAACATGGAGAGATCATTATGATGATAACAGCCTTAGATTTTAAAGCTCGTTCAAACATAGCATTAAAAATAAGAGCGGATTTTTAAAAGGACATGTATTATGAGTTCTGTCTTTTTGGGTGGTAATTGGGAGAATCATTTCCAGCAGAATAAAACAGAACAGAATAAAAGAGAGCTGAGATTGAATTCCAGACCCAGTCTAGGTTGACGAGAACGTGTTTAGATTTCAGGTCCCTGGGAGTAAAATTCTCAGTCCCAACAAAAAGAATCAGTGTATGCACTTTTCTATCCTCGACTACAGAGAACTAGTCTGGTTGGTTTTTTAATCCCATTGCAAAAATTTAGTTTTTAAATAAAATTCTGGTTTTGAAGTAGTTTATGTATTTATTTAAGGGCCACAAGTAGGGATCAGATGTACATGTGAATTACGGAAGAATATTTTCAGGAGATCGAGATAAAAAAAGGCAGACAACAAACATGCAGTGCCTGCTGGAAACCCTAAGGAATAAAAGTCGAGCAAGCAGAAGCTGTCAGAAGAGGTGGGTGGTGGCTGAAATCTCTATCAAAGGAAAACACAAACTGTGAAGACAACAGAAAAGATAATCTGTCTTTGAGACACGGACAGAATTAGTTGCCCCACTTCCAGTAAGAGGCAGTGGCTGGAGCTAGACTTGAGACAGCCTCAGACAACACCAGCTCCCATACTCTCAGTAGCAGACATAGAGAGAGAGAGAAAGAGAGAGAGAGAGAGAGAGAGAGAGAGAGAGAGAGAGAGAGGGAGGGAGGGAGAGAGAGAGAGAGAGAGAGAGAGAGAGAGAGAGAGAGAGAGAGAACTTGTGGCAGGAAGAGCAAAGGGGGATGCTATGGAAAACTCTCTGCTCTTGGGACCTGAGCAGAGTGGTGGCGAATGGAATTTTAAGACCTCCCTTGCTGAACTAGCAGCTTGCTAGCCCCTGACAGTCCATGAACCAAACTACTGAAAAACCCAGCGGAGGAATCACAGCACTGTATGCTGAAGCACGGACAGTAGAGCAGCTGTAGACTATGGGGAAAGAACTTCAAATCAAAGCCCATGAGCACACGCATGCGCTCACACACACACACACACACACACACACACCACCACCACCACCACCACCACCACCACCTCTCTCTCTCTCTCTCTCTCTCTCTCTCTCTCTCTCTCTCTCTCACACACACACACACACACACACACACACACACGCCCACATCCTACCACCACCCTGCCCCTCCCCAACAACAAAAAACAACTAAAACATGTTTTCTCCCCTCATGAATGGTCTCCACATTCACTATGGCTCCAGGGATGGACCTGGTTAGGGACAGTGAGGGAAATGAAGAATAGACAAACAGAAGAAGACAGAAAACTTGGATTAGGCAGACTAGGTTCTCTGATGAGGAAACTACAGCACCCATGAAATTGAACAACTTTGTTATACTTAAATACAGAAGGGGGTTGTTGCATGCAGATGAACCAGGAGGTAGGGTCTTTACAGACTGATAAACAAGCAGGCAAAGGTATGGTGTACAGCTGGATCCAGGAGACAGGCTTAGCTAATCTCAATAAAAGCAGACTCAGTAGGAGAGTAGTCAGGCTATAAATATCAGCGATGTGGGGAGAGAAAGCTATAGTAGATATTTTCTGCATAGACTGTGAATGTTGACCCCAAGACCCTGAGGAAAAGTGTCGCTGTCCCTCTAAGGCTTACACTAGGGGAAAGGCTTTACCATTAACATGGATTTGAGCCTATAGGGTCCTTGACATGGCAGCGGTCATGCTAACAATACACATTCATTCAGGCCTACACATTCAGGGCTTCCTCTGCTCTGAATCCGAGAAAAGAATTCAAAAGGATGATCAAAAGTATGTTCAAGGGGGCTGGAGAGATGGCTCAGTGGTTAAGAGCACCCGACTGCTCTTCCAGAGGTCATGAGTTCAATTCCCAGCAACCACATGGTGGCTCACAACCATCTGTAAAGAGATTCGGTGCCCGCTTCTGGTGTATCTGAAGACAGCTACAGTGTATATATATATATATATATATATATATATATATATATATATATAATAAATGAATTTAGAAAAAAGTATGTTCAAAGTCATCAAAGAAGATGTGAATAACCTGACTCAATGCCAAAAGAACACAAAGTGCTGGTGAAATGGAAAAGTCGATACTGGATATAAAAAGGAATTCAAAAAGAGATAGAAAGACTACCTGAAATACTAGATATGAAAATGACTTACTAATTCTAATAAGAGGTTCTGTGGTAGATTAACTCAATGGAGTAGCTCAAGCAGGGGATAGCATGTCAGGATCAAAGGCAAGGTAGAAAAATTGAAACATCTAGACAGTAAAGAGGAAGAAGAACTACACAGTGAAGATCCACAAGACACTGTGGTCAGAGAATGGAGGTAATTTCATGTGAAAGACAAAAATTTTACATAAAGTCAATAGCTAAAAAATTTCCAACTTTAGGGAAATAAAAACTCATCCAGGCATAGATAGTAGAACATCAGGCAAGACTGGAAAAAAACCTCTCCTCATCCAATCATTGTCAAATGTAAGTATACTGAGAAAATATTGATATTGAAACAAGTAATCACCCTTAAAGAAGGGCTGTCAGAACAACACAAGACTTATCCATGGAAACTCTAAAGGCTTGGATGGTGTCTTTTAAGACCTGAAAGAAAAACCACAAAGTTAGTCTACTATACCCAGCGAAAGTATCATGACTGCAGGGGACAGAAAAGATTCCATGATTACAAAAAGGCTAAAGGATTCACTAAACCTGCACTACAGAAGGTATTTGGAGAATACTTCATATTGAAGAGGAAGATAAACATTTCCATGAGGTCACAGACTAAGGTAAACAACATTAGAACCTCAGGTAATTAAGGAATAATATAATAATAATAATAATAATAATAATAATAATAATAATAATAATAATAATAAACACCAAATAGTACAAAATCAGGAAAATGACAGGAAATAAAACACTATTAAATAACACCTCTGGATATTAGTGGTCTGAATCCCCAGTAGCAGATAGGATTTATAAACAAGAATCCAGTAAACACTCTTCACCATCAAAAACAAATGAATGAGTGAAAGGATGGGTTGGGCATTCCAAACAAAAGGGATTAGATGACAAGCAGGAGTCAGGAACAAAATTGATTTTAAAGCAATATTGGAAGAACTTATTTAAAAGCCACTTCATACTGATTAAGGAACAACCCATAGAGAGGCTACTATAATTTTGAGAACATGTGTATCAAACACAGATAAAACCAGTTTTATAAAATAATTACTACTATATATGCAGATACAGATTAATCCCAATGCAAAAAATACTAGGTAAAGTTTAACACTCCATGGTCACTAACAGACATGTCATATAGACCAAAAATAAGCAGAGAAGCATCAGAATTAAATGACATCAAGATCATGTGAGATATATATATATATATATATATATATATATATATATATATATATATATATC
The DNA here is from genome assembly GCF_021556685.1 of Rattus norvegicus. Classification (NCBI taxonomy): domain Eukaryota; kingdom Metazoa; phylum Chordata; class Mammalia; order Rodentia; family Muridae; genus Rattus; species Rattus norvegicus. The sequence goes on from NC_141540.1 coordinate 134,893,181, forward strand.
CAAACACTACAGAGTACACTTTCTTCACAGCAGTGTACTCCTTCTAAAATAGCATCTGGTAGAACATAAAACAAATTATAGGAAATATACATAATGGGGACTGGAGAGGTGGCTCAGTGGTTAAGAGCACTGACTACTCTTCCAGAGGTCCTGAGTTCAAATCCCAGCAACCATATGGTGGCTCCCAACCATCTGTAATGGAATCCGATGCCTCTTCTGGTGTGTCTGAAGACAGCTACAGTGTATTCATATACATAAAATAAATAAAAACAGAAAAACATAATGACAGTTATACTCTATATGACTATGATCAATTAAAACTAGAAATCAAAGAGCAAGTACAACTGTATAACATGGACAAGTCCGTGGAAGTTGAACATCTATGGAGTTAGGAATGGATCACCAAAGAAACCAAGATTGAAATTTAAAAATTACTGGAATAGAATAAAAATAAAGCATGACCTATGGGATTTGGGGAAAGTAATTGTGAGAAAGACGGTTATGTTATATATATATATATATATATATATATATATATATATATATGTTTACATTAAAAGGTCATCGATATCATCAATAAGTGACTTAATAACAGATCCTAAGGCCTCGGAAAAATTAGAGCAAGCCAAACCCCAAATCTGTAGACTAAAAGATAGAATTAAAATCAGGACAAGAATCAATGAAACCAGAAACAAACAAAAAGACCGAAAAGAGTAAAACAGGGATTGGTTCTTTGAAAAGGTAAACAAGATAGACAAACCCATACTCAAACTAACGGGGGTGGGGTGGGAAACCAAACTAATCAAATCAGAGATAAAATGGGAGTCATTACAATGGATACAAATGAGATTTAGAAAACCATTAGGATGCGAAGTGGAATCTTCTGGTTTATTTGGAAAATCAGTTATGTCAAATGATGTTCTGCTGGAGCACACATGGGAAAGGTTGTTTTCCTGAAGCAGACGCAGGCGGAATGATGTTTTGCTCTAGAAGGATGTTAAAGTGTACTTAATGAAGGAATATAAATGTGGCCCCACCACTGTGGAAAATAAGCACTGAGCACTGGTTTGCTTTGCTCCGCCTCACTATTCTTCGCTAACGACATACATGTATTGGTTCACCTTACATAGTATTGTTGAGCTCAACTTGTGGTAAAGCCGCCATTAAAACTTGCCCAAGAACTGCTTGTGAGGGTCCTGCGGTGAGCCTTGCAGTTTCTTCAGGACTGAACGACAGCTGCTTGTTCGTGTGTGGTGTCCACCTGGGGGAAGGCTGGTCTGCGGCTGCTCAGTCCCATTCGGTGTTTGCTACAGGACTGAACTGCTGACAAAGAAGATCGAGCTCAGCCCGAAAGAACCAGCTGAACAGGTCCACTTGCCCCACATCTTAATAACTTTTCTGTTCCACTACCCCTGGTGGGAGGTGGGGCAAGAGGAGAGGTTGAATTCTTATTTAAATAGGTTGTAGAATCTTTATGCCTACAGGGATGTATCCTAAAATGATATCCCACCAACTTGGAATAGCTAAAGAGATGAGTGAATTTCTAGATGTAAATGACATCTTGAAGTTGAAGCAAGAGGAGGAAGGCAATTTAAACATGTATAACAAGCAACAAGATTGAAACAGCAATTTAAACAAACAAACAAAAACCCATCTGCACAAAACTAATCACATTAAAAAAAAATGCTTCCTTGCAGTAGAAAAGGAAACTTCCACATTCTTCTAGTAAAGTCAATATTAACGAGCTATAAAAACAGATACAGAAGAGGAGGTGGGAGAGAGGTGTAGAAGGAACAGGACACAGGACCAGGAGAGGGGAAGAGAAAATAATGTATCAATCTCCTCAATGAATATAGATGCAAAACTATATTCAAAAAATACTTGCAAACACATAAAAAAGATCATCCACCATGACCAGGTTGACTTCATTCTAGAGATTTTGGGATGGATCAATATACACAAATAAATAAATATTATATATATATACATATATATATATATATATATATATATATATATATATAACAAGTAGACTCAAGAATGGAAATCATATTATTATCTCAATGGATGTTATAAGGCTTCCTCAACAAAATCCAACTTCCCTTTATGATGAAGCCCTTGAAGAAACTAGGACCAAAGGGACCATATCTTCATATCTTGCCATGGTGAAGGTTATATATGGCAGATGTGCACACAACATTGTAACAAACGGAGAAAAATAACTCTTAAGCATTGCACTTAGATCAGGTGCAAGATGAGTCTGTCCACTTTCTGTACCCCTAGTTAATGTAGGACAGGAAGTCTTAGATTTAAAAAGAAAAAAACAAGAACAAGAAATAAAAAGGGTTACAACTAGGAAAAGAAGAAATTAAAACACCCTGTTCTCAGATGCTGTGATTCTCTGTGGAAGACTCCACCAAAATACTTAGAGCTGATAAACACTTTCAGCGAGGTGGTGGGGTACAAAACAAATGCACAAAACCAGTAGCTTCCTTCTACACCAATAATGAATATGCAGAAAAAGACATCGTAATTGCTGAGAGAGAGAGAGACAGAGACAGAGAGACAGAGAGACATAGAGAGACAGAGGAAACAGAGAGATAGACAGAGAGAGAGATAGAGAGAGAGAGAGAGAGAGAGAGAGAGAGAGAGAGAGAGAAGGGAAGGAGTGATTGAGGAATGGCGGGAGGGAGGGAGGGAGGGAGGGAGGGAGGGAGGGAGGGAGGGAAGTTGTTGGTTAAACCTAATTAGGGAAGTGAAAGACTTCTGCAACCAAAATCTTAAAATACAGAAAGGAAAAAAAAGGAAATTGAAGACACTAAAAATAAGAAATATACCTTGCCAAAATATATGTGGAAAATGCTAATCTTTAGGCAACAGAGAAATGCCAATTCAAACTACATGGAGATTCCCTCTCACCCAGTCAGAATGATTTTCAGTAAGAAAGCAAATCCCAACCGTGAGAATACTGGGAAAGGAGAACTGAGGACAATACTCAGATGGGGACCTTTATCTATCTGCCTGTCGTCACATTAACTGATAAAGGAAGTGAGCTATATATACAGTGGGATTTTGTCCAGCCATAAAGAATGAGTTTACATCTTTGCAAAAGTGGGGATGAACTGGAGATTATCAAAATAAATTAAATAACTCAGGCAAAAATAAAGGAAAAAAGCAAATATCGACTTCCATTTGCAAAGCCTACCCTATATGCGTTCATACATGTATGTAATATGTGTGTATAACTATGAATGCATATACATCAAGAATACATATATCATATATGCATACACATGTATGACTTGAAAGTAGGAAGGTGATACAGATGAGGAGCTGGAGGAAGGAGGGCAGAACAATGGAGACCCAGAGAAAGAATGAGTCCAAGTACAGACACTCCAGAGAAGAGAGGCCATTATCAGACCTGTTTCCACTTAGGATGAAGAGTTACAAATAATTAGTTGTGGTGTGGTAAGGTAGCTCAGTGGTTTAACATCCAGTTAACATTCACAAAGCTCCATCTGCCCTGGTGTGATGTGAGACCTGCAACTGTTTGCTCCCCAGCCCAAAATGTATCCCTTTTTGTCCTATTTGTTTCCCTTAAAAGAAACATTAGGACTGTGGTGCCTATTCTTGATTGTCAGTGGGGCTTCGTTGAGAATTAACTGAAATCAGCAGCTGGTTACACCTGTGAGGGATTTTCTTAGTTAAACCATTCGAAGTGGGAAGACCCGCCCTACATCCGTACCTTTTGAGGTGGGAAGATAAACCTGTATTCTGGACTAAACCTCCTTCAGGGATCCTATATTGAGGACGGACATGGAAGAAAGAAGCTTTTGGTCTTTGCCTGGTCTTGCTGGCAAGACTATTCCTTAACCAGCATTAGAGCCTACTTCACCGGGATTCAGGCATGTAATAAAGGCCAGCTGAGACGTTAGCCTCTTGGACGAAACAGATACTGGGTTCTTGGACTCTGTTGGTAGACAGCCATTGTTGAACTGACTGGACTACAGCCTGTATGCCCCTCTGATAAGTCTTCATCATAGATAGATGAATGGATGGATAGATAGAGATAGATAGATAGATAGATAGATAGATAGATAGATAGATGAAAGATAGATAGATAGATAGATAGATAGATAGATAGATAGATAGATAGATAGATAGATAGATCCTCTGGAGAACCCTAAAACCTTACAACACTGCCGTGGTGTTCAGCCTCCAACTTCTTTGAATTCCAATCTCCTATCTGGAATCTTTGTTTACGTTTGAAATGTCTCTCTAAGGAGGTCTTTTGGCTTCTGCTGTGAAGAAGAGAGCAGTAAAATCACCATGGTTTCAGGGCTTCCTTTCTCCTTTGTCTTACTTTTGCCATAATTTTTCTAGATACACATTTTTTTTTTTCAGTTTTCAGTGGACTTCCCGTGTCTTGGGGGACTAATGACTTTCAACAATTCTGGAAAATCTTTTAACCATTATAAAATGGGTGATCCAGAAATAAACAATAGGAAGAACACAGAAAAGTAACTGCTTCTGGCTCCCGTTTTAGCGTATGCTAGGACTGGGGCGCTTGTCTTCATATCCTAGCCTCATATAGCTTTATCCTCATTTGGATTTTGCTTTATGAATGATTTCTTCAGGCATACCTTCTATCTTCATTTCTGGATTTGTCAAACACCCTAGCTCCTTTATCTATGAAATTATTTTACCACTATATTTTCTTAAATTTCTAAAATGGTTTTGCCTTCCCCCTCCCCCAAATTTCTTGACTTTATTTCTGTCTTTACTTTGCCCACCTCTGCAAAGTTCCCTTTAGATTCTGTACTAATTGATTTCCTATTGTGGAAAGACATCGTGACCAAGGAACCTTAGAGAAGGAAGAGTTTATTTGGGGCTATGGTTGTTATCATTTAGTCTAGGCTCCGCCCCCACAGTTACCTGGCAACAGCCAGGCTTGCCTGAGGATTCACCATAAAAGGAACTGCTGGCTCCCTCCTCACTCTCTTGCTCTTCCTCTCTTACCCTCTACTCTCTCTGTCCCTTCACCCATCCCCACCTCTTTCTGCGTGCTCATGCCCTCTCCCTCTCTCTGCCTTTCTCTGTCTCTACTCCCTCAACTCCCCTCCCCGTGCTCTAAATAAACTCTATTCTACACTATACATGTAGCTGGTACCTCAGAGGGAAGGGATGCCTCAGCATGGGCCCCGACAGAGACACCTCTTCCCACACCATACCGTGCCTCCACCAAACATATCCCTGGCTTCTTTGTCTTTTTTATAAAACACAACAGTGGGTCCAGAAGGCGAGCATTCATGATGACTGAGTGGAGGTAGCAGGGTGCAGGCAGCGGCTACATCTGCACAGAGCTCATTTCTCAAGCAATAAACAGCAAGCAAAGGAAGAACTCGCTCAAAATGGTGGAAGTCTTTTGCAAACCTCAAAGTATGCCCCAGTGGCATGCCTCCTCCAGGAAGCCCACACTTCCTAATCCTCCCCAAGCAGTTACCAACTGCCGGCCAAGTATTCAAATGCCTAAAACTTAAGGCCGGCCATCTCCCTCAAACCATCACCATTCCTTCATCATATTAAGTAAATTTGTCCCAAATATTCGACGTTTGTTATTTGAGCATTATGCCAGACACACTTTCGTCTTTTCTTCCTTTTTGTGAGGGTGGTGTTCGCACGCATGCATGTGCTGGGGTGCACTTGTCCACACCTGTGCATGCATGTGGAGGCCCCGGAGGCTGGCTTGCAATGTCTTCTAGCTTTATGGTTCTCCTTCTAGTTTTCTGAGACAGGATCTCTCGCTGAGCCTGGGAATTACCTTTTACTCTAGACTGCTAGTCAGGGATCCCCCCACCCCCGGGATCTTCCTGTGTCTACCTCCCACCTACTATCCCAATGCTGGGGTTACAGATGCCAGCCCCCACGCCCAGCTTATTTTTGGGTGCTAGGGGTCTGAACTTGGGTTCAGGGCTTTATCCCGTGGCCCTCTCTCTTCTTTTCCTGTTCCTGTCGTTCCACTCCCGAGGACGGACGTTTCCTTGTGCGTTTTGTGATTTGGGGGTGTAAACGAGTCACATCTTAGAGCTGCTTAAACTTTAGAGAGTCTCTGTTCTTCTGTATAGCAGTTACTTTTGCTTCTGGAAATTGGCTCAAACCCAAACCAAAACGACTCTGAAGTGAAGTTCAAACCCGAGTACACAGACCACACAGGTGGTATTAATTAATGCAGGTCATAAACCCATTTGAAGGCTGCCTTCTGGCTGTGAATTCTAAGAGAGCTTTTATTATTCTCTTGGCAGCTTTTACATCTAAGAGTGTGATTTTCCTCACTCTGTCTTCTGGACAGTTGGTTTATTTCGAATGTGAACTGCCTTGCACCTTGGGGTCTTGCTCTGTGGAGGTATCCAGCTAGAACCCTGATCCTAAAGGGCCAAAGTCCTTCTTAATGTGTCCTCTTTCCCCTCCAGCCACCAATGTAGACATTCAGTTCTTAGCTCTGCTGAGATCCTTGAGGGCAAAAGCAATCTTTGGTGTCTAACTACCTCCTACAATATCTATTTTGACTTATTACTTACTTTTGGGATTTTTACTTTGATTTTTATAATACTTGTACTTGCTTCTTGGGTCTGGTATTTATTAAGTGAAAATAATGTTGAATAATCAATTGAACTAGTATTCTTTCCCTTCCATATCACCACTCTAATTTACTGGGAACCCTGAACTCTGAGTGAAATTATCCACTCAGAGATGACAACAATCATTTCTTCTCATTCATCTGTGGAAGCTACCATAGCTGTCCGCAGAAGAAGAGAGTAGGACAGAAGCCACCACAGGGCAGAAAGCATCCAAGATACAGAGGATGGTAGGAAGGCAGATCATGGAAGGCAAGGCACAGCTGGAGAGGATCCATCCTGATGTTCTAGAATACAACAGATGATCCTAGACAATAATGCATGGGATATAAAACATTTTGAAGATGTTGTATCCAACACATTGTACCATTGAAAAGCATACTAAGCCTTATTTTTTTTTGTCTTAGCTAAAATCTGAGGACACTACTCCAATTTGTTCTCTCTGAGTTACTCATAAAGTATTAAGGATATCTTAGGACAGAGGTTCTCAATCCATGGCCTCCATTCCTTTTTGGTTTTGGGGTATGTGTGGAACAACCCTTTCACAGGAGTTGCTTAAGACCATTGGAAAACACAGACATTACAATTCATAGCAGTAGCAAATACGCAATCAGAGTAGCAACCAAAATAATTTCATGGCTGGGAATAGAAACTCAAGGAACTGTATCAAAGGGTCTCAGCCTTGGGGAGGTTGAGAACCAGTGTCTTAGGATATATGAGGACACTGTGAAATCGAAAATAAAAGTTTGATTTAACCCCAATTAAAACCCCCTGCTCGACAAAGGGCATTTCTGAAATTTCTTGACCTCTGACCCTATCTTTACTCTTCAGACTTGCAACTTGGATGGTTTATGGTAACCATGGGTGAACAGTGCTTAACTGGATGAAGCGAATGGAGACCAAGACTTTTCCAGCAGGCTTACAAAGCGGCGGAAGTTGGAGACCCAAATCATGAGTATTCTATGTAGTCCAATGTGCCTTCAGGAGGAACGGAAACTTGGCTAGACTATTCAACCCTCACATTAGGTTTCATCATGGAACATTTTATTGGTAATAAAAATACTACTTTGATCTTTTATCTGCTGCCCTCATTTTCTTTATTTATTTTTTTTACCTGGTAGATTGATGGAATGGGGCTGAAAAATGTTTTTATAGGGCCTTTCTTAAAGTGTGCATACGATATCACTTTCAGTGTTCCCTTTTTAAAAGAATCCTAAAAGTTACATGTAGGAGAATGTATATTTACATATTTATGAAATCTATTTCACGTGGATGATATCGTGTGTCCGCAGAGAATATCAGGTTGCAGCGTCCATCCGTGTGTATTACAACAGCAACAACAGCTCAAGTTGCTAGAACGGAGCAGAGGGGAGCAGAGAACCAGTCTGTCCGTCCAAGTCCATCTCCAGAAAGCTATCGCAGGTTAACCTAAATGTGGAATAAGCGGAGAGGATGCTGGGTCAAAGGTTCACATTTATCATAAGCACAGACTCAGAAAGAAAGGGGCCTCCCACTCTCTCTTCTTCTTTCTTCCGTCTACATGCACAAATACACTCTCACACACACATTATAGTTATAAAGTTAAATACATGCATATACATATATTTATACAATATACATACATGTTACATATATAACTACATATATACACATATTGATACATTTACTTTGTTAAATGTGTATATATATAACACATTTATATATATATATATATGTTGGGGAATCCTACTATATAGGCCTCCAAATCCAGGCCAGATGGTGAAACAAAGGGCAGCCTTTCATAACACGCTTGACACATCCAGTCAAAGCAGGAATGCTCTTCGAATACTGAAGTCAGTAAGTCGTGGCTAGGTGGGGTTTTCAGTCATTAGGATGGGTACCCTTGTTGGCATCTCTGATCAATAAATGACTGAAGCCAGTGCCCGCCTAGGGCGAGCCTCTTTGTAGAAAGTCACTACAACTGTCTTACATTGCATCAGGTCCTTTGTGCTGAGATCTCCCACTCTGTCTAGGGCATTATCAGTGCCTAGTTTCCAAAAGAGCCCAATTTAATAATCGCTAATTAAGCAAATCTACTGTCAAGAATCAGAGTTTGTGTGGAAAAATATGTATAAGGATGGAAAAAACACACAAGGATCAATAAAAGCTTTGCTGATTTCAAATAGCTAACATTTTAAATTATTTCTTTGTTGATAGCTAAATTACTTTAAAATTGCATCTAGTCTGTACTGTGCAGATAGTCATAGATATCTAGCTTCTAGCATTAGAAAATACAGTATTTATAAACTATCTAAAGTTATAAAGTACTCAAATGTACTAGGCCAAAAACATTAATGAATCAATCATGCTATTATACTGATGTTTCAGGAATTTGTTATTTTTAGTTAAGATTCCTGAACTCTACTTAAAGGTACCTATCAAGTTGAAGCACATCGTTTTAATTAAATTACTTTTCACACAGTATATTTAGATCATGTTTTCCTTCTCCCAACTCCTCCCAGGTGCTACCCAACCAAAATACTGTCTCTCTATTTCAAAAACAAACCAAAACACACAAGAAATAGGAACAACAACAACAAAAAAAAAACAAAACAAAGAAAAACGACAACAAAAAAACAAGAAACAAAAACAAAACAAAAAAACTTCCGAAAACACAAAAAAGGAAATGAAAACAAACAAAAACCAGTAAGGAGGGGGAAAAAATGACAAAACAAAGCAAAATGAAACCAAAATCTCACAAAAATTCCAGAGTTTGTTTTGCTTTGGCAACTAGGCCTGAGCATGGAGCCTCCCCACAGAGTGTGATTAATATACCCACTGACACTCCATTGGGAAAAAGGGATCTTTCTTCCTTTGCAGACAAGTCTCAACTGTAGATAGCTTCCTCAGGGATGGGATTCAGTGTGTACCTATTGCTGTCAGTGGTGGGACCACATTTCCCTTGACTCTCTGCGGGTCTTGTGTGTATGCTGCCACTATTTCTGTGGGCTATAAGAAAACACATCATTTTATGCGTTGTTTGAAATGATTCCTAAAATATCGTCACAAATGGATCTTTAAAGTCCTTTTTTATCTAACCCCACAGCTACTCTTTAATGTTACTGGGGCAATAAATGTTACATGTTATGGTACTTCGGAGTAAACTATATTTAATATAACTAAGTATATCAAAAGCGTAAAGACACAGCAACTTGCTTCCAAACATGTTTATGTTATCATATTTAACATGACAGAAAAATAAGTGGGTATGGTCAAAAGGTAATAAATGCGTTGGAAATAGTTAAAAGAAGTGGGAACTTCAAAATCATCAGCCAGTGTTTTCCTTACCTCAATAATTGTCAACATTTTAATCGCCAGGCATAAAACTACTTCTATTTCATTTCTATTGTTAATTTTGGGAGTTGTTTGGTCTTCGTTTCCTCAGGAATACCTGAAAATTGTCTTTATGCTTTCTTTTGTTTTACCTAAACAAAAGCTGGAGCTTAGGGAGGGGAATAAAAGTAAACCATACCCAAGAGCGTCTAACAGGAGCTGAACTGTGGCCCGGCGGCTCTAGAATCTTCTCCAAAGTCACAAGAGAGGCATCTGTATGAGGCACTAAAGTTTGACAATCTGATTCATCGTAACAAGGCCATGTCTCACATGCCCACGGTTTACACACCCATGACGGTTTACACACCCATGCTGCTAAGGCCTCACTGGCCAATTCCTAAATGTAGGTCCAAGCTCTCTCAGGGCTTCCCAAGAGGCTTTGTGCTTTGTCTTCATCCAAAACTACTGGCTGATCTCCAGTGTCTCATAGGTGGCTCTTTTGTATTTGTTTAATTGAAAATGAGTATTTTTTCCCATATAGTATACTCTGATTATTGTTTCCCCTCCCTCTACTCCTCCCTCTTTTTCCCCACCTCCCCTCCCGTCCTGAGCCACCCTCTTTCTGTCTCTCCTTAGAAAATACGCAGGCACCTAGAGGATAATAATGAAGTAAGGTATAATAAGATCAAACAAAACGAAATAAATCTCGACAGGACAAAACAAACAAAAGGAAAAGTGCCCAAGAAACTGATAGAGACTCAGAGACTTGTTTAGGAATGTCATACAAACACAGAACTGGAAGACGTGATAGGTACGTAAAACCTGTAAGGTAAAACAATATATAAAGTAAGAAAGCAAAGGGGGGGGGGAAAGGGGCGGGAGCCCTGATACAGCAGGGAAGCAAGGAAGCTCCAAAGACGTTGATTTAATTTTCTACCCACTGCCAGGCATGCAGCTCACACTCAAGAGGCGTTTGTTTCCCCTGTGAGACTCTTTCGGGGAAAACGAAATTTTGATTATCAATGGTTATCAATGGTTATCAGTGGTTATCGATTGGAGATAGCTTCTGGGTTAGAGATGGGATCACATGTCCACTTCTCCATTCAGCTCTAGGACCCCACTGGTAAAGGCCCTGTGCGCGCTGCCAAAGTCTCTGTAAGTTCATACGTGTGTCCATCCTGCCTTCTTCAGAAGGCTTCGTTTCCTCGGTGTCCTCTACTCTCTCCGACTCTTACAGTCTTTCTGCCCCATCTTCAATAGGATTCTCTGAGCCTTGACGCGAGGGATTTGATAGAGACATCCAGTTTCCGGCTGAGCATTCAGAGGTCTCTCTGACTCTGCATATCGTTTAGGTGTGGGTCTCTGTATTTTTCCCATCTACTCTGCAAAGGATCCTGGCTGGCAAGATTCTGGTCTATGAGAACGGCAGGATGTCGTTAGGATTCATTTCATTGCTAGGTTAATGTTTTTGTGAAACAGTAGTATCTAGTTTTACCCTAGGGCCCTGACCCATCTAGTCTCAGGCTCTTGGTCCCCCAAGCAGCCTTGGAGATGTGTCCCATCTCAAGGAGTGGGCCTTAAATTCAATCAGATATTGGTTGGTGACTTCTGTAAGTTTTTTTTCTTGTACTGGTGAACCTCGAAGGCAGGTCATAAAGCTAGGGAGTTCACTCAGGAGGCGTACAGCACATTTTGACGAATTAAATCAGGCAGCAATCTGTCGAACACTTGTACCTACCCTTACTTATCAAAAATTTCCTCTCGTTTTTAATATTTACTCTTATTGCGATGCCCCCCATTTAATTTAAAAATGATCAAATCTTGGAGAGCTAATGAGTCAGCATCTAAGTAGAGCTTAACCCTACTAGGGTTAAAAAAAAGTCATGCAATGCCTTCTTACTGTGACAAAAGCCAAGAAAACTGATAAACTCATTAAACGCATAAGAAAGAAAAGTAAATCCCCCAAATGCAAGGTGATAGCATAATTTTTTTTTCTTCTTGTTAAAATGAAGTAAAAACTTTATAGGCAAGCCACATACGGACGTCATCTGCTCACTTAGAGTCGAGTTCTCACGGGACCAACATACCTCTGAGCTCTGTTTTCATTGTGAGTAAAACTAAAACTCCTTAATATAGAGGGAGCATTGATTCACCGTTGAGCTGTCGTAAGAAGAGCATGTATATGCGCACACGTTGGCTTCGTCTTTCTGCCATTCGGTATGGGGAGACAATAATATCTTCATCCCTAACTTGGACTTTGGGACTCTGCCTTGAATGTCCACCGAGCTCGTAAAGAGCGCCGGTTGCCTGATGGATGGGGAGCAGGTGTGCACATGATAGTCTCATGGGCATTTTACCCTCCAGCTGAAAAAAAGCTTGATGCATTTTCCTGTCACTGGTATAAGCCCATAAAACTTGAAGGCTGGCGTTCTCACGTACCTCGTGGACAATGAGTTAGATCATGCAGGTGAGTCTGGGTTCCAACCTTGGAGACCACCAGAGCAAGTTTGATACTCATTAATACCAAGGTTTCTGTTGATAACTTCCTCCCCTGCAATGACAAGTTAGTGAGAAGGTCAGTTCAAAAGAGAAACATGACAGGAAACAAGGACTTTAAAGGAGATGGTGGAAAGAGTTACTATTTATTTTTAGACAGTAATTAAAGAAACACTGACAGAAGCTTTAAGAAGTCAGTGGCTTGTTTCTTTGTATCCCAGACCACCTACTGAAACAATGTACTTTATATATTTGCTAAATTAAAGAATATTTTATGGCATTCAATGTTTATTTTTATTGAGGAAGCTATGACTTTTAGAAACCAGAAAAACTGATGAAAGATAAAATATTTCCACATATAATAAAGACTGTCATTTCAGGTGGATTTGTGTGTGTTTTACCATATACAATTGACTTCAAATTTTCACTCTTATCATTTAGCAAGCTACTAGGATCCATATGCCTCCCATCTTCTTTGAAAAATTCATTTTAAATGGAGTTCAATTTTTAAAAATTACACCAAGTATGCTTGTATGATGGAGCAGAAAATAAAAATATATATTAGTAATAAACAATGCAAATACATTCTTTTAAAAACTATTTTTAAACTGGGCAAAACTGTTGGACATGGTACTTCAGGGAATAACAACATTATAATAATATATAATAACAACATGAGCATACATTGTGCCCTTACCACATTTCTCCTATATCTATCCTCCCTCATTCTTAGCCTTCCTCTACTGATAATCTTCTGTATTACTCTAGATCATTTAACACCTACTATCAAATCATGCAGGATATGCCTACAGAATATTATGCATCTAGATCACATCTAAGAGACAGATATGAGATAATATATATGATATTTTCTTCTGGAAGCTGGTCTAATGTGGTTAATATGATTATCTGCAGTTATATCCTTAAATTATTATTATTATTTTAGGTGTGTGGGTATTTTGCCTATATGTATAATTGTCTACCATTTCTATGCCTGGAACCCTTCCTTGGAGGCCAAAAAAGGGCATGCGATCCCATGGAACATGTGGGTGCTAGGATTTGAACTTTGGAAGAGAACCCAGTGTTCTTAGCCCTTTTTGAGCCATCTCTCCACCACCACCACCATCCCCTATTTTTTGTTTATATGTGGACTTTTTGTTTTATGCAAGCGACAAACTTTCACTTATCTTAATTTTGTGTATATGAGTTTATTCTTTAATGCTTAGAAAAACTTTTCAAATAAAGAATCATTATGATCAACAAAGCCTGAGGCCAACCATCAGATATTGATTCTGATATTTTTAAAGCAGAAGATAAAATAAGATTTTTTGAGTGACATCTACATTCACTCAAATTTATGCTCTAAAGTCGAGGGAACCTGGATTGTTAGAGCCATAGCCAGAGCATACACAGGGCTGGGCAGGAAACATAGAAGGCATGGCCCCTGAGTGCTGGATGCCTGGCTTTCGTCGAAAGTGCAGTTGAGGAGATCCTGGGATGTCACCTTGGACACTCCTGACACTTCACCCCTAGAAAATGAATTCTGCTTTCACCATTATTGCTGTGAAAGGATTCTATCACCACTTCAGAGAAAACCAAGGAAGAGTGAACTAACTCTTGGAATAGGTAGAGAATAGAATGGCCATCCCCCACACCAGAAAAGCTAGCAAGTATGTTCATTTCTGGCCATCATTGAACAATAGTAAGGTCACTCTTGCCCTCCAGATTTCAAACATAATTTCATAGAAAAACATCCCTTTATCAACCAAGCACTCTCATCTTCCAACAGTCATTACTTTCACATTAATGGGCTTAATCCCATGTTCAAAGTTTGAGAATGATATCTAGGCATCTTCTATTTCAGTCATGATATGTATCCAATGTGCACTATTATTAATCGAATTATAATGTAAATGGCCATTCAAATACACACTGTGTGTGGGTTTGAACAGAAACAACCCCCATAGATCCTGTGTTTGAATGCTAGGCCCATAAGGAGTGGCACTATTAAGAGGCGTGGTCTTGTTGGAGGAAGTGTGTCACTTTGGAGTGGGCTTTTAGGTCTCCTATGCTCAAGCTAGTCCAGTTACACAGGCTGTCCTTGCTGCCTTCTCCAGCACCACCTCTGCCCACATGCTGCCATGATTCCCACCGAGATGATAATCGACTAAACCTCTGAACCTGTAAACCTGCTCCAACTAAATGTTTTCCTTTATAAAAGTTGCCTTGGTTATGGTGTCTCTTCAAAGCAGTAGAACCCCAACTAAGACATACTCATACAGTAACCAAGGAAACAACTTGAAGACAAATGTATGCATGCTATGCACACACATATATCATATATGTAGACTTATATACATGCGTATATGCATATGAACATAAACTTATAAGTATGTGTTTGCATTTACACACATGTATGTGCCAAGCACCATTACCATGGTTAGTCCCAGATCTTACCCATATGATTCTTTTCTACTGCACACATACCTTAAGCCTGACATGAGTTCCAGCTGATTGGGAACTCTAACTCTGAGTAGACGTTTGTTCACATCTATTCAGGAATAGTGCCACATGACAGCTGCATGTGTAAAGTGTATAATAAGACACAAGTGAACTTTCTGTTTACACTTGGGTTCACACTGAGAATTCCTCAGCTTTAGTACCAGACATGATACAGTAAATGAGACACCCATAAAGAGTAACTATGCCATGTCTACAGTTCTCCTAACTTACTGTAGTGCAGCCACCCCATGTCTATTAGTGGTTAGAATCAACGGCCATGGCAAATATAAATCTGTCTTTGCATGTTCATCCAATGAGATGAAACCTCCAAATGATAAACGGAAACTCCCTTTCATAATTGCATGGGGTCGTTTTTTTCATTTTGGTGAAATATAAAAACAAAAATCTCGGAAACATAAAAACCAAACATTGTAACGGGTTGTTGAGTGCACTACTGAGAAATCCGCCATGCTTATCTTTGATTCTGACCCCATTGTCTGTCTACAGAAGAAATAGTACCACATACTGTTCACGGTTCAGAACATTCACCATTTCCTAAAGGACAGAATACTAACTTTCCAAGACATTGTTCCCAGATGGTGCGATAAATGAATCTTTTTCAGAGTACTCAACCATTCTGTAAGGCCAGCTGCTTATGGGAAATGGTTTCTTCAGGAGGACAGCAAATTTATGAGCATCGCCTCTGGAGCGTGTATCTTTGTAACTGAGATGTGTTGTAAGATATGATAATGACACAAAAAACATCTGTGAATCCACTGATAATGCTTTGGCAAGAAGGGCTCAAGAAAGGCAAGGTCATACTTAGACTTCTATCTTCTAACAGGGAGAAACTGGTGAAGGTTAAATATCCCTTCTACCCAGTGCTTAAGCCAGAATGTTTTGAGCCTCCTCCCTTTTCCTTTTCCATTTTTCCTTAAGGCCTATTTCCATATTTCCATATAAACAATGACACATTTTGAAGATGAAACACAAGTGGAAAGTGTTTTATTATACAGTTTATTCATGCAGCTGTCATGTGACACTATTCCTGAAGAGATGTGAATGAACATGTATTCATGCCAGGTAGGGATCCAATAACAGAAAAAAGTATGGATACCATCAAAAGTCCAGCTGAGTGAACCAATGAGTTTTATTGGGGTTACTTACAGGAATATGGGATAGGAGTTACTTATGCAAAGTTACAACTCAAAGACAGCTGTCATCACCAAAACCTACCTCATAACAGATAACAGCTCATGAACCTGAAAGCCTGGAGCTTACTGCACAGCTCACGGAGAGATCAAGGATGCTCCTTCTAGGTATTCCAATTGTTCTGAGCCTCCTCCAGGACGCTCAGCTTTGTCTGAGCCAGAGGTTCTCAACCTGTTGGCTGCAACCCCTTTGGGGGAAGAGATTCACATATCAGATATTTACTAAAAGGTATAACTGTAAAAATCACAGTTATGAAGTAGCAATAAAATAATTTCATGGTAATTGGTAACCACAACATGGGGAATGGTATTAAACTGTGTTCAGAAGGTTGAGAACCACTACTGTCGACTTTTTTATTGGTCTCTGCTTCTTCCAGACTTCTCGGCTGGTCCAGGTGTCTCAGCTTGTCTGAGAGTATCTCTCATCAGTCCTGACTGCCTTTATATGTTGGTGAAGGAGGGACCTAGTGAATCTGATCACATTCAGGAACTTCCTGAGACGTTTGAGTTGTTGACTTCCTGAGCTGAAGCTTTCCTGCATGGTGGAGTGTTCCTTCTTCTATTGTTTCATCTCATTTCTGTCACCCTGTGTCCTAACAATCTTGGCTTCAAGACTGAAAGTTTCAGTCTTAGAAAAAAATTCTATAAAACATCAACTTACTATTAATTATATCCAGTCGTGTGTATGTGTGCGTGCATGTATGTGTGCACCTATATGAACGTGCATGTGGAGGCTGGAATAACATCAGGTTATTTCTTTCTTTTTTTTTTTTATTATTAACTTGAGTATTTCTTATATACATTTCGAGTGTTATTCCCTTTCCCGGTTTCCGGGCAAACATCCCCCTCCTCCCTCTCCTTCTTTGTAGGTGTTCCCCTCCCCATCCTACCCCCCTTGCCGCCCTCCCCCCAACACTCTAGTTCACTGGGGGTTCAGTCTTAGCAGGACCCAGGGCGTCCCCTTCCACTGGTGCTCTTACTAGGATATTCATTGCTACCTATGAGGTCAGAGTCCAGGGTCAGTCCATGTATAGTCTTTAGGTAGTGGCTTAGTCCCTGGAAGCTCTGGTTGCTTGGCATTGTTGTACATATGGGGTCTTGAGCCCCTTCAAGCTCTTCCAGTTCTTTCTCTGATTCCTTCAACGGGGGTCCTATTCTCAATTCAGTGGTTTGCTGCTGGCATATGCCTCTGTATTTGCTGTATTCTGGCTGTGTCTCTCGGGAGAGATCTACATCCGGCTCCTGTCTGTCTGCACTTCTTTGCTTCATCCATCTTGTCTAATTGGATGGCTGTATATGCATGGGCCACATGTGGGGCAGGCTCTGAATGGGTGTTCCTTCTGTGTCTGTTTAAATCTTTGCCTCTTTATTCCCTGCCAAGGGTATTCTTGTTCCCCTTTTAAAGAAGGAGTGAAGCATCCACATTTTGATCATCGTCTTGAGTTTCATTTGTTCTAGGCATCTAGGGTAATTCAAGCATTTGGGCTAATAGCCACTTATCAATGAGTGCATACCATGTGTGTTTTTCTGTGATTGGGTTAGCTCACTCAGGATGATATTTTCCAGTTCCGACCATTTGCCTACGAATTTCATAAAGTCATTGTTTTTGATAGCTGAGTAATATTCCATTGTGTAGATGTACCACATTTTCTGTATCCATTCCTCTGTTGAAGGGCATCTGGGTTCTTTCCAGCTTCTGGCTATTATAAATAAGGCTGCGATGAACATAGTGGAGCACGTGTCTTTTTTATATATATGTTTATATCTTTTGGGTATATGCCCAAGAGAGGTATAGCTGGATCCTCAGGCAGTTCAATGTCCAATTTTCTGAGGAACCTCCAGACTGATTTCCAGAATGGTTTTACCAGTCTGCAATCCCACCAACAATGGAGGAGTGTTCCTCTTTCTCCGCATCCTCGCCAGCATCTGCTGTCACCTGAGTTTTTGATCTTAGCCATTCTCACTGGTGTGAGGTGAAATCTCAGGGTTGTTTTGATTTGCATTTCCCTTATGACTAAAGATGTTGAACATTTCTTTAGGTGTTTCTCAGCCATTCGGCATTCCTCAGCTGTGAATTCTTTGTTTAGCTCTGAACCCCATTTTTTAATAGGGTTATTTGTCTCCCTGCGGTCTAACTTCTTAAGAACTTTGTATATTTTGGATATAAGGCCTCTATCTGTTGTAGGATTGGTAAAGATCTTTTCCCAATCTGTTGGTTGCCGTTTTGTCCTAACCACAGTGTCCTTTGCCTTACAGAAGCTTTGCAGTTTTATGAGATCCCATTTGTCGATTCTTGATGTTAGAGCATAAGCCATTGGTGTTTTGTTCAGGAAATTTTTTCCAGTGCCCATGTGTTCCAGATGCTTCCCTAGTTTTTCTTCTATTAGTTTGAGTGTATCTGGTTTGATGTGGAGGTCCTTGATCCACTTGGACTTAAGCTTTGTACAGGGTGATAAGCATAGATCGATCTGCATTCTTCTACATGTTGACCTCCAGTTGAACTAGCACCATTTGCTGAAAATGCTATCTTTTTTCCATTGGATGGTTTTGGCTCCTTTGTCAAAAATCAAGTGCCCATAGGTGTGTGTGTTCATTTCTGGGTCTTCAATTCTGTTCCATTGGTCTATCTGTCTGTCTCTGTACCAATACCATGCAGTTTTTATCACTATTGCTCTGTAATACTGCTTGAGTTCAGGGATAGTGATTCCCCCTGAAGTCCTTTTATTGTTGAGGATAGTTTTAGCTATCATCAGGTTATTTCTAAGGAGTATTTAACCTTGTGTACCATTGTTGTTTATTGTTTTGTTATATCTGAGACAGGGCACCTCACTGGTAACTGGAACTTATGGATTAGGCCAGGCTGGCTAGTAAGAGACCAGACTGTTTCTGCTTCCTCAGCACTAGAGTTATAAGAATATATCACCATGCCTGGAATTTTATTCAGGTGCTAGGGATCAAAGTTAGGTCCTATTGCTTGTGCAGCAAGTGCCTTTCTAACTATGCTATCTCCCCAGCCCCTCAATCTGCAATCTCATCCATCAAAAAAAGTCATCCACCAGGTAGCTAACAATGATCTGGACAACAGGCATTTGGTGAAGAAGCTCCTGATGACAAACCGGAAGCTTAGCTGAATAAATCTTGGTGGAAGTAGGTCTGCTTTACCCTTGAGAATATAACCGTTTTCGCTGGGCCTTCTGCTATAAGAAAAGATGAGCTTCTTTGCATGTGGGAAGTAGTGTATATTATAATGGCGTTAAAATAAAGCACTTTGCCCTTGACCTGAGAATCTTTCACTTTTCTCTGAGTTCAGAATAGGAGAAGGAGCTCCAGGCAGCGCAGACAGCAATGATTCTTGCTGCCACACCACCCTGAGCCCCTCAGACACCCTGGCAACGGATGACAAATGAGGCCAAATGTCTAGAATGCATGGTCACCTGTGGAGGCTTTTTGTTCTTGTGACACATTCTAAGACCAGAGTGTTTTACCTCGATCTTTTCCCAAAAACTCATTAGCCAAAGAGGTAAGATTTCCACGAGTCTTTGGTTGTCTCTGCTCCTTCTCTAATAGGGAAATGAGATGTCGGGGCACTGTTGTGCTTTCTTAAGTCTCTACTACAGTTGCCTTTTACTGGGGATCTAGTGTGCCCACAGAGGATGGTGCCAGAAAACCAGAAAATACATTTCTAACACAACCGAAATGAACTTTCATTAGCCAGTCACTGACTAGTCTCCTGTGAAACCGCAGCTGGCAAAGCAGCAGACACAGAAAGAAGGCACAGACGCATCTGGTTCATGCAAGTGACTCATTTCTGTTGCACAGGCCACACCCATGCCCATTTCTCCTTCCCTACTAAGACTCACTTAGTGTGCTTAATATCCCTTTTATATGAATTAGAGAACACTTAGCTCATCTTGGGCACCCAAGCTTGAATAGTCACTTAGTTTTGTATGTCAACAGATAAAAAGTTTTCAAAAGCAACTAATTACCAAAGAACTCAGGATTGTTCTCTGAAATCCCAGAGTCCTCCTCCTCTTCCTCCTCCTCCTCCACCACCACCACCACCATCACCATCAACATTATCCTCATCCTCATCCTCATCATCATCATCGTCATCATTATTCTGCTGCTGCTTCAAGCCATATGTGCCTACAGTCACTAACTTGCTAGAAAGCCTCAGCTACTAAGTTTGTGTTAGCTGTGTCATTGCTACCTAACCAATGGGACACAAAAGTGACAACCTTTAAGGACAAAGGTCAAATGTGGCATTTATAACTTATGAAATGTACCTTGACTCAGAAATCAAAACAAAACAAAACAAGACGAAACTCACAGACACATAGTAATGTAAATCCCAGGAATAGCTTCTTAACTTTGAGACTAGCATCCTTGTAGTTAATTCTTATCCGTTAGCAGTTGAGAACAGCCTGCAGGTCAAAACTAGACAGTGCCTGGCTTTTAACCTTGCGACCCTTTCTTGTAGGGCTCACTGTAAGCTGAGGGAGCCAACATAATAATCATGATTTTGCTTTTTGACTCCCAGATTCTAAAGTCTTTCCTGGAATCTGGAGTGGTGACTCTTTTCCCTATCAATTAACATTTAGAGCCCTTCTCTCAATAACTGTCTTCATGGGTCACCTTCGGTGGCGCCCTGTAGAACGAAGAACTAGAGAAGCATTGTGAAGTCTACCATTCCCTTCAGATAAAACTCAGCAAAGTGATGGCGAGGATATGCTGTTCTTTGTTATGGCAACCAGGATAAAAGTCTGTGTGTGTGTGTGTGTGTGTGTGTGTGTGTGTGTGTGTGTGTGTGTGTGTGTGTATGGTATGTGTGTGTGTCTGTGTATGGTATGTGTGTCTGTGTGTGTCTGTGTGTGTCTGCGTGTGTGTGTGTGTGTGTGGTGTGTATGTGTGTGTGGTATGTGTGTGTGTGTGTGTGTGTATGGTATGTGTAATGTGTGTGTGTGTGTGTGTGTGTGTGTGTGTGTGTTTGTACATGACACACACACAGGTTGAGAAAGCTGGATTTCTCTACTTTTTAAATGAGGCTCCATTATGTTATTTTGGCTGGCCTACATCATTTCTTAGGTGGATAAGGCTGTCTAGAACCCATAGAGATCTATGTGCTTCTGCTTCTCAAGCGATGGGATTAAAGGCATGTGCCGACATGTTCAGCTTAAGTTCTCTGATTCTTAATATTAAAAATTAGAATCGAGGCATTTCCTTAATATATACTTTATGCTAATTCTTCAGCAAACTACCACTCTGAATTCCCTTGAATAAGAATGACTTTGAAAGTAATTTAGGTCGACGTAATAATATGTTTTGCCTTTGGGTAAGAAAAACACATTCCAAAGATATAAGGGGAAGATCGAATTATTAAAATAACTCAAAAATTACTCATCATTTACACGAACTTTCTCTTGAAGAACAAGCACTGACCACCTAGGTTATTAAAACTGAGAATTATTTATTTTCTTAAACTTTTCTCATCTTCCTGGTATGCCATTTTATTCATGTCAGTGAGGGAAAGAATTATATCAGCTTCCTGAGATTGGGGAACATTCTGGAGGACTTCTCTCCACAGTCTGACTTATGGTCATCTGGGTCTCTGGACCTCTGGTCTTTAGAAGCTTTCTAAGACCCATGTGGGTGTCCATTGTCTGAGCTGTGTCAGACCTAGGGGTTCGTGTTAGACATTTCACGTGCAGCCTTCAGCCAGACTCAGGGCCTTGTCTTTCTCACAGTCTTTTATATCTTCTAAGGAAATTCACACTGTTTGAAATGAAAGACTTTCCCAGATTAACTTCTAGCCGAGCCATCCTAAAAGATTTACTTTCTCAGCGGAAGGAAGACAGAGCTTAAATAAAAATACGGTGCTCTTTGGGAGAGCTTCCTCGGACAAATGGATGCATAGGTAGTAAGTGCTCCAGGGGGAGGTGGACTTCACATTCTGAGGGGAGCAGCTGCCTGATGCTAAATGCACTTCCAGCCCTGCTTCTGGCTTTCAGCTCCAGACAGGACATCTGAGGACACCTCACCAGAGTGGAGCAGATCACGATTTTGTTTGGCTCGATGCAGTCTTGTGTTGTCTGCTGACATCTGTTCGTAATGTACTCGGCCACTTCCATAGGGCTGCAGTGCCGATCGTTAAGCCCTTTGAATCGCGGCGTTATTTTGGCGGCGTTATTTTGGTGGCGTTATTTTGGCGGCATTATTTTGCCTGGTGTTAATTTTGCTGTCAGAGATGCAGCTGCTGTAGGAAATATTTTGAATTTTCAGCCGCAGCCGTTGGTATTCCAACGCGCTGGCACTCTGAGCGAGGATATCAATCCATTTTCTAAATGGGTAATGCTGGTGTTTTGAAAGGGGGCCTGTCGAAGTGGGAGGAGAGCCATTAATCCATGCTGTTTCACCCTGGGTCCTGCTACAAACACTGCCATTCACCAATCAGAACGAACGTATTGGTGTGTTTCAGCAGGGTTGCTCTTAGAATGCCGTTTCTATATACTCTAGGCAAAATGTCGTTAACGACAGAGCCTGTGGGGAATGGAGTTTATCAAAATAAGATCATAAGACTGAACAGTGAGAGGAAGGGCTAGCAAAGGATGGGGGACAGCTAAGTTAGGGGAAGAACAAGTTAGACCCAACAGAATTAAATATTTTTACATTCATCACTGTTTTTAAAGGTAAATCAAACTTACTCTTCTAATATTCATAAAAACATGCAAACCCATACATATACATAAAGAACGTGGCAGTGTTCTGATAAGTATATTCATTATGCAACGTTTAAATCAGGGCAAAAACACCTGTCTCCTGGAACGTTCATCTTTTGCTTAGAATGAAACATTCAAATCCTCTATTCCACATCAAGATGGCAACACTTCGTTATCTCTACTCAGTTCTGCAGCAGCAAACCGTGGTCTCTTCCTCCTCCTCTCAAACTGTAGCAGCTTCCTGTGACCTTCATCATCAAATATCTTACACAGACATCCACTAAAAGATCATGTCCCTCAAACCAGTATTTCAGTGAGTTGGTACAAACTCAAACTTTCAATTATTCATCATATATTTTGCCATGAAGATTTGAAATTTCTTTGGTGACGATCATTTTCACTCCCTCAACATTAACATACACCAGGAATAAGACCTCTGGACGCTTCGCCAGAAGCTACGCCTAGGCAGAGTACTGAACTGTCATTGGTACCCAATAGTATTGCAGCAAATGTGGTGAAACTCAGCAAAGGCATTCGTCAGCCATCCTTCAAAAAGAGGATGTAGTTATGGAAGGGAATATGTTGATATGAAGAATAGAGGGTAAGGTTCTCAAATTCAGAATCTAAAATTACACCCCCTTGTGTTGAGAAATCTCTGGTACAGAAAGGTCCCTCCTAACCTTCCTCTTGTCCTTCTGCCTCAAGCCATGAATTAAAGAATGCTTTGGCCTTTCTTTGAAGTCAAGACACTTGTATGAGAGATGGCTTCCCTACACTCTAAGGAAAGAATGTCTCTCTGAAGATACAGGGATGCAGAGAGGCTCTGAGTGCCCCAAGGGCTGTGAGTCTCAACAGATTTATTTTATTCAATCCATCAGGTCGATTCCAAAAATAAAGAAAAAAAGTACAGAGCCTGCATTTCAGATAACCTTAAGAAATAGGAATCCGGCTGTCTTTAGGGAGACAGGGTGCACTAGCAGAAAGAAAATAGAGGCTAAGACTCCGACAAGAGAAAATTGAAGGTACTCATGGAGCGACTGGTGTTCATGGAACACTGAAGGCCTGGGGGATGCCGCTGGGAGTCAGGATTGAAGGCTCGAAGGGCTGCTGGCAACAGGAAAAGGAAAGAAGTAAACGGTGAGCTTAGAGACTTGCTAGGCGCCCTCTTGAAGCTCTGCGAAGCTCTACTGGCAATATGGCTGCTGGTGCAAAGAAAGACATCATTGGGGAACCATGATGAGGAGACCGTTGAACTTGAAGTGAACTTAGGTGAACTGCAGATAATTTCCAGTTGCTGATGGTGAAGGCGCTGGCGAAATAGAGGCACTAAGACTTAGAAAATATCAAATAGTGGTAGGGAACCCGTACGGCGCCTACCTCAGGAACTACGTGATCAGGAAGTGCCTCTGTGACTGGGAAAACGTTGAGAGGAGAGATTGACAGGATGCGTGGAGCTGCAATACAGTGATATGACTGCAGCGCACGTTGGAGGATCGGAGGGTGGCGACATCATAGCCCCCACTGATAACGTATAAATGTATGCGTTTCGTGTATGACTTAGACTGTCAGATACTCTACCTTTAAGAACCCACATTCCCTCCCACGTAGGTTTCGCCCGTCCCTATTTTTAGACGACGAGACTGGAGTTCTGATAGGTTAATTATCTGATCAATCGCCCTAATTAATCAGGGGGAAATTAGGGCTGTAAATCTGACTCCCCTAGATGGAAGCCTGTGTGACCGGAAGGGAGGAGCATGCGCAGAAGAGCATCCCGCGTTCCACAAGGAACTTAATCTTTCTGAGCTGGAAAGGAAATTTCCTCAAAGATTTGTCATAGTCTCCTGCCTGAAGGCAGCTTGACAGCGTTTCACTAGGCCCGGATAACACGCCATAAAGCATAGGCACTTTCGAATTAAAATGCTGTTGCAGGGGGCTGGGGATTTAGCTCAGTGGTAGAGCGCTTACCTAGGAAGCGCAAGGCCCTGGGTTCGGTCCCCAGCTCTGAAAAAAAGAACCAAAAAAAAAAAAATGCTGTTGCAGACTACAAAGTTGGATACGGCTTAGAAATGGACGTTTTCTACAGCTTCTCTCTACTCCCCGATCAACGGAGGTTTTGCTTATTGCTTAAGCAGGAAGAGGTGTTGGCATGGACGATGTAGTTTTCTGAGGGGTTTTAGACAGCACATCCTGTTTTACTCTGCCGCTTCTCCCTCTCTGCCTCCACTTACAGAGGACAAATCTCCTTGGTACCGGTCTGCTCCAGTCGCTGTCCCGGTCGACTGTTGCTCAGGACATAGCTGCTATTCTTGATGATTGTTAACTTGGGCATTTTATTTTCTCAAAATCCTTCCATGGCCTCTCGCCGCATCTCAGATAAAGATAAGACTTGTAAAATAACTCAAACTAAAACTCAAGTGACCTGGGCCTGGTACTCTTCAGAGTCTGGAGAAGACCAGAGCATTTAGCACTGACGTCCGTCTTTGAGGGAGTACGGAATGGACATATTAGTGGACCCAAAACTCTGCATAATGGACATCTGTTTCAGTAACATTGATTGATTGATTGATTGATTGATTGATTGATTGACTGACTTATTGGCTTTTTAGCCCAGGGTATTGCTAAATAGCACAGGTTGGCCTTGATCTTGCAATCCCCTTGCCTCAGCATCCTGAGACCTGGGCTTACAGGATTGCTTCAGCACTCATGGCACCTTCGCCTGGCTTTTGAGACATCCGCTTTTGCATATCTTTATTTTCTTGGGCTCAGGACTCTTTGGACCTGTCGTGCCACTTGGCTCACATCTTAACCGCATGTTGAAGAAAGAAGACTGGGCATTTGAATTGGATTTGTTGTCTTAGAGGAGAAATGTTCTCTGTGGTTTCAGGGACAAGGGTAGATAGAAGTCTTCCACGAGCCTGTGAAAACAGCCGGGCTGATGGTTCCTGGGGTGTCAACTTTGTTGTATCTTTCTCTCTACCTTTTTTTTCTCAGACCCTGGGGGCATGCAGACTGGAAGGAGTCATATTCCCAAAACAAAGCAACATGAAGGCTTTGCTCATCTAAGACCTGGCTGTGTGCGTGTGTGTATATTAAACTTCAGAACCGAGTTATATAAACACGAGTGTTATACATCCAGGTTATTATATTTTACTGTGCAGCTTACATCTAACTTGAACTCGAATCACGAAATCCTCTCCCTCCTTATGTGGAAATGTTGCTGTGTTCCATGCTCAATTTTCAGACCTTTAAAGACAAACTGCTCTAGGAAAGGAAAACCCAGAAGACAGGGATGGGTGACAGGCGAAGAAGGTAAGGGGGGGCCTTTTAACTGAACTTTAAATACTACGATGAATTGGATTAAACATGCTAGAAAAATGTCAGCTCTACTAATGTCCTTAGACACGAGTATGTAATGAAAACCAGCAAACACGCTCACACTTTCTGGGTCGTGCAGAGTTTCCACAGGCTTTTGTTTGTGCCCCATTTATTTTACTATTGTCAGTAAAACATTGCCAACAATGTGAAGGTCTCGACTGGTTAAGTGAAATATGCTATTCTTCCCATGGGGACTGCACTGACACAGCTCGAAGAAGTTTCTTTAATGATGTCAGGGGAAGGCAGATCAGTATGGGGGCTTCAGCCTTCCCGGGGACCCTATGTTCTGATTAATAAACAGTCGTCTAGTAGGTGACAGAAAGTTACCTGGACCTTTGTTAGGAGTGTAGCCGTGAGCAAGTGAACCTGTAGAAGCAACAAAGAATACTCTAGAGGGACCAGAGGAGCTACAATGTTTCCTTTCCAGGTATATAAAATTGAATTTTTACTTCTGTAGAATAATTTAATGGAAACCATAAGCCACAGATCTTTCTGGTGCTCCAAATAGAACTGTTGCCACCCAATCATCTTTCTCAACTTGCTTATGACAGACCCTTAACTTGTACGCCTGAAGTGGCCTAGACCATGCTATGAGGATTCAAATCTAGATTTTTACATTCGTAAGTCATTGGGAAGGACAGCACATTCAATGACTGTACTGTGATTGGAACAGAACCCCAAGATAGATTTGGAATATAGAGACAGGGTGCACAGGCACAAGGGAAAACAATGTGGCCCGGGACGCATCACCCTTTCCTGCTCTGAACTATTTCTCCTGTCCAAAACTTTGAACCAATACAAAATGAGAAGATCCCTGGCTGCCCAGAGCTGATGAGACCCCGGAGAACAAAGACAGCTCTGTGCTCTGTGGACACGCAAGGATGAAGGGGAGACTCAACACTGTCTGCCCCATAAAACCACATATTTGAATTTCTGCTGTCTACCAAATCACTTTGCTGCTCAATGCCTGAAAAATAAGAGGCTCGGCCAGATAGTCCCCCACAGAAGATCTTTGTAACTGTATCTTCAGATGCCTCAGACAGGGCCCTGGGGCAGAAAAAATAAATAAGGAACTTGAAGGCACTTGGTTTCATGGAGAAACACCAGCTCGGCAGGGACAAGACAAGAAACAGACCCAGGGCTCAAAGGGACCAACGGATGTGTAGACTGCTCTCCGAAACAAGTCTCACAGATAGAAATTCCAGCAAACTACAAATATATGTACCTTGTACTAAAGGCTTGATTTGCTTCTGTACTCTGCTTGCCAGTGACTGACAGTGCAGTTCGATTGGTTTGGATTTACTCTTGTAGCCTTGTGGACATTAGATTATAATTCAAGTTAAGCAGGGGGGTTGGTTTTCTAAGAGATGGTAACATTTTTACTGATGAGCTCTTCCATGTATTTCAATCAAGGACAAATCCTTCACAGATTAATCCAGTAGGAAACCCAGACAGCATAGTTAGATAAAACTCCTGCCTCCCTTTTAACTGGATGGAGTTGATCTTGTTTAAGGAAGGCATCTGGAATTTGATGATGACAGTGAGGGACTGCCTGGGTCTCTTACATATCATTATAAATTTAAAAGCTTGTTAGTTGACACATTCGTTGCAAAGATGCCTTTAAAAGCTTGAGATTATACCACACAGAGATATTTTGGGCGTAACGTATCTCCTTCTAGAATGTTCCCGTTGACTTTCAGGCTGTAGCTGATAACTCCAGTTGGTGCCTTTTCCTTTTCGATCATTCTGACTTGCAGACAGGACAATTTTAAATATCGAACCAATGGTAGAAATTTGTCCACAACCCACATGTAGTTAATAGCTATTTTATATGTGCTTCATATTTAAACGTAAGGCTGTTATTGAAGGCCTTCATCAGATAAAAAAAACGAATGCTAATCACTAAACCGATATGATTCCTTCAATTTGCTTAAAATCCTACAGAGCTGGACAAAAAGATAAAGGCTTTCAGATAATGATGCCTGAATGAGTAGAGATGAATTTACTTTTAACTAACATCTATTTAAATTGTCCTGCGGAGTCCAGTAGATGGCTACAGAGCCCTGGAAGTGGAGTTACAGATGGTTGTGAGCTGCCATGGGGGCGCTGGGAATCAAACCAGGTGTTTGGGCAGAGCGGCCAGTGCGTTTAGTTACTGGGTCGTCTCTCCAGGCTCTTAACTACCTACCATCTCTTTAACGGCACTGTGTTCTAATAAGAGTATTCTAAATCAGCTATAGGCTGAAGAAGTGTGGTCTCACACACACACATTCATAAATACCTCTGTTTGACTTCATAATTATACCATTTAATGTTTTATTATTCTTACTTATTTTTGGTCGCCTCAACAGATGTGTCATGTGTTTACTTCCTAAAGTGTTTTATTCTCCTGTTTTGGCTGTGTTTTGAAAAAATATGTTTAATTTTATCCCACCACAGCTCTTCTTCAATTGTTTGGACAGATGTTGCTGGCGTGCCTTCCAGTCCCCTGCCTCTTCTCCTGGGTAATTCTGGAGCACCTCTCAGCTATGGTGTCTGTTTAACTGGTCTTTGACAGTTCGTGTTTGGCCTTAGAAAATAAATAGTGTGCTTATTTGAAATGTGGTTTTTATTTGCATTCACTCAAAGAGCGAAGTGATTTTTCCCCATAACATCTATATTAAAAACCCTGGTTCTTAATTTTATATTTTAAGCCTACTAATATGCATGGATGGATGAATCCAGAAAGGCACACATGCATGGGAACAGAAGCACCACTTATGCTTCCCTTTAATTCTGGGGGTTCGGCAGCTGCATAAAATGCTTTCGTCTCTAAATACTAAGTGC
This sequence comes from Rattus norvegicus, assembly GCF_021556685.1. Taxonomy (NCBI): domain Eukaryota; kingdom Metazoa; phylum Chordata; class Mammalia; order Rodentia; family Muridae; genus Rattus; species Rattus norvegicus. Next base: position 134,922,254 of record NC_141540.1, read on the forward strand.
TGCAAAACATTACTTTTAATTTTTTATTTTAATGTGTTCATGTTGTGTCCATGTTTGAGTGGGTATGTATGTTCATGAGCATACAAGCGTGCTTGCATATGGGTGCTTCTGCATACAAGGTCAGAAGTCAACAGTGGGCATGTATGTTCATGTGCATACAAGCATGCTTGCATATGGGTTCTTCTGCTTGTAAGGTCAGAGGTCAACAGTGGGCATGTATGTTCATGTGCATGCAAGTGCTTGTAAGGTCAGAGGTCAACAGTGTCTAGGCTCAATCACTCTCTGCCTATTTCTCTCCCCTTCTCCAACTTAAAGGTTGCCTTCTCTCCTTTTTATTATTTCTTTGAGAAGTTCATGCAATGTATTCGGATGCTATTCCCTCTCCTCCTCATACTCTTCTTCCAGTGACCATCCCCACTTCCCTGCCTAACCCAAGTCTGTGCCATCACTTTAAAAAAAAATCAAGTTTAGTTTACGTTGCTCATATACTGTAGAATGTGTGGCCTTCCACTGGAGTGTGGTTGACTTACTGGAGGCCACACCCCCAAAGAAAATTGACAGCCCCATTCCCATCAGCTGTGAGTCAAGACCAGCCCCTCGGTCGGGGTTTTGTTTGTGTTGAGCAGGTCTTGTGCATGTGTCACAAACGTAGTGCATTCCACCTCACTTTTTGATGCAGGATCTCTCATGGAACCTGGAGCTCACTTATTATCTAGGCTGACAGACCTATGAGGTCCCAAATATGCCAGTCTCTGCTCTATAAGCACAGTGAGCTGCTTTTCGCACAGGCACTAGGCATCCAAACTTAGACCTTTATGACTGCTTAGCCAGCACTTTAGAGATGAGGGTAACTCCCTAGCCTTGTAAACAACTCTTGAATTTTGTTTCTATACACGGGAGATCCATAAACGAAAAGATTACCCTAACCACCACCCATACACGACGAGAAATTCAACATGTTTTCCTACCGTCTTCCCATTAATCATGGACACGATATTGGGTTTGACTCTAAAACATTGTTCTTATGCTGTTTATGCCAAAAGATCTCGTTTCAGACTGTTTTGATTCAGAACTAACTTCTTAAAAATGCGCAAGAACCACCTAGATAAGTCTATTGTTTCCAATGCTCACCTGCAATGTTATATTGTGACTTTTTAATTTATCCTTTATACAAAGCATTGTGAGTTTTGTAGCATATTACGAAACATAAAAATCCCAGTCTTACTTTATAATGTTTAGTCCTAAATCTTTGGTCTATGCATAGTTTACTTTTTCGAGTCGTCTCTGGAGAAGCCGGACGAGGAGGAAATCCCTTTCTACTCACTGTGAGGCCAAACAGCAAAAACCAAAACCAGAGGAAGAAAGAAAGATACAGCTTAACAGGCGCAGTGAACTTAGAGCAAAAAGCCCCTTTTAAAAGTCATTAATTGTTTATTTGTTCAGAGGGACTGCTCCCTAGCCCACGTGTTCATGTTTTCCTAGTTCAGGATCACGGGTCAGTGACATTCATCTATGGGGCTCAATCCAAAGAAATTCTTTACATTCTAAATTTGCTTTGTACTCTGAAGGACACCAGTATTCTCTTTAAAAATTTTCAAGGAATCATAATGTCTGTAGAAATCTGTGTGTGCCTTCTCTCGTGGCCCAGCCCTTGCCAAACTTACAGGAAGCCGCAGCGCCCAGCGTGACAATGAATGTGCCAGCATACAACATGCAACCCCAGACCCTTGGCTGGACACCACACATCTGCACTTCCACCAAGCCACTGGTACCCACAGCAGTAAATGCCCCTCAGACTAACGAGTATCCTTGCTAGTTACATTAAACACAACATTATCAAGAAAGGTTTGTCAGAGAAAATTCAAACATGAATATTTAAAGATGAGATACCACTATTAATAGGGATTCATCCCAAAGGTACCAGGTATTGTCTCAATTGATAAAAAAGTAAGCATAATACTATATTGATGAAGAAAACTGTGTATGATATTCTCAACATAAAAAATCTGGTAAATTCAAATCTCTTTCATGATAAAAATTATAATTAACTAATATTAAAAATTATTATAAGTATTCTTGGGAGTCTGGTTATGGAGTTCTTTAAAAGCCAACTACAGGGCTGGAGTAATGCTTACCATTGAAGAGTGCTTAGTGCTCTTGCAGGGGTCTTGAGTTCTGTTTAGCCCTCTGTGTAGCCTCTTTGTTACTATGACACTTACTATCAAATAGTAATGTATAGTAAGGTAGTGAAGGAAGAAAAGTCTTTTGGGCAATGGAGACATTGGAAATAGATCCACAAGTATAAGACAAATTGAGTTTAAACAAGTGTTCTAAGGCAATTCAATGGTAAGGAAAGTTGGCTCAACCGATTACAAAATTATACCGACACAGTGGAAGGAGTGCATCCTGAGCAAACAGGAGGGGCTGGAAGAGGGGAGGAGAAGAGAGATGTTGGTCTTCACATCACAACGTACTTTGAAATTATCTAAACAACTCGAGTCAAAGGTTTATCTGTATGACTGTTAAAATTCTGGAAGAATGCAGGAGAAAGTCTTAGGACCTCAGGTTGGAAAATTTTTTCTAACTAACTACACACATACTTATACATATACACATACACATACATACACACATATCATATATATATATATATTATATATATATATATCCCACTGAATACACAAAAGGAAAACAGATGAATTGAACTCCACTATATCTAAAGACTTTCACCATTTTCCAAGGCTCGAAAGAGACTACAAACATTGCACAACTTCGTCCCGTGTGTCTCCACTCTCTCTGACAAGTGACCAGGAGCTCCGTTACTGCATCACGTGGGAAGTGCACATTCAGTGTTGCAGGAGATGGCCAGTCTGTTTCCCAAAGTGCCTGCGTCCCCATCAGTAACATATGAGAACTTTGGGTTCCCCACCCACACCAGCCAGCATGTAGCAGAGCGTTGAAGTGAGTCACAATCAGTCACTGAAAGAAAACATCTTCAAAATACATATCTGATAAAAGACGAAATGGAGCGCGCATGCAGAACCTTGAACATTAGTAACACGAAGGTAACTCAGTGGGTAAAAGTTCTAAACTTTTTTCCCCTCAGGACACGTTAACCATGAGTAAGCGTGTGAAAGGTCGTCAGTGCCCTTAACTATGAAGATTTCCTAAGATGAGATATGCATCTCACCACCTGAGTGGCTAAGACAAGAGTGAAGATATTAATAAATATTAGTAGATAAAGTAAAATATTAGTGACAATATCCCAGAGCTGGAGAGACGGCTCAGTGGTTAGAGCACTGACTGCTCCTCCAGAGGTCCTGAGTTCAATTCCCAGCAACCACATGGTGGCTCACAACCATCAGTGATGGAGTCCGACGCCCTTTTCTGGTGTGTCTGAAGACAGTATACTTAAATACAGTGTAAGGACAGTGTACTGACATAAAAAAACAAACAAAGCAAGAGTGAATTACCAACATGAGCAAGAACAAGGGCAAGTCTTCAAAGCACTGTGACAACTGCAGTATGTACTCAGACTTTTCACTTGGTGTACATGGGGCAGAAACAAGCAGGGGTGTGATTACCTGAGGCCTGGGCTTGGAAGAAGGGAAGGATTGCAAAGAGCACAGAAAACATTACACAATGACAAGAACGTTCTAGAATGTGACCGAGAGAACGATCACGTCATTTGCATTCGTCAATGCTTACTAAAATGTTTATTTTGAAGTGTTTGGTTTTTATTGCCAGTAAACTATAGTCATCTTAGTCGTAGGCTGAAAAAATACAGATTATTTTCAGATAAAAGCAACCCCATGAACTATGTTCATTTTACTCCAGTTGTGGCTTGAACCACTTTACATAGAATCATAGCAACGGGAGGCAGGCAGGACCGCCAAGGAATAAAACAAACTAGCTCACGTGTTACTTCGGAAGAAATGGGCCACAGAGGCATCTCATGATTACAATGTGCAAGCTAATAGAGATACAGTAACTATTCAATCACAACCAGGGCATCTGTCTTCCGCCTGTGAAACGCTTGCAAATGAACAGGGGGCTCTATCATCACAGTGGGTGTTGAAATTATTTTGAAAGTTCTGTGTGATAATAGTGGACAGTATTTGGAACTTTTGCTACTAAAAAAAAATGGCCGCCCCCTGTCTCATTTGGTGGGGTAGACTCAGCAGGAACTGAAGATGAGGGTGGGAGAGATACGGGTGCCCACCTCTGGATATGGCTGTCTCAGTTTGCCCAGGCCTCCCACAAGAGCCATGGCAGCAAAGCCATAAAACTGGTTGGTCTTAGCGCCCAGGACTCCTCCCTGCAGATGTGTGTGAGGACTCCTTGCAGCTGTGCTGCTTCAGATCAGCCTCCTGGCCACTCCTCCGCCTCCTGCTTCCTCTCCCCCCACCCTGTGGAATTTCACCCACAGAACATTTAATGTCAAGTCTAACATTTTCTTTCTCTGAGGAGAGTTCGGGTGTTTTTTATCCTTTGCTTTTTATTCGTCGCTTCCTCTTTAATTATTATATTTTTCAGAAAAGCAAACACACTAAGGAACGCAAGGTCTTTACCCCCCTTCTGTCTAGGGACTTGAGATTCCCAACAGACAGCAGAGTTCTTCCCCAAGTATTCCTTATTTTGGGAAGAGAGAGGTGGGGTGGGGTAAAAAAAAGGAAATTTTTCAAGTAATTGGACTTTTTAAAGCTCCAGTTAGATATAATTTTTTAAAATTAAATTATTATCATTATTGCGTTTGCCTGGTATGTGTGTGGTCACATACCCCCCTGAACCTGTGTGTGGCCAGAGAACAGCTTTATAGCTTTACAGCCTCTTATATGGGTTCTGAGGATCAAACTCGAATGGACAGGCATGCATGGCCATCTTCACCTGCTGAGCCATCTCACTGCATACATGTGTGTATGTGTATGTATATGTATGTGTGTATATGTATGTACATATATATGTGTGTGTGTGCACTTTCCTCACAAAGCTACTCTTGAGACTAGTTCTTTCCCTTTCCAATTATAACAACCTGCCAATGACCACAGTATGTCCTCCCTTTCAGAAACCAAATACACACACATACCTGTCTCCCGGAAGAATAGCTGCATACCATTGGTTACAACGCAGCCTCCCTCAGTCCTTTCACCGCGACACATTTCTTTGCTCTTCTTAGCTAGAAGTCTGGTGTTCTACCTATATCTTAACTCTCTAGAAACTGTTGTCAAGGACTCTTGCTCTGTGCTACAACAGGAAAATACAGATCTGAGAGCCCCCATCCCGGCCTTCACATTATCCCGTGCTGTTACGTGTGAAAGACCTGACAGACAGCGCACCGTGTGTGCATGTGTGTGACATATGTGTGCAGTGCATGTCCACTGCTGGGAAGGACGCTGCGTTTCCCTGCACACTAACTGCTGAAAGACACCCACTTGTGTGCTCCAAAGACCATCTTTAACACCCATCACCTTCAGTTCAGATGCCTGGCCGTGACCTCAGACACCCAGAACCACACACTGCTTTCCTTCAGGGTAGCCACATGCATTCCAGAGGGGCCGCTCTCCAGGCTCAGAAGCATCAGAGGTTCCCCTCCAAGGGGCCCTCTGCTCAGTGTTCTCAAAGTAGGTTCCTGCCTTCACCTGTACCTCCAGGCCTCTGGCTACTATTCTCATTAAGAAAGCAAAACAGTGAGGACTCACATCAATTTCTGGTAAAATAATGCCCTTGATAGGAGACCCCATCACTAAGCATGCGCATCAAGGGATCTTATTTAGAAATGTCAGGGTATTATATTTATACATACACAGGCGTGTACCTGCATATATCCTTGCGTATTTGCATACAAGGTGTATTACACACTTGTGTGTGGGTGTTAGCAAATTAACACACTGAAAGATATTTATTATTTGAGTACCTATCTTATGCCACGGACCAACTACAAATATCAATAAGGTATTGTTTCTCTTGAAATCTGAGAATCAAAGAAATAAAGAGGCAAATAAAACACTGTATGGTAAACACTATAAGTTATGTATAGAATGTAGATGTTTGGGATAAGACTCGAGGCTGAGTTTCATAAGGTTTACTTCAGCAGAAGCATGTAGCTGTGTGCGTTTTTTTTTTTTCCACCATAAACACACCACCCACTTACCTTCTTCTGTGCTGAATTCCTGACAACACAGACTTGTTCGGGGCCTTTTGTTTTCATTTAAGTTTTATTCCTAATAGCAAATTACATTCTGTCTAATGTAATGGCTGTGTCCTTGTTTCCAAGAAGAACATATAGATAATTCTCAGTGAGAAAGTTTTAATAAAGTCTGGATGCATGGGCAATTATAATATTGGCAGTACGCACAGGAAGCCTGCACATTATTTATTTGTAAAGGCTCTGATTCAGCTGAATTCCATCGAATTAAAACGTAGGCCATAGTCAATTTATTACATTTTTATAAGATCACTTATCAAAGGGCGGGCTGCCTGACGCCCTGTGAAAATGAAGTGTCACTTGGCTTTGTGAAATAAACATTGAGAAAAGGGTAGGATCCCTGTCTTCTCTTTTCCTTCCTGAAACATGCAATATTCCATATTGTAGCAGCTGCAGAAGAAAGATACAAGATATCAGCTCTACCGGGGCACTGATATCAGGAATTCCTCACCGTTTGTGCCTGTTACTTTGCAGCTTGACACATTAAATGCTGATTAAAAATTAAATCTCCAGTATGCTTTGACATACATTTTGGTAACAGAGACATAATTGTTGCTTTGAACACTTTTATTCCATTTCGGATTTTCATCACACGCGGCTACATTGAGATCAAAGCAAGAACCAGCAGAAAAGACATTAGGGAATCTTACCCTGTAAGGGATTTTAATTTGTTGTTTGTAATTAAATATTCCTTGTCTTAGCTATTAGGTTAGCTCAGCAGTCTGCGTTTCATCAATGCTGAGATGCCTTGTCCCCTGTCCACCTGTCTGCAGTCCCTCATGAGTCTCCAGCCGGCCCACAGACTTGATCTACAAGTCAAGACAGCCGACCTTCAGCCAACCTTCAGTGTCATAGATACGTAGACTCCAGTGACTGGGACAGTATCTTCCAGGCTACAGGACATGCAGGGTCTGGCCAGAGACCAGTGGGCTTGGATCTCTGTAACCCTTAACAATGTTGAGTTCCGTAACCATTCAGAGTATAGAGCTATCTGGCTATCTTACCTGTGGTGGCGCACTGGGAATGTGGGTGGGATGGGTACCTATTTCACAAGCGGACGGAGGCTTTTTGGAGAAAAAGTTCAGGTCATCAGTATCCATCCAACAACTAAGGGACACTGGACGTGTGTAGACAGTGGGAGGCACATATGTGTACGCCTCCGTAGAGCAAGCCATGGATGGTGTGAACAAGAGAGCCTCCGGGAAAACACGGTGATCTTTGGCCAACGTGAGTTTCAATCCTTTTAAGCTTTGTCCTGTCTTCAAAGCAGCAGTAAACAAAGGCCATTTGCTCCTTGTTTTTTTAACCTCGGGTTTGACAGAGTGGACTCACATGTCAGGTCATACCAGCTGGGCTTTGCCTCTGTTAAATGGGGACAATTAAAACAAAACAAAACAAAAACTCGGACGGAACTGCCTTCTAGTAAGTATGAAGCAATGTGGCTCATGAAAAAAAAAATGGGCTGCAACCCTTCAGAGAACTTCCTGCGTCACGAGAGTTTCCTTACTATTAAAAGTTAGAGATGCGTCAGGTTCGCAGCTGAGAGCAGTTTGGTTTAAACCAGAATCAGCAGCAGCTGCGAAAACAAGGGAGCACCTAGTCTCTCCCCACGAGAGGATTAGACGCGCTCTAACTAAACGTCTGCTTCCAGGCAACTACTCCAGGCTTACTATGTCACAATCAAGCCTCGGGTCTTCAGAGGAACTCTTTTCATTTTTGTTTTTTTTTGTTTTTTGTTTTTTTGTTTTGTTTTTTTTTTGTTTTTTGTTTTTTGTTTTTGTTTTTGTTTTTTTTTTTGTTTTTTTTTTTTGTTTTTTGTCTTTTTCCGGTAGCCTCCAGCATCTTCGCAGAGAGCTAAACCTGTGGGGATTTCCAGAGGTCAAGGAGGGATGAGTGGGGGCAATTTCTCCTGATAGAAGAGCTCCTATTTGCAGCAGCCTCTGCCCTTCCTGGGCTGCCTCCTCAGTCCTAGGCCAAAACGGCTCCGAGAAGAAACAACTGTTTAGATGTTGCTTCCAAAAACACAGGGTTTCTCTCCAAGGGTGCTCTGTGTGCTCTTCATGGGCCCCTACTGCCAAGTCATAACACCTAGATAAGTACTTTTTAAAAAGGACTTATTTGATTGTTTTTAATTATGTGTATGTGGTGGTAGAGGGAGGCTGTGCATGTGAGCGCTGCCGCCTGCAGAGGGTTTGAATCTCTGTGGAGCTGGAATTACTGGCATCTGCGAGTCACCTGACCCGCGAGTCACCTGACCCGGGGGCTGGAAATAGAACTTGAGTCCTGGGCAGGAGCACCTCAGACAAAATGCTTTTGAACCCATAACCACAGCGAGGAATCCACGTTCATCCTGATTTTGAGTGTGCACGTGTATAAGCAAGTATAAACAGCTGTCTGTTTATGCGTTTATTTGACTGAGGTAAACGCTTCAGAGACATACCCCCAGTTACCTGCACTGCACTCTGAGAGTTTCAACTCGCCCATTCCGTTTAGCCTTCACGTAACACAACTCTCCACTGTGACACCCATACAGATCTTGACCCACCGTTTTGTAAGCCACCACCGCCATCGTTCCAGGCCTTCCCCTCCCACGCTGCTCTCAGAATCGCCTAGAGGTGTTCACACAGCACGCTTCCGCATCAAAGAGAAGGAAGGAGTCAGTAGCAGCTGTCTCTAAAGGGAGAAGACATTTTCTGCCAGTTACTGGCCATACGACCTTTAAAGAGTTACCTGCCCATCCCAAGGCTCCATTTCTCCATCTATTGAGTGGTGGCAAGTATGACATCTGTACAGTGGGATGCTTTGGAGTGAAATCACGGCGAGTCCGACATTTGCCTAAGTGTGATGCTTGGTAGAAAGCCCTGGAGCTTGAACTGTTTCAGTATTTGGCTTGTGTGGTTCATGATTTCTACTGGGGGTTTCTTCACCTGTCTTAATCTGCCTTAGGTGCTGTCCCTTGCCAGCGCCAAGTGGATGAGAACTCAGTCGCCTCATTAAGGCTTCACGGCTACTCAGCTAGAGTCAAGTAAACAGATAGCTAATGAGGTCACTGGGTTCTAGGTTTTATTTCTGCCCCCAGTAAAAGTAATAACGAGGTGACTAGGTTTCAGCCTGCTCTTGGCCTCGAATACTGTCTATGTTGATTTTATAAGCAGGTGAGGACCTGTCTGAAAAAGACTATTAAAATATCAAACTGTAAGCCTGCTTGAGGTTCTTTTGTTAAGGATGGTAAATGTAAGACGTATCATGAGACTAGGCAGGGTTGGTCAGGAAAACTTATAAATAACCTCTTACAGCATCCTCTATACACTTTCCTGAAGAACTACTATAGGCCACAGTTCACACTGTTTAAGTCAGGCTTGAGTCTTTTCTGGTGAGTTATTAACAGGTTTAAAACAATAATATCTAAATCACTTAATATCTTAAATGTAATCACTTAACCAGCCAATACCAAGTACCCTAAGTTAAATACTTTGGGGATAGTAAGAAAACGTGAACTGTGGCACCTTCTCTAAGCCACAGTCGGCTTGGCAGAAACAATTTTAAAGGACTGTGTTAATAGAAAATTCAAAGTATAATTTGAAGCAACAGATCAAGAAATGATGGTCCCTAAAAGAATTAGTTCAAGAGTCCTGTGGGGACCACCTGAGGAGACATAGGGTACAACACAGAGCCCACCTGGGGAGACGTGGACAGCTTTAGGGACCACCTGGGGAGACAACCCTGCTGGAGGCCCATGGAGAAGCAAAGCCTTTCTTCATACATGGTGAACAAACAGACTTGTGGCTGAACACTTTAAGTGGTGTTTGTTATTAAGACACGGTACTATCCTTCACAGTCAAAACTCAGCCCTAACATTCAGATAAAGGCCATGTCTGGGTATAGGATGTGAATTTGTCAGTGAGGTTGAAAGATGCCTGCAGGGCAAGATCTTTGCTATTTCTTCACTCTGAAAATGTCCAAGGTAGCAAACCCCAGAAAATAGGCATAACTATTGTCTTAATTAGGTGTTTACTGCTGTGAACAGACACCATGACCAAGGGAAGTCCAAGGCATATACAAGCCATTTCATTCCACTTCCTGGCCCCCATAGGCATGTTCAAACATATGAGTCTATGGGGGCCATACCTAAGCATAGCATAATAAAAAATATATTTAGTCCATCTTCAAAAGTCCCCCATAGTCTATAGAAGTCTCAATGTTAAAAGTTCAAAGTCTCCTCCGACATTCATCCAATCACTTAACTCTATTCCCCAAAGCAAGACAGGAAACCACCTGGGAAAACTCCAAACTCTGCATCTCTGACCGCGCCACCATGGTACCGAGAACCAGGCGTAGGCCTGCGAGATTTAAGAGAAAACACATACTCGGGTCATTCGTGTTATGAGAATGCCAAAGCTTTACTGAGGTTCACAGAATATATAACCCAAGCCCACCCAGTGGAAGCACAATGGAAAAATGAGTTTACATTCTTAGCAGGAAGACAGAAACTGAAACCAAGAGCTGACACCAAAGATGTTAGCACCCAGGTTTTACCACCACCACCACCCCACCAAGGCCAAACAGAGAGGCTAGGATATTCCTTTGGTAGGAACAAAAGGCTTCCACATACATCAGCAAGGCTCAGTGGGGAGCAACCACTGATGGGGCCCAGGAGGGTCTGACACATCTCCATGTCTGATGTCAAAGCAGTTTTGAGATCTCCAACTCCTTTTTTATCTTTGTTGACTGCCACGACTTTCTTTCTCCTGGGCTGGTTCCACTCCCTGTTAGCAGCTTTTCTCAGAGGATAGCCCAAGGCTCTGCCATCTCAAAAACTTAGGGTCTCCAAGGCAACTTCAATGTCACAGCTTCCTGTTTCAATGTCTGGGATCCACACATGTTCTTCTGGGCTCCTCCAAAGGGTTGGCATCACTCCTCCATCTCTGCCCTCGGTAGTACTCTAAGCTCAGGTTGGTCCACTCCACTGATGCTGCTATTCTTGGCGATCATCCCATGGTACTGGTGTCTCCAATATACTAGGGTCTTCTGCTGCAACTAGGCTTTACCAAGAGCTTCTCATAGGCTCTCTTCATGGTGCCAAGCCTGGACTTCTTTGCATGGCCCGCCCATTCAGTCCTGGGCTGTCAACTACAGTTGAGGCTGTGCCCTCGTCAATGGCCTCCCATGGCCTCTCACAGCAAAGCCTCAGCTGTTCTTCATGACCCCTGCATACCTTCAAAACAGGTACCACCTGGGTGACTTTTACACATTACCAAGTACAGCTAAAGTACGAGGTACAACCTTGGCTATCTCTGGAACACAGCTTCTTTGTGCGCTTAGAAAATACTTCCCAGAAGATTTCATCTTAGTGATGCTGGCCTCTTGTTAATCACCACTAATTTCTTAGCTCCAGTTGACCAGCATCAATTGTCCCAGGAGCCTCCTTCTCCTCTTGACTCTAAATCCAGAGACACATGACTGAAGTTGCCAAAGTTCTGTTGTTTGCTAGAGCTGGAACATGACCCCCTTGTTTTATTACATTATCACTAGCCTTGTTTTCCAATTCCTTCACTGCCTAAGCTTGGCTGTCCTGGAACTTGCTCCATAGACTGACTTGGAACTCAGAGATCTGCATACCTATCTCTTAAGCACTGGAATTAAGGTGTGGACCACCAAACCTGGATTTAAGTTTTTCTTTACCTAGAACTTGCTCTGTTCTAGGCTGGCCTTGAACTCAGAGATCTGCTTGTCTTTGCCTCCTGGGATTAAAGACTTCTTCTACCATACCTGGATCTAAATTTAGCTGGGTGGGATCTTGCCCCAAAGTCCCACTCCATTAATTCAATTTTATATCCTTGAACACAGAATTCACCTCCATTTAACTTCCTGGTGCCCCTTTAATGCTTGAACCGTATATTTTATATTTTTCTTTTCTCAGCTTGCTATGCTTGTTTAAAATGCTCTTCATAAGACTTAACCAGAGAACAAAGACTATGACAGACATTTCTAAGACTTCCTTTGTCAGTGCAATTAATCTGAGTCTCTTTAACTTAGCCTTGGGTACACTCTTCAGACAAGGGCGAAAAGCAGCCACATTCTTCACCAAAATACCACAAAAACAGTTTCTATGCCACATACTGAAATTCTTCTCCACTGAAACCTCTTGGACTAGGTCTGCACAGTTCAAATCACTCACAGCAACAAAGTCTTCCATAATCCTACTAGGATAGCTCATTAATTCCCACTTAAAACATTCCATGGCTTTCCAAATCCAAAGTCCCAACATTCTTCCAAACAAAAGCATGGTGAGGCCTATCACAGCAATACCCTAGTCCCTGGTACCAATTTCTGTCTTAGTTTGAGTTTTAGTGTTGTGAACAGACACCATGACCAAAGCAAGTCTTATAAAGGACAACATTTAGTTAGGGCTGGCTTACAGGTTCAGAGGTTCAGTCCATTATCATCAAAGCAGGAGTATGGCAGCATCCAGGCAGGCATGGTACAGGAGGAGCTGAGAGTTCTACATCTTCATCTTAAGGTTGCTAGCAAAAGACTTACTTCCAGGCAACTAGAAGGAGGGTCTTAAATCCCATACCCACAATGACAAACCTAGTCCAAAAAGGTCACACTTATTCCAACAGGGCCATACCTTCTAAAAGTGCCACTCTCTGGACTGAGCATATGCAAACCATAACAGCTGCTAATACCACAGTTTACCACTAACATCTGTATCAAGTGACCAAAAAAAAAATCAGAGAATGTAAAAAGATGGCTGTCAACCTTGGGTAGACATTGATATCACCCCGGGTTTCCAAGGGTCTCAAGTTCTGACTTAATTTGTGTAGGGTTGAAGGCTTGGTATCAATAGTTTTAGGCTCATGGCTGGGTGATTCTGAACTGTATCCCAGGTTACTATCTGCTGACATGGAGTGGATAGAAGCCAGATGGGTATGAGCAGGCATTTTTGAAACCTGGGCCCCCTAACACTGGCCCATTTGTATTAATAGCTGTTCATTTGCAGGAAGGTAGGAGGAAGAATGGAGAGAGTGGATAGAAGATAGTGGGGGTAATGATGACCCTAAGCCCCACTCCACACACTTCAAATGGATGGATTTCCTTCCTAGAACTCCAAAATTCATACAGTATCACTTGTGCTTTACCAAAAAGAAATCTAACCTCGTAAAAGGCAAGTTACATGCTTATAATCCACAGCTAATATGCTGGCGAATCCATTTCTTCCAAACTGTAATCTACATACTTTTAAAAGAAATTTAAAAGACACAGCATTTGGTACAAATAAACAACGTTTTCTCTGATAAACCAAACATAACATTTTTCTTTTGCATGCAAATTTAACTTTTGTTGACTAAATACTAGTTGGATTTTTTTTTTGCAGAGAAATCTGTGGTGCCTAACATAGTTGACATTTATACTCTTTTCCAGTCCAACACCAGAGTTTCTGTTGGGATTTTGCCCAGTCCCCACTCTGTGCACTTACAGCGAGTGTGTGAGCAATAGGAGTGGGTGGAGGACTCAAGATTTGTCTTAGGTTTGCTTTTTGTTGCTGTGATAAATACACAATACACAACCTTAAGTGGTTGGGAGGAAATGGGCTTATTTCAGCTTACTGTTGTAGTCCAGCAAGAAGAGAAATGGGGACAGAAACCTTGGAGGCAGGGCTGAAAGAATGTAAGCAGAGGCTGGGGAGGAACACGGCTGACTTCCTTGCTCCCTGTGATTCACTCAGTTTGCTTTTGTGTTCTATCCAGGATCAAAGGACCAGAGGTGGCACCTCCATCAGTGGCCTGGGCCTTCCCCTGTCAATCCTTAAGCAAAAAAGTGGACTACAAACTTTCTCATGGACCAATTGGATGGTGGCATTTTCTCAGTTGAGGCTCTCTGTTCCCAGATGACTTTCATATCAAGTTGACAAAACTCACCACAATAGGGTTTTCTAGCTTTTGTGATGCACATATTTTCTTTTTAATGGTTAGTGTGACAGGGGAGGGCCTGACCTACGCTGTCCCAATCAGAAAGGGCCCGTGGACATTTCAAACATTAACACTGGAAGCACAAGGCATCCCAACTTTGTAGACTGTAGCTTCCCCAGGATTCCATCTAAGGCATGAGGGAGTGGGGCCGACAGGAAGAGGGATATAAATATGAAACCAAGAGATGACCAAGCTGATATCATTGTTTAAACGTCTGGATTTGGTCAAGCTTAAATGCAAACATTTCCATCCGTGGTTCTGCAATTGTATGAGCCAATAAATTTTGCTTCTATTTAAGCTGTTTTGAATTGAGTTTCTTTCTCTTTCGACTATCCCTTAGGTATTCAGATGTTTCCAAAAAAGTACACATCGTTTAGGAGCCCAGCCTATTTGGTTTACCCAGAGTAGGTCCAAGAATATAATTACACAAAATAGCTAGCTTAATTATGACATCTTCAGACACGTGTTTTGATTACATTCACCCCTCATTGTTTTTATCAAGGCATCACAAGATATTATTACACCCCATATCCTTCTTCATTCTGCTGATTACTTTCCTCCTCCCAACTCACCTGCCTTCGACTTTCCTGGTTTTTTTTTTTAATCAATGATTTTAAGTAGAGTACATAAAAGAACATGTATGTGTAAGAGGTCATCTGTAGGAGGATGAGTAGGTCACCTCTTCTACACCTCTAAAGAAAATGTTTCTTCCTTTCTGAACAATGATTAACTGCCTATTGATAGATGTTCAGGGAGGGGTGTCCCTCATGTGTGCCTTCCCCTTTCCATGAAGGGATGTTGATAGGCTGCTCAGATCTCAAGAGTGCAAATACCATGTCATGCCCAGAAGGCAGTTCCACAGTGTCTTACTTCTTCCTCTGACTCTTACCCCGTTTCCACTCCCTCTTCTGCAATGTGCCCTATGCCTTAGAGACAGCCAAGTAGATGTTTTCTCCAGGGCTGAGTGTTCAAGTATCCCTTATTCTCAGAGCTTAGACCATCTATGGGTCTCTTCTGTTAACTCTAGCCCACAGAAAAAAGAAGCTTCTCTGACCAAAACCAGCAGTGGCATGGAAGCATAGTAGACGGTGTTTGGACAAGCATATCCTGTCCATTCATAAAAGCGATTGCCGGAGCTTCCCAACTGGAGCTTTCCACCTGCTGCGCCATAGCATTTTGACTAGGTTTACAACACAGCGCATTAGTTTTATCCCACAGAACAGACTTCAGATACAATCAGAAAGCAGTTGGCTACCAGGGAGCAGGCAAGCCACGACTGCACCAGTGAGGACCACCTGGCAGGTAGTGTCATTTGCAGGGTCCACAGCTGAGTAAGACTGTTGGTGACATTTCTTACCCCAGAAGCCTCCTTACCACATGCCAGCACAAGTTAGGCAGCAGGGCAGAAGCTTTTGGCTTTGTCCCAGCTTAATTTCTCCAAGTCACAGTCTGCAGTCTTTTCAGCAAGTCACCTATTTCATTCTCATGTCAGCATATTCTCCAGGTTGAAATCTACAAGAAGGTTTAGTACATGTTGAAAAATCAATGTAGAACGCCCGCTAACAATCCTTTAACCAAGACTGAAGTCCTAGGGACAAAGAGGCCAATCAATCAACGTTAAGTGCTGATCTATAAGGAAGCTATGAAGGTGAGAAGGATGCAATGCTTCTCTTGAAAGCGCAGTACCAATGAGGGAAACACAGAGACCCAGGGCCAGAAGACCATTATACTGGTAACTTTTGCTGTTGGTTTTGGCTTACAGTTCTAAGGGGTATGGTCCTTCATGCCAATGAATGTATGACAGAAGGTGAATCATGTTGCATCTGCAGCCAGTGGGGAGGGTGGGATAAATGCCTATATGTAGTGCATTCTCCTTCTATTTATTAATGCTGCCCCACAGCTCAGCCCATGGCATGGTAATGTTCATATTTAAAATGAGTCTTCAATCCTAAATTATTCTCATCTAGATAATCCCTGACAAACATTCTTAGAAATTTATTTCTATGGTGCATCTTAACACTTGTCAAACTGACAACTAAAATTAACTTTCGGTTCTGGAAGCCCTCACCCCTACCTTCCGTTTCTCATCCCCATTTACACATGGCCAAGTCTTATAAAAAATACATTTAGTCAAAATTCACAAGTCCCCTATTGTTGTTGCTAGTTTTTACATCCCAGGGATGGAGGGATGGTTCAATAGGCTGAAATCCATCAACGTAATCCACCATATAAACACCAAAAGAAAAAAAACACATGATTATTTCATTAGACACTGGAAATGCCTTTAATAGAATCGAACCCCCTTCATGTTGAAAATATTAGAGAAACCAGGAATACAGGTACATATTGAAACATAATCAAAGCAATATACAGCAAGCCAATAGCCAGCATCAAACTAAATGGAGAGAAATGTAAAGTATTTCCACTAAAATCAGGGACAAGACAAGGCTGCCACTCTCTCCCTATCTATTTGATATAGTACTTGAAGTTCTAGCCAGAGCAATAAGACAACTAAAGGAGATCATAGGATAGAAATTGTAAAGGAAGAAGTCAAAGTATCACTATGTGGGGGAATGATATGATATAATACATAAGAGGCCCCAAAAATTCTACCAGAAAACTCCTACAGCTGATAAACACCTTTAGCAAAGTGGCTAGATACAAAATAACTCAAAGAAATTAGTAGCCCTCCTTTATATAAATTATTAACAGGCTGAAAAAGAAACAATTTGAAAACTTTAAAATCCAAGTCTCACCTGGGACTCAAGGAAACATTTTAACTGTGTCTATAAAATAATAATAATAGCAATAATAATAATAGCCAAGTCACACTGTTCCAATACATAATGACTCAAAATAAACACTCCCATTCCAAAAGTAAGCAATGATGGCATAGCAAGGTAAGAGCAGATCAGAGCCTTCTTGCTCTCCCACCTTTAACACACAGAGCCATTCTTTTGAGTTGACTCTAATTCATGCCTTGAGCTTTGTTTGTTGAAAATTCTGGCACCTTAGCATCCTGGAGTATGCATTCAACTTGGGTTTCACCACAACTTCATTCAATGGCTTCTCTCAGTGCTTCTTTATAGGGACTCTTAGCGACATTGCCTAGCTTCATCAGCTCTCCATGGTTCAGGACATTTAGTACTACACGATAATACTTCCAATTTCTGCCGCTATTTCAGATGGAACCTGGTCCCCTTGAACCACAGTTGTCACAATTTCTGTGTGCTTTCCTTGGAAAATTATTTCCCTAGATGGTTGCTCTCTTTGACCAGGAAACCCCTTCAATGGTATTATCAATTTATGGTCCCTCCTTACAGATGAATTTGTATCTTTACAAGTTGGAGTCTTTGGTGGATTAGTTTTTTCTTTTAAAATACCTTTAGCTTATTTGCCCAGCACAGAACAGAAAGTTTCTCTTTTAGAATTACAGTCGTAGATGCAAGTTTAAATTTTCTCCAATCTTTTTTCTTCCAACAAATTACACACTTTTCACATTGTTCTGCCCCATGTATTGTTTGTTTCCAGTATAGTCCTGACTTCCTGTAATGATCAATAACCACACCACAGCTTGAATGGTAGCCTACTTTGAAATTTCTTCAAGCAGAAATACTGGTCCATTACTTTCAGTGTCAGCTTCACTCAGGTTCTCAGAGCATGAGAAAATGCAGCCAGATTCATAGCCAGAATATAACTTGAATGGCCTCTATACAAGTTCCAAACAGAGTTTTTGTCTCCCCCTTTGAAACTTCATGAGAGAGGCTTCCCTGTCTATATTTCTCTCTTCTTGTCTTCTGAACTCCTACTAGAATGTCTCAGCAGTAGCTTCTCACAGCATTTGAAGGCTTTTCTAGAGAAAAATTCAAAGATCTTCTATATATCTCATGAAGACCAGTTTCATGGGTCTACCACCACCCATGAAATAAAGGTCTCACATCAATAACCCCACTCCTGGTACTAATCTTCTCTATTAGTTACTTTCTCAATGTCTTGAAAAAAAAGATTAAAAAACAAACAAAAACAAAACCCCAAACCTTATTTTTTTAACAGATTCAAGGAAGGTAATCCATAATGGCAATGCAAGTACGGCAGGAAAAGCAGGGAGTAGCTGGTTTGGTCACATTGAATCCATGGTCACAAATCCAAGAGTGATGAATGTTTGTGTTCAGCTTGCTTTTTCTTTTTTTTTAATTCAACCTGGAACCCTAGCCTATATAATAATTCCACTCACATTTAGAAGAGGTTTTCCATTTCAGCTAGTGTAATCTAAATAATCTATCATAGACATGCCAAAATATTAGCCATGCGAATGCTAAAGTCCATCAAGCTGACAATCAAAATAAACTGTCAATGTAAAGGGAGGCTGACAAATGAACAATATAAGAATATTTTTGTGTTACATATATTCAAAAGAATGATGAACAACTTTGCATAGAGTAGTTGAGAATACACACACACACATATTTATATATATACACACACATATATTAAAGGAACTTATTTATTTTCATTTTATGTGTATGTGTGTGCACCTGCATGTGTGTATGTGTATTACAAGAGTGTCTGCAAGGAGGCCAGAAAAGGGTACCAGATCCCCCTGGAACTGAGGTTACAGATGGCTGTGAGCCACAGTGTGTGTGCTGAGACCCAAAGCCAGGTCCTCTGTAACAGTAGTGGGTGCGGTCAAACTCTGAGCCATCTCTCCAGCCCTAGAGAATAATTTTTTTCTTAAGAACATAAGTCTTGAAGAACAGATTTAGCAATAATTTTTAATCAAGAGAAAGAAAATTCTATATAACATTTTAGTCACTGTAACAGTTCATGGTAGGCAAATAGAAGCTGAATTTAATGCAGAACAAAGTAAGTTTTATTCCTGGCTCCTTATTACTGTTACTTAAAAACTTTAATTTTTTAAAAGTAAATAATAGATTTATTAAATGTATTATTTATTAATGATTTAGTCTGTTACGACTTTTACCCTTAGTGGAGTTCTAATAACGTTTAGAATTTTAGATAAATAAGTACTTATTTTTAATAATTGACATTTTGGTCTTTGACAAGGGTGCTGTCCCCAGAATCTGCTCCCTCTGAGATCCACTAAGGAGCTCTTTCTGTATCTTTTGCTGGGATTTTACTATTAGCAACTGGCTGCTAAAAAGAAGAATTCAGAAGTAAATATCCTTCCAACCGCAAAGCTATAGGATCCTCTGCAGGATTATGGGATCCAGTGGTCCTGAGAGCAAAGGGCCCAGCAATAAGGACTTGGTAGGCTCTGACATCTCTGTTTTATGGGCTCTAGCATCAGTTCAGGCACGAAGCAACCCAAGGGGATACAATCAGGAGCTGCTGAGCTGTGTTTTAGGATGATAAAATCCCCCTTCTTGGAGCTGAGGAGAGATCATCCTGTTGTTTCTTACTTCAAATTGGATAATTTTGATTCCATGATGCAGATCAGGAGAGAGCATTCTTTTCGAGTAGAAACCCTAGCTTCTGTCAAATTTGGAATGTGAGAAAGCCTCTTTAGTCGTTCTTAAAATGCATTATTTCCAACGGTTACTTATTTCAGATTGAATTAAGTCAAGCTTAGCAGAAAGGGATTTTTTTCGTCTGTTCTTACTTGCATTTGTTTGTCAAAATCCCTTTAAAGCGATTTATAGGGTAATCTTCCAAAAATTCCTTTATGTTTGACTTATTTGTAAAAGTGATACTTTGTATCGATGTTTTATATTCTACATTTTTTCCCCAGCCCATATTAAAACCTCAGTTCTCTCTAGTCAATCCTTTAACAGCTGGAGGGGGGGGGGGGGGGAATGTTCTCAGTACATGAAGTACGCGAGTGCCCTCTCTCGTCCACCTCAGAGTAAAACAGCTTATAAAGGAAAAGTTCTCTTTAGTGACTAGAAACCAATAGGGGAAATCTTTGGTGATAAATAATCGTAGATTTTATTCATCGCTAATGAAAACACATCACAGATTTTTATTAAGAAAGGAGGGATTTACTGCAACAAAACCCGGATGTGAAGAGGACTTCTTTTATTATGTGGGTGGCATCTCAAGGGGGTAGATCTACTGAATCCGAATAGGCCTAGGGAGAAGAATGAGCTTCATTTTCATATTCAAAGTCACAGAAATACTTTCACTGAAGGAAGATTCCAATTCCTCTGATGTGTGTCTATCAATAATAACAAGCTGAATTTTCACCTTTAAAATCACTGAAATAAAACAACAGACACGTGCTGTTGATCGCTGTTGATTTCTCCTGTTGTCAATACAGGTCTGCACAAATGTTGCCACACCTGCTGAGGGGAGTTCTTGTAGCCCTCTCTCCCTTGGAAAGCCACTGAACAAACAAAATGTATCTAGTTCTTTGTGTTAGGTAGGAAAGACCAACCTGCTGTAGAGATTCCTAGTTTAGGTCAGAAGGAATGCACCCTAGAGACCGATGTCCCAGCCAGAGTCCAAGAGAGGCACACAGGATACTGGGCTGTGGCTTCGCTTGGCTTTCCCAGAAGTTTAAAGTGAAATCGTAATTGCACTGTGTGTCTGTGTTCCCTGAACTCTCAGATGAGGCAGTTGTGCCAATAAATCCTTCACGTTCTATGAAAGATGTTTCCTTAAAGCATGAAGGGAAGTTGTATTTATTAGAGGGATTTTGGGGAAAGACAGCACAGGTTTTTAAATCTTAGAATGCTCCTTGCTAAGCCCCCTGCCCACCTCCAGTCTAGCAGTGTTTTATGCTCTTGTCAAGTGCTGTTCACTGACAAATCTTAGTGCTACAACCACTCCCAGTGGTTTGAGTTCTATCCCAGGACAGAAGTAACTTCTGAGGATCAAAATCATCCACACAGGACATAGTGAGCCTCTCCATAGGTGGCTGGAGCTGTTTGCAGAGTCTAAGGTCACGTGCTCACAGAACATCTGGTGTTCATTTCCTTCTGAGATCTGCTGCTGCTGCCATCGGAATAGCAGACCACTCTGAATCTCTGTGTAGCTGTGTAAGAGCTGGATCACTCGCTACCAATAGCCTCCCTCTTGCTATTGTGACTCCCACAGCTCTCCTGTGTGATAGAAGCTATTGTCATCTCCCCTTTACCCAGAGTAATAAATATTATCTATATCCCATATCCAGATCTACTGGTTGGAAGTACTTTGAACACAGATTAAGAAATTGAGTGGTAGGCTTGGCCCGTCCTAACTCCACTCACGTCACAAACTCATATCTGCTCTTCAAAGTTCTGATCCTTAACTGTTTTATGAACTATCTTCTCTCTGTGTCTCTATCCCTGTCTGTCTCTCCCTCTCTCCCTCTCCCTTCCTCTCTCCCTTCCTTTTTCCCCAACACCACCCCCTATGTGTGTGTGTGTGTGTGTGTGCATGCACGCGTGTGTATTTTCCAAACTACGCTGTCCTTAGCTTTTCTGTGATGCTATCTTTTTTAGTGGCCTCTTTATTGTATCAAATTGTATCATTTTCTTCTCCAAATAAGCAGGCCATTGACTAGTACCCATGGGTTTCTTATAGGAAAGGACACCAACCGACAGACATAATGATGAGGTATAAACAGCCTTTTAAGTGGGTTGACTTATCAACAATGTATCTAGCCATGGTGCTAGTGCTTATTAAGATCTGCAGATCCTAGGTGCCAGGTGTACAGTGGTAGACGAGGAAGGGTGACTCCATACCTAGTTTTGGAATTAAGGGATTGAATATGAGTCGAGTTCTAGACACAATTTTAATTGATGCTCCACTTTGCTGGTACTTATCAGTTTTCAGTAGAAAGGTAGCTTGCCAATCAATTTCTAGTCCTTATTGATTGAATAATTCACAACATAATTACAGCCTGTTAAGAGGCTTCTGTAGATCATCAAGGTACAAACAGAAGTATCAAATAAAAAAAAAAAACAAAAGGAAGCAAGCTATAGGGGCCAATAGGGAAAAAATATAGAATTCTCTGATTTTTTTTAATTTGGGTGGCCTATTGGAATGAGTTACAAATTGAAAATATTTGGCAGATGTGGGTTTATTAACAGCTAGAGAAATGAATCACAGTTCAGCTCTGTTTCATCCACACAGTAGATCAATATCTTTCGCAGGCTACCATTTCCTGGATCAGTCTGGTTTAGCATCATTACTTCCTAGATTAAGGTATTTTTTGTTTTGTTTTGCTTGTCTTCCCCCCTCAAGAACTCTCAGCGAGGTATTGTCTATCTGACACTGTAAGTCAGATGGACTTAAAGTCACCTCAGTTGATTCCCCTACTGAGGGATGAGATCTGGACATTGACAATTGGCATCAGCCAATGAGCGACTGCCTCCACATGTGCTTACTGAGATGTGGGCTTTGCTTTTGTGAGTTAGCTCGTCTCTGTGGATAATTTCAAGCAAATCCAAATTGTAGAACATGAAATGAAATAATAGAATAATATGACAAAATGTAAGGGTGGGAAGGAATGCTGGTTCATTTCCCTAGACTTATTTCACAGAAAGGACATATATCATATAGTAAAGAACTATAATTCAACCTTTCTTGGCCAGAGCAAGCAGTCAAATTTTTTTTAATATTGCTCCTGGAAGGAAATGACTTTTCTGAAATCTTCATTTACTCCTTCCTGACCAAACCTGGGGCTTCATTCTTTTGGCAAGGGATGTGTCGCATAGCCACAGTTTTATAATGTGAAGCAGCAGGTGAAGTGGGAAGAGAGTCCATGCACAAAGCTCCATGCGCCCTTCTCTCGGGTGACGTACATTGGCATCTTTCACTGCTTTGCCTTGGAGTTCAGCTTCCTGCTTGCCATCACCCTTGTTTCTCTGCCCTCTCTAGCTTCCCCTACACACTGGAATATCCATTGTAATAACATGCGGGCCAAAGTGAGCCAATTAACACGGAGTATGCAATTCCATTTTCTGATAATCGAGCAATGATTCTTGTAAACCTATTGAAAAATTGTATCTAAAAAGCAAATGATAGCACGAGATTCCCCAAGGCGCTTAATAACATTTACTATTTTTAGGAAATCCCCCGTGCACACCAGCACTTTAACTCAGTCTTGACAAGCAAAGTGACAAAAGAGGCGGGGATTCTCAAGACCTATTTTTAGTCTAAATTAGGGTTTATTATAAGCAATGCGTCCTGGTCAGGCACACTGGAATATTGGACAGAATCAGAGTGAAGTGGGCAGATAACACAACTGGACACAGATAATTGTATCAGTACGCATTTCTCTGTGATTTTTTTTACCCTGTTCACCCTTCCTCAGCTAAGCCAGTAACTGCTTCATCCTCAGTGGGTAGGTCAGCAGGCTTTGATCTGGGTATGAACAGGCTTCAGGTGGGAAATGCTACTCTAGTGCCTATCAGGATAACAAAATGCAACCAGCAAGATATGTTTCTGCATAGACAATAAAGGATCTTCCACATATACACACCATGCACTTGAGGGACGCATATGTTGTAATTGGTGACAGCCCCCACACACGCCATGGATCCTTAAAAAGCAAGTTGGTTATAAGTTAGAGTTAGAGAGGTCCAGTGACCTGGGACTTGGCTTCCCTAACTCACTCCTGCCTCAGCTGACTGTAGAACATAAAATGTATTTCTTTTCTTTGTTCGTCTTGTTACTTTTCCTGAGACCCTTTCTTTCCTAATTAGTTTTCGGCTCAACAAAGTATTAAGTTTGTCTCTTCGAACTAAACAGATCAAATCACCCTAGATGGCCATCAGGAGGCAAAGCTAAATTATTGTGGAAGGAATAACGTAAAATAACTCTAACCAACCCAAATCTATTGGGCTTTGGGGGAAACTAAACTATGCTGCTTTTTCTTTCAAACTGGACGGGCTGGCTTCGTTCTTTACCTTCCAGAATGACAGTAAACTGGTTTTGTTTTTTAAATCAGCCATGTGGCAGTGTTTAGATAAGGGAAGGGCAATCCTATTTTCTTCTCTTAAATAAAGACAAGCAAAACAGTATGTTTTGTCAGGATGGGTATTTCTCTACCAAGATAGTCCCCAGCACGGCTCTACACGAATGTTATTAAACTCCACACTAAACAGCCTGTGTGTGTGGGTACTGAGCCCAGAAGTGCCTGACAGCTAATGAATAAACATATACTGTATTTCCACTGATGCTTTTTTCTCCCTAAGGGTATGCTGCCTGACTACTTCTGGCAAAGAGAACCATTTATTTTGTTTAAAAAAACACATATGCTCGTATGGAAACACACATAAACCAAGCAGAGTGTTTATTGAGTTTATAAATAGGTGAGCCTCTGATGATTTTGCCTGAAGCATGTCAAAAAAAAAAAAAAAGAAAAGAAAAAAAAAAACCTCAGCCCCATTCTCTTGGGAAAAAGAAAGAAAAGAAAGAAAAAGAGATGGCATTTTCTCCTCCAGCCCCACCCACACTTAGCGTGCGTGTCAGTTCCCCACTCCAGGCTCTTCTCGAAAGTTCTTATCTCTCTCTCTCTCAAAACACATGGACTTGTGAACAGAGACGTCCGAAGGGCTTCCGAAAGCACAGGCACTTTATCCCTTATTTGGAAAGGAGAACAGGACAGTGGGTATGCCCAATATAGAATTCGGAGCTGAAAGCTGAAATGCCCAGAGTGTGCGTGTGTGCATGTGTGGTGTGTGTGTGTGTGTGTGTGTGTGTGTGTGTGTGTGTGTATGTGTGGTGTGTGTGTGTGTGGTGTGTGTGTGGTGTGTGGTGTGTGTGTGTGTGTGGTGTGTGTGTGGTGTGTGTGTGTGTGTGTGTGTGGTGTGGTGTGTATGTGTGTGTGTGTGGTGTATGTCTGTGTGTGTGTGGTGTGTGTGTGTGTGGTGTGTGTGTGTGTGTGGTGTATGTCTGTTTTTGTGTGGTGTATGTCTGTGTGTGTGTGGTGTGTGTGTGGTGTGGTGTGTATGTGTGTGCGTAGGGTGTATGTCTCTGTGTGGTGTGTGTGTGTGTGTGTGTGGTGTGCTGTGTATGTGTGTGTGGTGTATGTCTGTGTGTGTGTGTGGTGTGTGTGTGGTGTGTGTGTGTATGGGGGGTGTGGGGTATGTGGTGTGTGTGTGGTGTATGTCTGTGTGTGTGTGTGGTGTGTGTGTGTGTGTGTGGTGTGTGTGTGTGTGTGGTGTGTGTGTGTGTGGTGTGTGTGTGTGGTGTGGTGTGTATGTGTGTGTGTGGTGTATGTCTGTGTGTGTGTGGTGTGTGTGTGTGTGGTGTATGTCTGTGTGTGTGTGGTGTGTGTGTGTGTGGTGTATGTCTGTGTGTGTGTGGTGTGTGTGTGGTGTGGTGTGTATGTGTGTGGTGTGGTGTGTATGTGTGTGCGTGTGTGTGTGTATGTGGTGTATGTCTGTGTGTGTGTGTGGTGTATGTCTGTGTGTGTGTGGTGTGTGTGTGTGTGGTGTGTGTGTGTGTGGTGTGGTATGTATGTGTGTGTGTGGTGTATATGTGTGTGTGTGGTATGTGTGTGTGTGTGGTGTCGTGTGTGTATGGGGGGTGTGGGGTATGTGGTATGTGTGTGTATGTGTGGTGTGGTGTGTGTGTGTGTGTGTGTGTGTGTGTGTGTGTGTGGTGATGTATGTGTCTGTTTCATATTTCTAAGCTTACATTATTGTACCGCCTTATAAAACATTTCCAGCCCTATACTGAGGAGTTGCTTTCTGGTAATAGCACGGTAAAGTGAGGAATAGCTCGTGACTTTTTCATTTCACTACTGATGAGTTTACTCCATACCCCTCTAGATTTTTGTCTTGGATTTCAGGGCATGGAGAGCCAATGACAGAGCACAGAAAGCTGCCTGCACTAAATGAGGAACACCACTTATAATACAGATCGCGTATACTGAACTAATAAAGCTAGAAAATATAGTAACTATAGCCACACACACACAGAGGGGAGTCTTCAAGGCTGTGGGCTACTTTTAACCACACAGGAGAGTGGCTCTGCTTTACCAATGGAAGAAGGGCTATCACGCATGACTGAGACTTACATCATCCACCCGGAACAAGGAAGCACTTGAAGTGTGGGCAGCCGTAATGATGTGGTCACTGTGGTCATGTGAGAAGGAAGTGCAGCTCAGCCAGGTTGGGTGAACGCTCTTGCACTCTCCGGTTCATCTTTGCATGGCCACCTTGGCTCTGGCTTAGTGAGTAACAACCCGTCAGCTTGAGACCTCAAGCCCTCGCATGAACTCCTTCAGACAAAGCCGTCACCTTCGTCACCTTCAAGAGTTGCGTGTGCTGTAATGACCTGGAAGAAGGCAGGATGCAAAGGCAGGAGGATGCAGGCACTCTGCTGGGAGGCGGGGACATTAAAAATAAAGGAGCAGTCTTTCGCTTGCCTCTTTTTACTAACTTTCAGCAAAGGATGGCCTGACACGGCTTTGACACACTTGCCACTTTTACTAATGTCCACGCCCAGCTACCTAAGGATGTTTCCACAACATGATCTGTGGGGTTTTTTGTTTTCTTTTTCCGAATCGACCTCAAAAGCACTATCTTTTCCTTTTCTGCTTTTGCGTTGCAGGTCGTCGAATCGACTTTTTAATAATTGGCTCTAAGCTAAACGAAAGTGTCTCAGCCTCCTCATCTCTAAAACTCGCAAAGGCAGATGGCAAACATTCATCCCAAAGTCGCATTCATTTCAAATGCCTCCCTGGAACTGGCCCCACCGTCCTAACTCACGTCTAAGAACCTCTAGAAATGGTTTCAACACTTAATGGTTTGGCAGGGTTTTGCATTCGGAATTCTGATAGGAGAGGAGAGGGTTGAATGAACCAGATGGTTTGGTAAAAGGCCAGACTTTTAGTCTTGAAGAGATTTCTTGCATGAATTATGAAGCTAACTCTCTGAGTTAATACTTTGTTTCTGTGGAGTTGGCTGCCTGAGTGCCAAATCACAGGGCTGAACTCTTAACTGTTTCTCCCTTGTAGTTAACAAGCTTTGATCAAAGAGAAGGAAGTGTAACTGCTAAGACCTTGGGAAATTATCAGCATGACATAGTCTCTGTGGCCAGCCAGTCCAAGCACCCCAGGCTTCTAGGGAGCTTAGAATGGGCAGGAAGTAGTGTTAGAGCATCTCTGAGACATCTCCTCTCAGATCCCCCATTTGCACTGTTACATTGAGTCTTGACGGGAGCTGCAGGGAATCGGCATTTTCTTCCAGGAGCGATGCGTTTGAAGTTAAAATGTATGAATTCCTTTAGCATCCTTTACTGGATAACCGGATGTGGTGACGGACCCTGAGGCTGTGATTGACGAAAGGAGAGATTCAGCTGCCTTCACCGGTCTTGAGACTCAGTCCTAGGCCTTGTTGATGGATAAGTGTGTGGACACCACGGGACAGGGAGCATGAAATACTCAGCAGGTGAGGGGTACAGACAGGCTGACCATTCCCTCAAGAATTCGGCTAATCTCCTGGATCCACGCTTGCCTGTCACATTACTTACTCGTGAGAAGCACAGTGAGAAGATGGTATTGCTGGTGTTGTCAGAAATACGTGTGCGATCATGAGTAGAACTAAGCTAGAAACCAGTGAGAGACCGGTGGCTTACAGACTAGCACTATTTAGCAGAACTTCCGGTGGTGCTGGGAATGTTGTGTATCTGTGTTATCCATCACACAGGGTCAGGAGCACATGCAAAGCCTCTCCATGTGGTTGGCAGATGCAGATGTTTAATTTCATTTTAATTAACTCGGAATTTAATTGAGCAGCCATATGTGGTCAGTAGCCATGATAACTGACATTATCTTAAATTTCCACAGACGATGAGGTACTATGAGATTCGCCTCCTCCACCTCACTAAATCCAGTCTAGGAAGCCTGTCAAACACACTCCTGCTAGCGTCACAGAATGAGGCTCCTCTACTTGACAGGGGCGTGGCATTTGGGGGACAGTTCCAGAGCCCAATCTAGACTCCAGTTATATTCAACTACAAACACCTGGGTGCATTTTTAAAGCAAATTCTCCCATTGGTACCAGTATTAGAAAATCTGGAGAGAAACAGTATTGGGCCATCTCAGACAAAGGAGACTCACAAACTCCTACTCGACTCTTTAATGACAGTGGCTCCCACCCTGCATGAAATTAAGGGCTGATGAATAATTATTATAGTTGCCTGGTTGAAAGGTTAAAAGTAGTCATTACAGAAACATCACACACACACACACACACACACACTCACATACACACATTCTCACACACACATACATTACATATCACAAACCACACATACACACACACAGGTACACACAGAGGCATATTCACACACACACACACACACACACACACCACACCTCACATACACATACACTACACATCAGGCATACTCACACGCACATATACCACACATCACAGACACACACATATACAACACACATCACACACACACACACAGCCCATTCACATACACACACACATACTCATGCACATACACCACATATCACACACACATATACAACACACATCATAGACACACACATTCACACTCACACAGAGGCACACTCACACACACATACACCACACACACACACACACATATACCACACATCTCTCTCTCTTACACACACACAGAGGCACACTCACATACACATACACCACACACACACATATACCACACATCTCTCTCTCTTACACACACACAGAGGCACACTCACATACACATACACCACATATCACACACACATACAACACACATCATAGACACACACATTCACACTCACACAGAGGCACACTCACACACGTATACCACACACGTACATACACATAAACACACACATACACACAGGCACACGTACACCTGGGTGCTTAAGCGCGCAGTATGTCTCAGATTCAGTGACCACATGTGCCTGACAGCCGTTTTGTTAGGAGGCCCAACCAAGGACTTAAGCAAGTCAGTTTAAATCTACAGGAACTGAAACTGACAAATGGACAGTGCTTTAGATCTCTTATCACAGTAGGAAATTCATTACCCGAGCTTGTTTGAAATAAAGAAATGCTGTCAAGCAATATATTTAATTAGTCTTGCCAGACACTAAATTATTCAATGATTAAAAAAGAAAGTACTAACTTGTCACATCCCTTAAGCTCCTGTTTTTGGCGAGTCTGTTGGCCTCGGAGATACCCTTTCCTGCTTCTAGAAGTTTATTTGTCAAGTTAAACCATGCAGTTCAAATTCTCTCCTGAAAGAACACAAAAGAAACTTAAAATGTCGAGATTTTATGAAGTCAGTTCTAGGGCAAACAACACTGCCGTTACATTAATACGGGGAGTGATAACTCTAAGCCAGTAGAGGTTGAGGAGTAGTTAAAATTCTCAGCCCAAACTTATGAGAAAGGACTCCTCCTGGGAATACTAAGGCTGCCACTGTGGGGAGGTCATTTCTTCTCTACTTTTTGGGTCTGCCAGCAGCCGTCTTCCTGGCCAGCTACTTGACCCTACACCCACGGCTGTGAGCTGCTGCCAGGGCACTGCTGACGTAACTGCCCTTATTACTCAGGGATCATTGACAGATTGCTGCCTGCGGCCCCGTGGACACATCTAACTGCCTCATCAGGAAGCAACAGGAATGGTATCATGATTAACCTGCTTACCCTGAAGGAAAGGAAATAGACCTTTAACGATACCACACATATCATGTCGTAGGAAGCTCGCTGGGGGCCAACAAGGCTCTTCCTTGAAAATAGGTCTTATGAAAACACTATTCAAAAGAAAACTGGCCCGGGATATGACCAACACCAGATCACTTCAGGAGGTAATAGTAATAAAAGCTTCCGTCATTGTGAGCCAATATCCGGGTGAGCACATACACTGGACACAGTCATCGCTACGTTCAGTTTTCACAACAACCAGCAAAGATCTCTTAAAACATTTCCTGTGTTCTGGTGAAGGAGCAGCATCCGTGGTTCTGGACCACTTTCCTAGGTTCACATTGTCAGTTATGAACCCGTCGAACTCCTATAGCTATTTCCTGTTGACGAGGCGGGCTTCCTGTGGGCAAGGTCTCTGGAAGGAGAGAAGTAGACATGACGAAAGGTGGAGCCCAAGAACGCTGAGGCTTCTGACTCCATTGACTTAGAGAAAGTCATTAAATGTCCCCTTCAAACTACATCCGTACTTTACCAAGCACACTCCTAGGCACCATTTGGATTTTGCCATATGAAAGAATGTTGTAATATCCTCCCTGAATATTCATCTGAGATATATTTTATCCACGTATGACATGGGAACATGGTATTATGACTTTAGACGTTGAACAGGAAGAATCTGACGCTCTCTCTCTCTCTCTCTCTCTCTGGGATGAAATTCAGATGAGGAAGAGAGGGAGATAAAAGTAATGAAAAATTAACTCCCACTGGCACTGTGCTAAAGGCAGGACTTTGTAAGTGGCATGGTGCCCTGAGAAGGCTGTGCATGGACAGGAACATTGGTTTGGACACAGTAGTCACGTGTTGTGTGACAAGACTTTTCCTGGGGAGACACAGCACATACACACACATCTACTCAGCACAAATAGGGAGTCCATGGCAGACCAAAGTATGGACACCAACAAACTCCAACTTGGGGGACCAGTGGAGTTTTATTGAAGTTACTTATGGGAACAGAAGTGGTTTGTCTTAGTTACGGTTTTATTGCTGGAAATGGAGCTGAGAGTTTCTGATCTGCTGGCCGTAAGAAGACTGTGTGTAACAGTGAGTTAGCTTGAGAGTAGGTGACCTGAAAGGGCGCCCACCCAGTGACACGTTTCCTCCAACAAGGCCACACCTCCTAATAGTGTCTCTCTATGGGCCAAACATTCAAAGGCATGAGTCTAGGGGACCCCTTCCTATCCAAATCACCACATGGCTCAAAGACAGCTGTATTACCAGAGTGTGCTCTAATATGGGTGACAGCTCAGGAAAGCTGGGATCCTAAAGTACATTGTACAACCTTCAGGTAGCTCAACTGACTGAAAGTGATGTCTCAGTTACTGTTTGTTCCCCTGCTGTGAAGAGATACCATGACCAAGGTAACTCTTATGAAAGAGAGCATTTCATTGAGGCCTGCTGACAGTTTTAGCGGATTTGTTCATGATCAGACAGGCATGATGCTGGGAAGTTGGGGGAAGTGGGGCAAGAGACAGAGACAGAAAGAGAGAGACTGGGCCTGGTGTGGGCTTTTGAAACATCAAAATCGAGTCCTGATAACATAGCTTCTCTAATCCTCCAACAAGGCCACAACTCTTAATCCTTTGTAAATAGTCCACCAAACTGGGAAACACACATTCGAATATCTGAGTCTATGGAGGCCATTTTTTTTCAAAACACCTGGAGTGTACTTTCCAGGATGCTTGGCTGTTTTCTGCTCTTTACAAGCAATCTGTCTCACCTTGCTTGGTCTTTGCGATTTGGCTACTCTGAGCTTGATTTGCCCAGTCTTTATTGTTTACTCTTTGAAGAGAGTGGAACCTGGTAAATCTGGTCAGTTTTAGGGACTTCCTGAAGCTATTTTTGAGTTGTTTCCTTTATGTTTTAAGAAGCTTACCTGCAGGATGGAATGTTCCAATCTCAGAAGAATCTACTACAGGACACTCCATCCCTTCCTTAGTTCTGAAATTTTTTCCCATCTGGTTTTCTATAATGACCCCTGAGCTGTGGAAGGGATGACTGTAGATGTCCACCAATAGCTAAGAGTTAAGCCACTGTGCTGTAGTCACTCCAGAGCATCACCATGGGTTTTGAGTTGAGGCTGACAGCAAGAGCAATTTGTGTGTAAGTGCAAGTGTTTAAAGGGCCGTTTGACAAGTACATCAAATCTACCCAGTAAAAGGATAGAAGTTGCTTTCCCACCGGGACCTCTGACCTCCTCAGCCACAGGATTTCGTCCTGGCTTACGGTATCAGACTTGGAATTTCCTCTTGTGGGGGGAGCCTTAAATACAGTTAGAAGGCTGTGGCTGATAGCTGACCTACTATTGCCAAGCACACACCCTACCTGGCATGCCACTAGACTTGAGGTTTTACCCTAGACTTGAGGTTCATGCTGAATTAACCCCTCTTGCCTTCTTTGTGAAGATGTAGCTATCTAGACCAGTGAACTGGGATTCAGACACAGCTCCTCTTACTCCTGGCTCCCTCAATAGCACCTTCCATTCCTCTGTGGTTCTCCTGCTCCTGATATTTATAGGGACAGCAAATGCAGATAACTAAGTGTTCCTAAGGACATCTATTAGCCGTTCCATCAGGGACTAATTTCCCTCCTGCTGTCTCAGGTCATGCAGCCTTCGCCTTAAGAAGGAACAAGACTTTACAATACTCAGTGTTTCTGCCTCCACTGCAGTCAGGCTGACCCCATCCACTTCCACAGCCCTGACTTCACAAGCCATGCTGTCTGCGACAGGCTCCTTTCATTGCTTGTTTAAAAATCTTTTAACTCCGGCAGGTCAAGCTCTGAGTATTTCCTGTTCACTCATATCGAATCATTCCTGCACAAGGCCATTATTAAGGCTCCCACCCGCATCACAGGTTTTTTTCATCCTGTTCTGCTATGAGACCTGCAAGTGACTTTTATCATTTTTACCATGTTCTCCTTCTCTTCACTCTCTGAGTCTTCCCATGGAGTCCCAGTTCTCAGATCCCAAGATGGGCTTTTGAGCATAGATTTAATGTGCACCCACTTTTTCCTTCTGACCCCAAGTCTCGAGAGCCAACAATGAGTCAATATGTCCACCTCATCCTCTTGTTAATCTGATTCACATGCCAAACCGGACTCTAACATGGTGAGTTATGTGGTATGTCCCTTTCTTGTAGCAACTGCTCCTTTCTACAAACCAGTACCTGCCCGGCTACCGTCTCATCCACCCTCAGATGCATTTCTAAGCGCACAACAGTAGCCAGGCAACGCTGCCGCTAACTGCCTACAATCTCTACCCTTGTGAGCTAACCTCAAACACTTTAAAAGTCCCTCTAAGCCTTTAACGTAAACCTTGAACTGTCAGAACATCTCTGTATTCATCTAGCAAGTGTGCCTCACAGACAGACTTCCTCCCTGAGATTCTTCCCACAGACATTTCTAATCCTCATGACTCAGCCTTAGTTGCATGTCTCACTACCCACCAAGGTCTACACTGCCTGCCATATCAGAAAAGTGCATTAACACATAGTCTACATTAAAGGATGGATGTAAGGAAATTACTTCTGCAGTTGCTCCCCTCCTTGTGATGCTCAAACTCATTTGCATGCCTTGCTACCCTTAGCCAGGGTACATTCACGCACACACCTGAGTCGTCCTTGGTTCTGTCAGGCTCCAGTTTGGATGTCAATTAAATTGTATAACAAGACTCTTCCTGGAAAGATGTAGCACACAAGGCCAGAGAGTCTGTCTTAGGGTATTATTGCCATGAAGAGACACCATGACCATAGCAACACTTTAAAAAAAGCATTTGGTTGGGACTGGCTTACAGTTCAGAGGTTTAGTCCATTTTCATCATGGCAGGAAGCATGGGGATACACAAACAGACATGGTGCTAGAGAGATAGCTGAGCTTGTCCCTAGGAGCATCTCCAACAAGCCCACACCACTCCCAATAAGGTCATGCCTCCCAATACTGCCACTCCTTATGCGTCTATAGGAGTTATTTTGATTCAAACCACCACAAAGTCAATAACAGAGTAAAGTACAGATTCCACCAAAGCTCATCCAGGTGAACCAGTGAATTTTATCAGGGCTACAAGATTGTGAGTGAGGGGTAACTTACAGGAGCAAAAATGACTCAAAAGCAGCTGCTTCACCAAAGTCCACCCCAGATAGGCAACTCCTTACAAAAGCTGGAGCTCCAGGCAGCTCGGTGGGTTGACAGTATTCTTTCTAGGCTGCTTGACTCTTATCTCCTTTGCGGCTGGACTTTTCTGAGAATGACTCTCAGCAGTCTTGTATACTCTGGGGAAGAGGGGACCTAGTGAATCTGGTTGGTTTCAGGAACTTCCTGAAGCTATTGAGTTGTTCATATTCTGTCTTAAAAGGTGTCGTTGAGGGGTAGAATGCTCTAGGCTCTGATAAAACTGCTACACAACATGAAATGGTGTACTACAGAAGCTTTAGCTCTTAACCGTTAGCTAACTATCACACACTCAAGTAACCATTAATATCTGGTAAGAGAGTGGCTACTGAGGGATCTTCTCACTAAGAGGACAGCACAAAAGGGGAAATCTCAAACAAGCTTCTTATACTTGCGTAGGCCATCAACAGTGCATGGAACCTGGGTGCCTTGGGGGGAAGCAAACCATGAGGGGAGAATGTGAAGAAGGCATTTCTAGGTCATCTACCAGGTAGTCTCAACTACACTATGTGTTTTAACTGTGGTGACTTTATGTGAAAATTTTACACATTTGACGAATGTATCAAGCATTTCTATTTTGAATCTTTTAAATGCAAGAAATCTATATTTGCTTAAAATTAGTTTTATTTTTCCAACCTTAAAAGAGATGATCATTTCTACCTTTTCAGGTTCTGTAGAAGCTTGAACTAAGACATTAATAGTTTCGAATTATTTTCATTTTCTACTTTGGGGGTAGGGCTCACTCTGTGTCTCAGGAAAACTTTGATTTTTCCATTCCCAGTTCTCATCCAATCAGCCAAGGTTATAAGCCTGGGCCACCAGACTGTCTCCAATACTTGATTGGTTTGTTTGCTTGGTTGGTTGGTTTGGTTTGGTTTGGTGAGGGTAGATGCAGTCAAATTCAAGTTTCTGTTGGATATACTTAAAATGCTGCAATGAAAACTTACAACAAAATCCTCAATTCTTTTAATCATCCTATAACAGTCCTTGGACACACACACACACACACACACACACACACACACACACACACACACGTTAGGGAAACGTTTCGCTTTAAGATGCAATGATCCTTGAGTTAAACTCGATGACTGTTAGAATGACAGCTGTCACATGCTCTCTCTTACTCATGATTTCGTCCAGATACATATATGACATGAAAGTAAAAGTCAAACTGTCTGGGGGAAAAGTTAACATGGATGTGGGGGGGAAGAAAATGGGGTGTTGAGGGTATGGGGCTGAATATACTCTGTATGTAGCATGGGCCTGTGGAAAGGCACGAAAAATAGATGTAAAAATTAAAAGCTAAATGGTCTTAGGTGGTAAAGGTACTCTCTTTGCAAGCTTGGGGACCTGAACTGGACCCCTGGAACCTGCAGTAATGTGGGAAGAAGGAAGGAACTCCACGGTCATCTCACATCCACGGGCACGCAAAGCACATGCAACTACATGCGTGCACACGCAATAATTACAATGATGATAACACAAAAATTGAAGGCAAATCCAGAGACCTCATCAAGTTGGCTGTGAGAAAACGATGTATGATTACAGGTAGCAGTAACTGTACAAGAGCAAAATGTATGGAGGAATTCAAGTCTCTTCACTCAGATTTGGAAGGAAAAGCTCTTCCACGGGAAGGGCATTCTGGTCAACAAAGCTACAAATACATAAATTGCTTAGAAATGCAATTCTACTACCTGCTTAGAAAATGTCACATTCACAAGTCTGCATGCATCCTAAAGCAAAATAAACATTTTATCTGTGGACCTTAAAATCCTATTTTATATCCCCCTCACACCCTCTCTCCCCAGCTCCGTGACTCTGACGTTTTTTTCTCTAACTATATTTGCTTTTCTTACCTGACAGAATGCCAGTCTCTGAAATGACCTTTATGACAAGAGTTTATGCACAAAGCAGCAATAATGAGAGGAGAATCAGAACTTTAACCCATTCCTGGGAGGGCAGGGTTGAGGGTTATTTACAGGGTGAAGAGGACAGGGCAATTCTGAGCTTCAGGGAGTGATGACTGGAGGTGAGCCAAAGAGAGATAAGAAAGATAGTGCTGTGGACCCAAGCATCATTAAATCACTGTGGGAGCATCATTAAGTCACTTCAAGAGCATGTCCAGGAGAGAGGTCTGAGGGTGTTTTCAGCCTTCTTATGTCCGGATGTCTCCTGACAGATACCTGTGCAGGCCAGTAGAGAACTGGTAGTTTCAACTCTTTCAAGATTGACATGAGGTAGTTTCCAAATGCCTGAAAAAAGAAATACTTTTTCCATTTGCAATACTATGTCAGACATATTATGTGCCACAAAACCAATACAAAATACTGCTAAGATATTCCAGACCAGGTGCTATATGGCATGGTTTGATTGTGACTGTGTCCCAAGCCTGGTGTGTTTGAGCACCTGAGTGTGTCTGGCAGCACTGCTCTGAGAGGCTGTGAAACCTTCAAGGGACAAGTCCTAGGTCCTCCAAGCTTGCCTTTTGGGTTACACCCCAATTCTGCTTCCTACCCTCTTTTCTTTTAACCTGCCAGTCTATCAGAACTTAGTGTCTTGAGTTACAGGCAGGTCGCAGGTCGGCAAACCTTTCTTTCCATGAAGCTGCAACGGTGAAACCAGGAGCCAGGCAGACCTCTCTCAGTTTGCTCCCACCTGGCCTTGTGTCAACACGTGGAGAAAAGTTACAAATGCTTTGGGCCCGCAGACTGAGGTTGTAATTCAGTAATTTGATATATTTTTGTTTGAAGCACTGTTACCTTGTATCGAAATATATCATTTCGGCATCTTGGTTGTACTTCTCATGGTCTTCAATGGGAACCTAAATTCATCTTAAGGCTTTCCTTGGTTTCTTCCCTGCACGTTTCTAGGACTACTGACTTTTATTTAAAGATATTTAGAAAATCTGGCTATTTTTTGCAATACAGTCTGATTAGCTGGCAGAATTTGTGCTGAATAGCTGATTTTAGTACTTTCATTGTTCTTCATGAGATTTAGATCGTCTAATATTCCTCCTGCGTTTGGTTGAGGGTAGACTGACCTGCACAGACTTAGCTTACAGTGTTTGTTAATCCCCACCTCTTTACGATCATTGGGAAATCGATCAAGTATGCGGACAGCAAGGAAAAACCTCCCACTGGTAAGATAAACTACAAGAATGCCACCCCAAACAAGTGATAGATTCTCTGTCCCTAATCAGTTGACAGCTCTCTGAGCAGGCAGGCAGCATGGCTGACCTCACATTTCCAGCCTCTGACTAACTCAGGTCTGTTGTCAATCATGTAGGCAAGATGGCCGAACACACATACCCCACATTTAGCTTTAGAGATTCCCTGTTTTTCAGCCGTGCTTGCAAGCACCCCAGATCACAGCCATCCACAATCCAGCCGTACTATCTATTAGGGTACCATTAAGAAAGATCCTGAGGAAGATCTGAGCAGGGGTAGGTTGGTCTGATCAGCGTGCAGAATGGCAATGAATGAGTTCTCCAGACAATGGCGCTAAGAAAGCAAACGGGTTGGAAACCAGGGAAGGAATTCAAGTATTGTTTGTTTTCTCTTTAAACTTGGCTGTTTTGCATCCTCTTTCCCTGCTTGTTATTTGTATCTACAAATCGGTTTATTTTTAAAACCTGCACAGAGGGTCCGTTGTTTTGTGTGGTCACAGCCTTGTCTGTGGAGGCTCCAAGCCTCCTGTTGTGAGAGGAAATGAAGGCTGCCTGTGTCTTTCTGAGGCTTCTAAATATCTCTTTTATCTCGTGCAAGCAATACCTTCCTTTGAGGATGCTGACCCCAGCTCTTCCCCAAGAGAAGCCTACTGAGGTGGCTTTGGTGCTGACCCAGGGGACCTAAAGAAGGTTGGTCCTACAAATGGAGCAAAAGAATTGCATTTTTATCACCAACTAACAGGACAAAGTAATTCTGCTTCTCATGTAGAGACCTTCCTTCAACCTAGGCTGCATTGCTAAGGCGTTTAAACTTCTAGTCAAGTTGGATGAGGGCGGACAAAAGTTTGTAGGTCCCAGGCCTACAAATGAAACTTCTAAGATCCAGGTATTCAGAGAAGGTAGGGTTTCCTGTCATTTGATAGACTGTGTTCTCAAACATTTCTTGCTTTTCTGATTGAAAGCCTTCCCACAGCGCTAACCTTTGCCTGCTGAGGAAAGTGCTTTCTTGAGCTGCCTAGCTAAGCATCTTCTTAGCCCCCAACCCTCCTCACAGTAGACAGAGAGGGCTGTCTTCCTTTCAATCCCTTAGTTGCCTCTGCTTCTGTAGCATGTTCTTGCTTGGAAGCCTGGCCCCTAGAAAGTTCCCTTGAAGATACCTCTTGTCTCTGGTGAACACCGTCTGCTCAGGAGTCTAGAGTAGACACAGAAAAGTAGATTATTTGAAGACCAGTGGATGAAATGTATAGAACTTGCATTTGGTTCCTGATTCTGTTCATCACTAATTACTCCAAACTTTAGCAAAATTATTTTAGCAATACGACTTCTGTTTCCTCATCTTCAAATGACAGAGAGTAAAGTTTTCCTTGCTTTAGCTATGATAATTAAAGTAATATAATAAAGATGACGGTTATGTTTGTTCTCAAAGCACAACAATCATCTGAGTTTCAATTCCGCCCTGGAAACTTGGCCCCCTCCTGACAGGACCACGTCAGGTTGATCCTCACTAGTATGACGATGGTCTTGTTAACCAATGCCTAGTACTCTACTCATCACCTATCCATTGGTTTCTTCCTCGTACTAATCCATTATCCTTATGTTAAACATTAAGG
Organism: Rattus norvegicus; assembly: GCF_021556685.1. Classification (NCBI taxonomy): domain Eukaryota; kingdom Metazoa; phylum Chordata; class Mammalia; order Rodentia; family Muridae; genus Rattus; species Rattus norvegicus. The sequence goes on from NC_141540.1 coordinate 134,961,003, forward strand.
AATGAGAAGTCAGGATGCAACCATTGCAACGTTAGAAGTGTCCCCAAGTGGAAAGTCAGGGATCATTTAAAAAAAAATCATCTACCCCTATCATTGAAAGGCTTCTATAAAGAGTCAATGAAGTGACATATGGTGTTTAACACAGTTCCTGAGGGAAAGGAATCTTCAAATCTCTTACTTCCAGCTTTTGACATTCAGCCATTCACTTGCCTCTCTGGGTTTTATAATTCTAATTCCTGAGTAAAAGCAGGTGATGTAAATGTCAAAGAAGTGTTGTAAGATTCAGGAAGCATGTGTGCAACATCTGATATTTAGAAGATTCTTAATAAATGGTTTGCGATTAATATTACCACGAAATCCTGCAACATGTGTTAAATTAAACATCCGGAGACTCTCTGAGAACTGTGAGTCCCAGTAAAATGAACTACAGACTAAACAGAACCCAAATTTAGGAGTTCATGTTTTAACAGCCAATCACAGCCACTCAGCTTTGGCCAACCACAAGCTGCCAACTGGTCAACCCAAGCCCAAATTATGCAAATGCAAAAATGGAACCAATTAACCTCTTTTTCATTTCCTGTGCACAAATTATTCTTAGATAAAATAAGTCCTCATAATTTGTTGCAAATTTTTTATTCATAGCACATGGGAAGTGAGTATAATGATTTGTATTTAAATTTCATTTTGCAATTTAAAAATAGCTGTTGATAAGGTTAAAATATAGGATAGATAAGTATAGGATAGATAAGCTGATATAGGCTGCTGAGATGCTGGGATTTATTTGAATGGAGAATTAAGTAACACATGGTTATAGCTTAAACTATAAGATATAATCAAGGAAGACTCGCCTCATGATAGTTGCTTCTAAGTCCACAATCCAAATGGCTTAAGTGTGTTTTCAAAAGTTAGAAGAGACAGAAAGTCCACTTTGGGGGAATCTATGCCTGTCTGGCAGAACCATCCATGATTTGGAGAGTGGTTTCCATTTTTGTGAATTCTGGTTGTTCCATGTGACCCTTCTGGATTCTTTTGCTTGCTTTTGTCCCTTTGAACATTGGTCAATATAGCAGACCATGTCCATTCCCATCCCCGCAATGAAGTATTTCTTGAAGTACTTCTTGTCTTTGGTTGTTTTTATTTCTGTCTGACAAAATACCATCTGGCAATGAGCACCCATCTGAGCCTAAGAAAGGAGCTTTTAAAGCTTGCTCTTGGGTTGAAAATGAAAGGAAGTTATTTTTAAATTGATTTACAAAAGAAAAGAAAGGTTTATATGCAAACAGCAAGCTGTTATGTTTCCTACTCAAGTCCCCAGGAACCTATGCTGGCAGCCATAGATTTCAATCCATCAGGAGAGAGCTTCCAAGGCAAAGGATCTAGTCAAGTTGGGACATCATTGTCTGGAGTGAGCAACAGGCATACCCTTGAATCTCCTCCACAGAGGCTAGACTTGCTCACTGATTTAGTCATGGGTTACTGCTACTTCATCCCTTAACTGCACAGTGTGGACCATCAACGCAACTGATCGGAAAATGCAGAAGAGTTAGATTCCCTCAGACTAAAGCAGAGAAGGTTTGAGATGAATAAAAAAAATACCTGAGGATGGCTAGCAGTCTGTCTGCCGTGACTCCTCCATGGTCAGTTCCAGTTCACAGCTCTTCAGTCCTTGGCAGGATACCCCCATCACAGCCCCTGGTGTCAGGCTTCCCCTCCTTCAATTTCCTTTCAAGACTTGCAGGCGAGATGACCTTGTAAAGATACACATCAACCCCAGTGCCTGTCTAGCTCATGCCAAGTAAAAATAACGTCTGATATGACCAAAGGGTCCATCACAACCGGCCTCCTCATCCCTCTCCCTCCTCATCTCCTGATACCTCCTTTCTTAGTTGCTGCTCTAGCTCACCCAGCCTTCTGATTCATGCTTTTTCTTAGCATAGACTTTTAGTGACTACTCAAGACAGTCACCAAACACAGGGACCTTGGCTTGTGTTCTATCTTCTTGGTGCTCTTTTGGATTCTGCCCCCTTCTCTGTTTGTCTTTTTGACATTTGTCAGCATGAATAATACTGAGGTTAATTATTAATTATTGTTGTATGTTTTATCTTCATTATTAAAATACCACTGCTAGGAGATTTGAGGTTTCAGAATGCTTTCCTCATGCATCTATCCCCGTGGTGATAAATATGGAGCACATAGAAAATATTGATAAGTATCGATTAAAACGATGAATAGCATGATACTTCTATCCATCTGCCATCCCTGGATTTAACATGGGCGCCGCAACGTCACCAGATCATTTCCCCAACGTCCAGCACATGCTCAGTAATAAGTGAACAAAAGCAAGTAGGGACTCTCTTGAGTACTCATTAAAAGTAAAAGCTAAGAAAGAGTAAGGAAACCTTCTGCTGCACTGAATTGCCAGTTACCTCGGGAAGAGAAATAGGTTCACATGCAATTCAATTTTGTCATGACATTTTTTTTTTAGTTATTGTATTATCCTCCGTGGGAACAGTTACGTGTAAGACCGTTTCTCATTGAGCACGTCATATCCCAGTAATAGATCCATCAACAGGAACTAGAGAAGACTAGAAGATTCTAAATCTGTTGTTTTCACATAGTTCTCTAGGGCATGAAGGATTGGTAGATGCCTTGCCTCGCCCAAGGTTGAGTGGGAGGGAGGATGGGCTGGCCCAGAAATGATTTGACTGCACAGGCATCTGGACTTTAGTCTGGCTCTGGTACCCCAGGTGAGTCTGCCAGAAGTCCTGGCTAGCACAACTTCCTGCCCCAGTCAGACTTGGCTCAACAGCCAAAGCCTGCTAAAGAAGCTATTAGTAGATTACAGGCGAAAGAGCTGGAGGGAGGGAGAGGAAATAAGGCAGGAAACAAAACCTGCTTTTAAAACATAGATTCCTCATAAATGTCATCATTTTTTACATTGTTTTACCAACAGAGCTCTCACTGAAGCCACGGGAAAGGCTAGAAATTATATTAAGGACTTCCTGGCCTGGATACTCTTCCAAACCCATTGGACAGCCCGGAATACTATCCCAATCCTAACAATGAATTTGCTCACGTCTTAAGCAGATTTGGCTAATCTGATGCATTTGGCTTAGTCTACTAAGACAAGAATATGGGAGGTTTTAGTTTATCTAATTACTTGGATACTTGCCTTAACTTTTATGGAAAATTTAAATGTGTGCCTGGTATCTGAGGAAGCCAGAGGAGGGTGGCCAGTCCCACAGAACTGGAATTAAAGGCCGTTATGAGCCTACGAGTGGGTGTTGGGAATTGAACCTGGAGTTTCCGCAGAAGCAGCAAGTGCTCCTAACCACTGAGCTGCAACCCTAGCTCCTGTTTTTAGACTATATAAATTTTACATTTTTTAAACATATATTTTTCTCTTTTCTGCCTTCCCCTGCTTCTCTCCCTCCCATCTCCCTCTCTCTCTTGTATGGGTACATGCACATGTGCATGAGCTCGTGTGTGCGCACGTGTGTGTGTGTGTGTGTGCACGTGTGTGTGTGTGTGAACTCTGCTTGGTATTTTAAGTTCTGTGTTATTTTATATCCATGTTCTTGCTGATGGGCATTTGAGTTCTTTCCAACTTTGTCTTATTAGGCTTTGGTGTTCTGGAACATAAACATTTTCACACAACATCAACATCACAGAAAACCATCTGTGACTATGACAGTCTAGGACACAAAGCAGTTCTGTGCGATCATGTTTAATTTTGAGAAAAGCCATGAGCACTCTTTAAATGACCAAAGTATTTCTACCCTGACAAATGTAAGCACTGGCTCATCTTCAGCCACAGCCTCAGACAGTTCGAGACTCTCCTAGGTAATGCTAAATAAAATACTTATGGAGCTGGAGAGAAATTTCATGGGTTAAAAGCACTGGGTGTTGTTCCAGAGGACTTGGGTTCAACTCTAGCACTTCTATGGAAGCTCACAACAGTGTCTAGCTCCAGTGCCAAGATGTCCAACACAAACATGGTGTATAGACACACATGTAGGCAGAATAACCATATATATATATATATATATATAATATATATAACATATATATGTATATATACTATATTTATATATAGTATATGTATATAAATAATAATAGTTAAAAACACTTTAAAAAAACATCCTCACTTATACAAGTGCTCTATTTCTAGGCAGTATTTGCCTCAGCACCAAGCTTCCCAAATGATTTAGACTGGGCTGTAGTTAATCCCTGACAAGTGGCTTTTCGGGCATCCATCTTGAGCTGCCCCACAGCAGAGCACAGTGAGCGTCCTCCCCCTATACCTGTACAGCAGCTGAGCACAGGTCAGCCTTAGCTATGTCCCACGTGGCTCTTAGATGTGGAGCCCTGACACTAAGGCAGGGGTAACATCTTTTCCCATGCAGGTTGGTCAGAATATCCATTAGGGGTTTGAGTTCATTTCAGTTTAAAGACACCCAGGGAAAACCTATGAGTTCTATCACTTCCATGTTTTCTTGAATTACTTTTTCATTACTTGATTTACTACTGTGTTTCTTCTTCTTTCGCCACATGCCTTCTTGAAAATATATTTTTTTTGGCATATAAATCTTCTTCATGAGCTGAAAATGTTCTTCAGAGCTGTAAACGGTAGTGGAAACTGTTTCAAAATGAATGAATGAATGAATGAATGAATGAATCAAGTAGCTGGTATTCATTACAAAAAAATTGGGAAACACATTCAAGCACACTAAATCAAAGAGAAGTAAAAATTACTTCCTTGTCCTACCCATACAATAAGGATTTTTGCATGAATGAATGGCTTTTTCAAGCGTTAATTATTGGACCAGGGGGATTGCTCAATGGATAAAGCACTTGGTATGCCAAGTTGAGGAGCTGAGATCTAATCTACAAAGCCCAGTAAAGGCAATCATGGTTAGACATCTCATATCTGCACTTAGAAGGCAGAGACAGGCCAGGATCTGGACACCAGTAGGGCCAGGTAACTGGTCACAGCAGAAAATTATGGAGGCTCTGCCTCAGACATGGTGAAAATGAAGAACTTAGCAGCCAAGGTTGTCCTCTGACCTCTACATACAAACTGTGACATATGTTAATGGGAATGCTTGTGCAACACACACATACACACACACACACACACACACACACACACACACACACACACACACACACACCACGGTGCTAATTACAGATCCAAAGAGTTTATTGAATATCAAATATCTTGGTCATGTCATCTCACCAATGATCAGTCACTAAATTGCTTTACCCCAAATCATAAAGAAAGCTTTTACAAAGACATTTATAATAATTTCTTCCTCTTCAGGTCATGACTTCGGCTCTAAACCTTTGTTGTTTGCAACTTTTATTTTTACATATAGTCTATGTGTTCCCCTCAGTTGAATACGAAGCTACCAGTCACTCTGGGCCAACGGTTAGAGTCCGTCAACCCTAGTCTGGCTCATCTGTACTTTATCTCTTTCTGTCTGTGCATGAGTAGGACTTGAAAAATGTGTGTGGGTTTCACAACTCCTGCTGTGTCTGTCATGATTTCCCGTAAAAGCAGGAACAGTTATGTGGTGTTCTGGATGGCCATACGCGTCAGACGTGAGGCAGATGTGTGTCCACAGCTGCTTGTGTTTAAGGACTGAATACAAATGGAACCAAGAGTAGATAGCCTGGGTTTGGTGCTACAGTATTTTCATGGACCGTATTCAAAGGAATATCTGTCATAACTGAAAACAAGGAGAGATGTATCAGAAACAGAGCACAGTCCCTTTCCCCGAGCCAGGATAAACAAAACCAATATGGGCCTATCAACTACGACCTCGTAAAATAAACTTCTCTATTTAAAAGGAAACCACCTTATTTATTCATTAAGACACTGTATAGTATTCCCCCCGAGTTGGACAATACTGTCTTCCATTAAGTTAGCCAGTGAGCAGAGACTGGTTTTTCTTGTTTGTCCACCATCAGAATTCCTATTACATTTAAGGCTAAATGATAGAAAGAACACTCTGTAGAGACGCCATTGCAGTCTTCAAGGTTCGGCCTTCTTCCCACCTAACTCAGATCAGCAACTTCCTGCTTCCTATAAGGTTATAGCTGAATGACTCTGCTAAGTCCCTGGTATATTTCTCTGATCGATTTCTAGTATTTTCCAGAGGAAAACATTCTCTGGTAAGATGTTTTCCTCCACAAGACAAAAATCATGGAGTGCAACATTTCAAATCTGAAATCTGAGTTGTCTGAAGAAGGTTTTAGGCTTCATTTCATGGATATGGAAATTCAGAACTCAGACAAGCGCTCGGGAAAAGGCTCAGAAGGGATGCTGTTAAATTCTTTATTTGTAATCTATTAAGCTCAGGTCAATAAGAAAAGCGTATTCTACAATTCCTGGGTAATTTATTTGTGACTCAGAATATATATATGTGTGTGTGTGTGTATGTGTGTGTGTGTGTGTATGTGTGTATGTGTGTGTATGTATGTGTGAGTATGTGTGTGTGTATGTGTGTGTATGTGTGTGTGTATGTGTGTATGTGTGTATGTGTGTGTATGTATGTGTGTGTATGTGTGTGTGTGTATGTGTGTGTATATGTGTGTATGTGTATGTGTGTGTATGTGTGTGTTATGTGTGTGTGTGTATTTGTGTGTGTAGAAGATAAAATGAGCACTCATTTTTACACCTTATCTGCTAAGATTTCCATCATCTCTACCCTTCCTTTCCTCTCCCCTGGAGTTTCCTTTGAGAACATTCCTTTAAAAGTTCAGAGAAGGCCTTCAAAGTAACTGCAGACTCTGTGTAGACAGTACAGTTGTTTGGATGAGAACCCTAGACCAAGGCCTTTAAAGAGTTTGTTTAAAAGAACCCAAGGCATGGAGGTATCCGAAAGAGTGAAATGCTACACTGTATTTACGTAAGCACAGACTTTGAAGAAGTGTTTTGTTCAGTTGTCAACCCAATAAATCATACTGAGAATCATGGGTGACTAACGACGTTGAAGACCCAATGGAGAAGCCCTCTCTCTCAGCCTTGTCTCCGACAACACGGTCATTATTAAAATCATGTGATGGAAACAAAGGCTTGCAAAGCAGAATGGCCTACAAATCCAGAACTTCACTCTGTTGAAGAAGTAGATAGCCCAGCTAAGTTTTATAGGCCTTCGATGATTATTGAAGCTCTTTGATACATGAAGGTTGCAATGTTTTGTTAGTAGTTTAAGGAAAGTTTTGCTATGTGCATGTGAGGAAATTAATAGGAAAACAAAAACATTCACATCACTAGATAGGGTTGAATTCGGCACATGAAATAAGTTTATAAAACGTTGTGGTGCTAGTTGTTGTGATTGTTGTTGTGGTGGTGGTGGTGGTTGTTATTGTCCCTGAAATGTGGTAATATTATGGCCTAGCGAGGGAAGTAGGCTGAGGCTTTCTAGACAGCATTCTGCTCTGTTTGCTTTCTTAGAGCTGCTTATTCCATGCTCTGCCCATTTATTTCATTCTGGAATATGTCAAGTAAGACAGAGAAGGTTAGCAAATTCATAAGCCAGAATGCTACAGTGGCTCGCAGGGAAACTTGGCCAGTGTATATCGATGTTTGGTCATGGGGCCTTTTCTTTCCTGACTATTGCTTTGCACCACATTGTCAGAAAACAACAGGAGCCTCACAAGGAAAGACCCAAGACCTCTTAAGCCAGGAGGCTCCCTTGTGTCTCCCTGGTTGGGCACTGCTTATTGGTCACAGGCACTGTTGCCTCTGGGCACCCGGAAAACCAGAATGGCACCTCCTGGTTCACCTCCTGGTGTGTCTTTGACTCTCTCTCTGTGTGAATAGACAAAGCTACTGTGTGCTCGGTTCATGTATGTGCTTATACCTGTGACTTTATCTCCACATCCTATAGTTAAGAATTAGAGATACTGACTGTCAGTCATTGCTGTTTAGGCCCAGAAATAACTAATTGGGAGGCCAATGTGCATGAGACCGATGTTCTTTAGGAAGTATGCATACAATGCAAATGACCAAATATTTTCACCAAATATTGCATAGGACTATAAAATATATAAAACCACATACTAAAAAGGAAAAGCTTAGTAATGTACATGGGGACACTGCTGACATTTGAAATTACTATTGTCAGTGATATTAGTAGTTGAGATGATACTCAATGTTCAGAGGATATAATGAGCTTACTGTGTGCATTGTGGGAAAATTATATCTAGTATTATTTTTTATTCTTAATGAGGAAAATTATAATTTTTACAAATACAAAGACAAAATGAAGCACTAAGTAAAAACCATTCCCAGGTTCACACCCTTTGTCCCTGAGTTGGTGACATCACGCTAAAAATATAGTCAAACACAAAAAGGGACAGATGGACAGATGTACATTCTTCATACCAGTCTCTGTGATACAATATTCAAGCAAAGCCACCTGAGGAAGGAAAGCATCATTTTGCTTCATGGGTTTAGAGTTTTAGGAATATAGTCATTGAACCCATTCCTGGAGCACAGTGCTGGGGTTGAGCAGACCCAGGGGGCCCAGGAGAAGACTCATCCCTTAGATGCTTCTCCAGTGCTCCCACCTTATTGCTGTAATAGGTGAGACATAGAGGGTCCCAGGACACACCTGTCATGTCCCCAGCTTCTGTCTATGTTAGTAATAGGTCAGTGACATCAAATACTGTGTCAGGCTCCAGGTGTAGAAAGATTACACCATAGACTAAAACAGTCATTTTCCTAATTAGTATGTAAAGGTGGGTTTGTGAGAGATCTGTTTTGTTATTGCTGTTGTTTCTGCTGCTGCTCGGTGATATGGAAAAATGAAATTTTGGAGGAGGGAAGAAAATTATCGAAAGTCATCATCCAAAGGATAAGTGGCAGACAGAAGGCAAGACTGGAATTCTGCTGTGTGTCGCCCAGTGTAGCAAGTAAAGGAGCAGTGTGCCCAGTTGTATGGAGAGGTCCAAAACCCTTGGGAATAAAAGTTTTCAATTCCCAGGAAGCAATCTGGGCTCCTCAGAGGAAGCCACTGACAATGGGTCAATGATCGGCGACAACCTTGACGCAGGGAGGACCAGTCTGGAGCTGAGTCAGCTCCTGGACACCAAGCTGGAGGAGATAACAAGCCCAGAACTGAACTTGTTCCCAAAATTCTTCAAGGCCCACTGCCCCCACAATCATATTAGAGGTTTCCTAGTCCTTCTGGGAAATTCCCCAAGCTCTGCATAAAAGAAGGCCAGCAAGTCCCTCTGGCCAACACCATTTTGATGAGTGTTTGCTCCTTACATGTGGGCAATTTCTGCAGAATAAAACTGTCTTTGCCTTTGCAAGGTCTGTTTGAGTCTGGGGTTTTCCTTGAGTGATTCTTGGACCCCAACAGTATCAGTTACTTTCCTGTTGCTATGATAAGGTGCCATGGTCAAGGAAACTTCTAGAAGGAAGTTGACCATTTGGTTTATGATTCCAGAGGGATAAGGGTCCATTGTGTCAGGGAAGCATGACAGCAAGCAGCAAGCATGGTGACTTGAGCGGAAGTTCAGGATTCCCATCTTGACGTGCAAGCACAAATCAGACAGAGCAAAGGAGAAACTCTGTGAGTTTTTTAAACTTTCACAAACTTCTACCTCCAGTGCAGTACTCCAGCAAGGCCACATCTTCCAACTCACCCAACAGTGCCACCAACTGGAGGAGGCTAATTATTAAAACCCTAGAGTCTATGGGGGACATTTACTGTTCAAACCACCACACCAGCAACTCTTAATTTCAGATCAAACGCCAAATAATGTTGAGTGTCCCATGAGATTCCAGGGGCACACTCGTGCTAAACAAGTACTTGTTTGCCTGAAGTTTATGTATAGCCATCTGGGCAGTTTGGTTTTTGTTCCTTGCTAACTCTACTCAGAAGCTATTTGGGGTACCAATTCTTTACTGTTTTGATTCTCAAAAACAGGGAAGCCTCTCTGGGCAGAAGCCAGGATGGCCCTGCTTTGCCTTCGCAGCAAATGGAGAGTGGGGTAAATGTGGAGTTGCCCTCAGTGCTGCTCAGTAGTTCAGAGGTTTCCAAACATGAATAACTGCAGGTGTTATTAGGATGTTTATGGAGAGTGCAGGCTCCCTGGTGAGACAGAGAGCCGAGCATCTGTCCCAAGCACTCCAGATGTTTTCCACATTGGTGGTGGTGGTGGTGGTGGGATAGGCTCTGAGGAGGAATGAAATAGCTAGCTTTTGAGGAACAAGGAAATGTCGGTGGAGTTACAGATAGTGGGTCATTTTAGAGGCTACGGAGTTTGGCTAAAATGATGACAAGCATAGTCTGGGAGAGAAGCTGAGAGGATTCAAGCAAAGTTTGTATTGTCATGACTGAGAATTCGGAAGTATTTTTTTTAAGGTGGGGTAAACAGTTAAAGTCACTGTACACATGGTAGTTTCTACTGTGCTTCCAGGAAATGCCCATAGGAGTGAAAGTCTGACCTCATCAAATCTTAGCATTGGCTCTCCTGCCTTGGGAAGTCAGTCATTACTAATGCAAAGCCATCGTGTAACTATATAGGTTGGATTCAAGGTACATCTCAACCATCCTGACTTTCCAAACTCTATATGGTCATCCTACAGTTTGAGAAATTAGAATGAGAATCGGATTAGGTATCTCAGGGTAGCCACGTTTCCCTCCTAAATGCTTCTGAAGTGCTCAAGCTCCAAGAAATCCCAGACTCCTGTAAGGAGGTCACTTTGGGATTTCATCTCTCCAGTCTTTTGAACACTTAAGAATCCAGTCGTAAATATTACACTACCTCCCTTTTTATAAAGGAGTACACTAGTTTTAAATCTTATTTTTGCAATGAGATCACTAATAAAAATTATCAACTCCTACTGTTGCTATAGTTTCACTGCCCTAAATGGGCCTTTTTGTTGGTTTTCTTGTTCTGTTTTCCTCGTTGAAGAGACAATAGACTATAGCTAGATGACAGCAACCAAGACTTTTAAACAAACAATCCTAATTTTGTATATCACCCAAACAATTCCTTTCTCTCTTTCCTTTTTTTTTTTTAAGGTTATAAGCTGAAAGACAGCATTAAGCAGGTTTGGAACCTCAGTAAATCTCAGAGCCTTTCCTCATATAAACAGGCATAGCAAATCTCCTGAGAGATTATTAGGACAGACTACTTCTCAGCCCAGATACACTCTGAGACCTCCTTTCTGAATTCAGAGCCTCTTAGAGATGGGCCTGCTGTTCAATCAAATGCATGAGTCCATGAGTCAGAGGGTGTGGAGGAACCTTCCAGTTCTATGAACCGATGGAGGGAGGTGGCTCCTGTCATTACAGACCCCAGCTGGGACATCCCGCTCCCATCTCCTTTGTCTGCAGAGAGAGTCCCGTCCATGTATAGACAGTGAGCTTCTTGGGTAAATTGGCTGTCTTCCTGTCCTGGCAAACCCCACCACATGTGCACAGTTCGCTTCATTCCATTACCTGAAAGAAAACACCTGAATCCTTTGCTTCTCTGACTTAGTTTTTAAGCTGGATTATCATTTTCTTAAAAGACAAAAAAGGAAAGAAAAGCCTATCAGTAAACAGAACAGAAAGGAGGAAACCCAATTTAAGAAGAATTAACAAGTTCAGAAAAATGGTTTTCTAATTCGCTATGACATTCTTCTCTCTCTTTCTCTCTCTCTCTCCTCTTTCTTTCTTTTCCTAAGCTGGCCTTGAGGTCCAAATTTGTCTCCAAGACCCCAATTTTCCGATCTGTTGCTTTTTGTTGGTTAAAGATATGAACAAGCAGGACTTGGAAACCATTTTTCTGCCCCTTACCAGTCAAGTACTCGCACAGTAGGTAGGGTTCCGTCCTCTATGCTTCGGGTTTCCTTTTGCAGAAAGACTGTTTTATATATGACGTTCCTTTCCTTTAAATGTTGGCTTATTTTTGTGTGTGGCCTTGGAACGTATTTCACTCAGAATGCATAGGAGCGGAACTCTGTTTACTGAAGTAACCTATGTCAAACGCCACTTCCTGAGTGAGCCTGGATTGCTCTCCAGTGCTGTCCGTGAAGCAGTTGCATGCACGGTCACCTCCAGACTCCATGGTAACTTTCTACAGAGCAAAACTTCCTGACAGGGACTTAGCCTATCATGCCTAAAAAGGCAACTCCAAACTGACAGGTCGCCTTCTAAGTTGTATGTTGTCATCTAGTCAATGGGTTGTACTAATTCTCCACTTCTCCACTGACAGACAATTTCCTTGTTACTGGCAAGTCTGACGGGTTGAAACCTTCTCAATTATTCAGCACCATCATTCTTGGGAGCCTAGTCTCTAGGATTTGCTTTTTCTCCACAACATCGTGACCTCTTCCCCATCAGCATTAGTACTAAGGTTTAGTAACAGCAAGCGGCAAAGTTTAAAATGCCAGAATTGGGGGCTGGAGAGGTGGCTCAGCGGTTAAGAGCACTGCCTGCTCTTCCAGAGGTCCTGAGTTCAAATCCCAGCAACCACATGGTGGCTCACAACCATCTGTAATGAGATCTGGTGCCCTCTTCTGGCCTGCAGGTAGAACACTGTATGCATAATAAATCTTTAAAAAAAAATTTACATTGACTAAAATGTTAGAATCGATGCCACTGGTTTCAAGGGACTTTTAAAGATAAATAGGGCCAAAAGCAGGGAGGTTTTACTGAATCCATCTCTCATGTCACCTAGACCCTGCCCCTGGCTAGAATGCTTCCTCTTGAAACATCGTAATCTTTCTCCTGTTATTGGGCAATTCACCAATTTACTCCTTGCACATTTATTTTTCTAAACTTCATTTCTTCCCAAGCTGAATAATTTCCCCACTGGTACCTCTATTTCCTGTGATTGCCTCCTAACAGACCACCCAGGATGCTTCTGGGCTAGCCAATATCCTTAACGAAGCTTCTTCTAGTCTTTAAGTTCCATTTGCACAGCCATCTTCCCGATTTCTACAGATTCACCGCAAACACAAACTAGGGGAGTCTAATTTTCTGTCCTTTCTGGACCTTATCAGTTTCTTGTAACAGCTGACTTAGAGTCCTGGTCAAAACAGTATAAATATTTGCTTAGGATTTTGTCCCAGTCTCCGCTCAGCGAAACATCAGTGGCAACAGAACAGCAGGGAAATATCACAGAGAATTCTCCACATTCTACAGTTTAATGACTAAACGAGGTCTTTGTTTAATTAAATTTTATAACTGTCTCATTTCCATTCTTAAGCAGGACTGAATTTCTCAGGGCTCTTATTTGAATTTCCCGTTTCCTTTAAGTTAATGATATCTTGAATTCTTGGCTACATCTCAGCAGAAAAGACTTTATTTGGTTTTTTTTTCTTTTAATCCTGGGTATTAGTCACAAATGGAATTTACTTCTTGGGCATCCTCAAGATTTCCCCACGACTTGAAGGATAGTCTGCAAGCCTGCTTTGCCACCATAGAACAGTCTCTAAATTCTTACAAGGTCTAGACGCCTAATCACGGGCTCGAGACGAGAGGCCAGTAAACTGGCAGCATCCGCTGCTTCCATCAACTGTGTGTGATATGTGCAAACGTGTCCAATATGTGCATGTGTAATCATATGTGCTGCGTTCATGTGTGGGCGTGGGGGGTGCGTGTGTGGCGATCATAGGACATCTTCAGTTCTTTGTCCTCCCCTTCTACCTTGTTTGAGAGAGGACCGTTTCTCAGCTGGCACAGAAGCTTTCAGGGAGTCTTCCGCTTAGGCCTTCCATCTATCCATTGGCCCAGTGGCATCGCAGCTGATTATAGCCCCTGCACCCTGTGAACTTAGGTCCTGGAGTTTGGGTGTCCAGAGCTTGGCCCACTGAATCATTCCCTCTGCCCAGTAATGCTGTTTTCGTGTGTTTCATGTCCATACCTCTCAAAGAGCAGTAATTGGTTCCTCTTTCTGGTTCTAAAACAGTTGTAATCCCCAACCGTACGCCAGGCACCATTGAAGAACGATAGCCCAACTGTGTTCTGTTAGCTTCTCCATTCTTGTAAGGGCAGGGAAATCCTGTGAAGTGACATACACACACATTTTGGTTTAGCGGAGACTGAAAGCTTGGCATTTGATTCTAGTGGCTGTCCTACGAGTCACCACCACACCACCCTTTGCTTTTGCCATACATCATTCGCCGTGTAAGAGAGGTGAGCGCTCCAAGAAAAAACTCAAATTCAACGATAAGCGATATAGAACTGAAATGCTGAAAGGTTTTTGTTAACCGTTCCAGGAAGAAAAAAAAAAGTCCCTAGTCTATGGAGTTTAAAGAAAGGGCTAGCAGAGAAAGTGGGCTCGATCCACATGTTAGGTTGGGTATACTATAAAGTCAAGGTAGATTCTCTAAGAAAAAAACATAGCCATAGGTTGGAATCTGAGCCGTTAGTTGACGAGGCTAGGTAAGATTGTGAGAGTAAAATATTCTTAGGGGCTGGGAATTTAGCTCAGTGGTAGAGCGCTTACCTAGGAAGCCCAAGGCCCTGGGTTCGGTCCCCAGCTCCGAAAAAAAAAAGAACCAAAAAAAAAAATATATATATATATTCTTAATGATCTCCTCTGCCAACAAGAGAGCACAAAGTAAAATATGTTCCGGAGGGCTTATCTAAGAGGGGAGAGGCGCAGCTGGAAGCCACGTGGTGTGGCGCTCCGAGCAGTGGGCCAGTGTCTTGTGTTTTGTAGAACTGTGGCGAAACACATGTTTGGTTACAAGTATCAGGAGAAAGATGGGTGTTCCCGGGGAAACTGGCCTTCACTTTAGGCAAATGGCCAAAACCTTCAGGAGGTGGAGTCCAGGAAGGGTGGCGGGTGTGTAGGGTGTGCAAAGCCCTTGAGGATGGTCAGAGGAATGCTTCCCACCTGGTCAAAGGCTCCCTCTCTGTGGGTGGGATCCTCCACAGCTGCTCAGAATCGGAACCTGCTGGTGGTGCCTTTTATGAGCCGCCTCTGGAGCAATACCACAAGGCGAGACCTCTCTGACCTGAAGCGGTCACCCTGCTTTGAACTCTCTGGGGAAAGTTGTAAACAGACCTGGCACTTCTTGATATCACCCTTTTCTTATTGGCTTAGACTGGCAGACACATTCTTTCAATAGGATGTTGTTAATAATTACATCGACAACTGTCACACACACACACACACACACACACACACACACACAAAATCCCTTCCGGGCAAAAGGCTACAACACAGCAGAGATTCCTTGAGAAGAAGTTAACAGTGACATTAGTGCTCTCAAACGGTGATTTTCTGAAAGAGAACTGGAGCAGACATGGTTAGGGCTGGGCGTGTACTTACTTTGCGCATGGCTCTAAAGATGGTGTCTTTACTTAAGCTACAGCCATGACTGTGTATCCCAGTTGAATGTCAAAATATTGCCGTAGGTTAGCTCTTGCTTTAGGGTGTGTGTTGATGATACTTTCCAGATTGCAAGACTTTGTTTTGCCTGGCACAACCCACAGTGAGCTTGTCTGCCTTGCACTGGCATCCCATAGTGAGCTTGTCTGCCCTGCACTGGCGTCCAACAGTGAACCTGTCTTACTCTTGTCCACACTCTCACCTCTCCTACTTGTCTCCCCTCTATGTGTCTGCCTACCCAAACTCTCCTTGTGACCCACGTCACTGTCTCCGTGCTGCCTCTTCGTTGAAAGCTTTGATTATACTCCGCCAGGGGCCTCAGAGCACTGCCCGTGCCTTCGTCTTCCTAGCGTGTAATTTTTATTTATCACTTGGCGCTTACATTGTACTGTCTCATTCTGCCCTCCTTTGTACTAATTTGTATACCCGGGCTGCTGAAATGGAAGGCTTTGAAGTCAGGAATCTGTTTGCATTAACGTAAGTCACACAGCTATATCTGGGTACTGGGGAGCACACTTGTAATTACAGCACCAGGGAACTAGATGCAGGGGATAATTAATTCAGGGCAAGCCTGTTGTATGTAGTAGGTTTAAGGCCAGTTGGCTACATTATAAGACTTTTAAGAAAAAGAGAGAGAAAGAGAGAGAGAGAGAGAGAGAGGTAGAAAAATAGCACAAATAAAATTAAACCCTTATTTATTAAGCAGAGGAATGAGTGGAATGGTGGAACAACAAACAGATGCCTGACTGAGGCAAGTGACTTCCTGCTCCCTCTTTCTCCCTTCCCGAGTCTTCCATGTAATCGGTATTATGCATGTCTGGGAGGCACTCACAGACCCTCTAAAGAACGTGCAGATGAAACCAGAACCCCTGCTTGGCTTTCTGCTCTTGTGCTTTATCTCCTCCAAAGATATCTTTAAAGGCACCTAAGTTGGAAGAAGAATGAGTAACACATTTATTTAATTCACTAATTCACAATTGCTCTGCGCGGTGTCCACGGAGAGACTTTTAGCACCTTGGAGGCACCACACACTGCAACTCATCAGGCGTGCTGGGCTGTTGTTATCTCCAGCCTCTCAGGTCACGAAGCCACAGTAACCTTGTCCACTTGGACACTTTACATTTCTACAAATCCTTCCCAGAAAGGGCCCCACCCTAAATAAAACCGTTCCAAGTGAAGGGCCCCGGCTTTAAAGTCAAAGTAAACACGTGGCAAAGCTGGGTAAAATGATCCGCTAAACAGAATTTGAAACAAAATATCATTGATGGAAAAACCTTATAGGAGAAACGTAAAAAAACACTTACTTATATGTCGGCCAAATCCCTTCCTGTCTTGCCTGCAAAATGTCAACCATCGTGTACTAGAACACACTGAGTCCCTGGGTGCTCCCTGGGTGCTCATGGCTGCCAGGAGTCAGCCTACAGAAAATACACAGAGTGGAGAAAGCAAGCCCAAGCTCCCACGCTTGAAATGAATGTCATAGTAAAAAAGGACTCTTCACATTTATTATCATTATCATCATCATCATTATTATTTGTTGTTGTTATTGTTAGTATTATTGTTATTATCAGTCTATGTGGTTAACAACATATTCTTTTGGAAAAACAGTCAATGCTCTCAACTACAGAGCCATTTCTCTATTCCCATCAAGGGGGATTTTAAAAAGAAGACCCTTGGTTCTCCCTGGTTAATCTATCTAAGATATGTTTATTGTATTTACATAAGAAAAAGAACCCTAAAACCTGCAATTCAGCGAATAGTGTGGTTTCAGAACTGGCAAGCTCCTAAGAAGGAGTCCGTCGGAGAAAGCAGAGTACATAGTGAGACTTGCAGGATTTTAAGGGCAAGGATTCCCTCCCTGTATCCAAATGGCAGCAGACTGAGAAGCTTGGGAAGAACAAGGCCAAGGAGGTTGACCCTGAGACCAGATGGCCTCGTTGCCCCTTCACCTAGTAAGAGATGCTGTTTAATTTACAAGGCCGAGTCCTCCTGGTTAAACTCCTCAGAAGCCAAGTACAGGGAGAGTAAAAATGAGACTCACTTAATATTCCACACCTACCACACGTCATAGCTTTAGCCCAGCCCACCTCAGATAGGGACAAAGAACAGCACTAGACTTGAGTTGTGCAAAAGGACCTCAAACAAAGCCCTCTTATCGTACGTGTGATTATCTCAAGGGGTGCCTGGGAAAATATCACGGTATCACTAATCTGGGAATGGATCAAAAGTCTAAGTTAAAAGTAGGGTTTCAGACCCGGTGAGAGAGAGACCCAACCGCCTGGTCAGGTGGGCACTCCTGAGGCTGCAGAGCTGAAGAGACCACCAACACTGCTCACCCCTGCCCACATCCCTGGCCCAAGAGGAAACTGTATAAGGCCTCTGGGCTCCCGTGGGGGAGGGCCCAGGATCGGCAGGACTTCTGCGCCTGAGACACCGCCGGATCCTGAAAGAAACAGACCGGATAAACAGTTCTCTGCACCCAAATCCCGTGGGAGGGAGAGCTAAACCTTCAGAGAGGCAGACAAGCCTGGGAAACCAGAAGAGACTGCTCCCTGCACACACATCTCGGACGCCAGAGGAAAAAGCCAAAGACCATCTGGAACCCTGGTGCACTGAAGCTCCCGGAAGGGGCGGCACAGGTCTTCCTGGTTGCTGCCGCTGCAGAGAGCCCCTGGGCAGCACCCCACGAGCGAACCTGAGCCTTGGGACCACAGGTAAGACCAAATTTTCTGCTGCAAGAAAGCTGCCTGGTGAACTCAAGACACAGGCCCACAGGAACAGCTGAAGACCTGTAGAGAGGAAAAACTACACGCCGGAAAGCAGAACACACTGTCCCCATAACTGACTGAAAGAGAGGAAAACAGGTCTACAGCACTCCTGACACACAGGCTTATAGGTCAGTCTAGCCACTGTCAGAAATAGCAGAACAAAGTAACACTAGAGATAATCTGATGGCGAGAGGCAAGCGCAGGAACCCAAGCAACAGAAACCAAGACTGCATGCCATCATCGGAGCCCAATTCTCCCGCCAAAACAAACATGGAATATCCAAACACACCAGAAAAGCAAGATCTAGTTTCAAAATCATATTTGATCATGATGCTGGAGGACTTCAAGAAAGACATGAACACACTTAGGGAAACACAGGAAATCATTAATAAACAAGTAGAGGCCTACAGAGAGGAATGGCAAAAATCCCTGAAAGAATTCCAGGAAAACACAATCAAACAGATGAAGGAATTAAAAATGGAAATAGAAGCAATCAAGAAAGAACACATGGAAACAACCCTGGATATAGAAAACCAAAAGAAGAGACAAGGAGCTGTAGATACAAGCTTCACCAACAGAATACAAGAGATGGAAGAGAGAATCTCAGGAGCAGAAGATTCCATAGAAATCATTGACTCAACTGTCAAAGATAATGTAAAGCGGAAAAAGCTACTGGTCCAAAACATACAGGAAATCCAGGACTCAATGAGAAGATCAAACCTAAGGATAATAGGTATAGAAGAGAGTGAAGACTCCCAGCTCAAAGGACCAGTAAATATCTTCAACAAAATCATAGAAGAAAACTTCCCTAACCTAAAAAAAGAGATACCCATAGGCATACAAGAAGCCTACAGAACTCCAAATAGATTGGACCAGAAAAGAAACACCTCCCGTCACATAATTGTCAAAACACCAAACGCACAAAATAAAGAAAGAATATTAAAAGCAGTAAGGGAAAAAGGTCAAGTAACATATAAAGGGAGACCTATCAGAATCACACCAGACTTCTCGCCAGAAACTATGAAGGCCAGAAGATCCTGGACTGATGTCATACAGACCCTAAGAGAACACAAATGCCAGCCCAGGTTACTGTATCCAGCAAAACTCTCAATTAACATTGATGGAGAAACCAAGATATTCCATGACAAAACCAAATTTACACAATATCTTTCTACAAATCCAGCACTACAAAGGATAATAAATGGTAAAGCCCAACATAAGGAGGCAAGCTATACCCTAGAAGAAGCAAGAAACTAATCGTCTTGGCAACAAAACAAAGAGAATGAAAGCACACAAACATAACCTCACATCCAAATATGAATATAAAGGGAAACAATAATCACTATTCCTTAATATCTCTCAATATCAATGGCCTCAACTCCCCAATAAAAAGACATAGATTAACAAACTGGATACGCAACGAGGACCCTGCATTCTGCTGCCTACAGGAAACACACCTCAGAGACAAAGACAGACACTACCTCAGAGTGAAAGGCTGGAAAACAACTTTCCAAGCAAATGGTCAGAAGAAGCAAGCTGGAGTAGCCATTCTAATATCAAATAAAATCAATTTCCAACTAAAAGTCATCAAAAAAGATAAGGAAGGACACTTCATATTCATCAAAGGAAAAATCCACCAAGATGAACTCTCAATCCTAAATATCTATGCCCCAAATACAAGGGCACCTACATACGTAAAAGAAACCTTACTAAAGCTCAAAACACACATTGCACCTCACACAATAATAGTGGGAGATTTCAACACCCCACTCTCATCAATGGACAGATCATGGAAACAGAAATTAAACAGTGATGTCGACAGACTAAGAGAAGTCATGAGCCAAATGGACTTAACGGATATTTATAGAACATTCTATCCTAAAGCAAAAGGATATACCTTCTTCTCAGATCCTCATGGTACTTTCTCCAAAATTGACCATATAATTGGTCAAAAAACGGGCCTCAACAGGTACAGAAAGATAGAAATAATCCCATGCGTGCTATCGGACCACCACGGCCTAAAACTGGTCTTCAATAACAATAAGGGAAGAATGCCCACATATACGTGGAAATTGAACAATGCTCTACTCAATGATAACCTGGTCAAGGAAGAAATAAAGAAAGAAATTAAAAACTTTTTAGAATTTAATGAAAATGAAGATACAACATACTCAAACTTATGGGACACAATGAAAGCTGTGCTAAGAGGAAAACTCATAGCGCTGAGTGCCTGCAGAAAGAAACAGGAAAGAGCATATGTCAGCAGCTTGACAGCACACCTAAAAGCTCTAGAACAAAAAGAAGCAAATACACCCAGGAGGAGTAGAAGGCAGGAAATAATCAAACTCAGAGCTGAAATCAACCAAGTAGAAACAAAAAGGACCATAGAAAGAATCAACAGGACCAAAAGTTGGTTCTTTGAGAAAATCAACAAGATAGATAAACCCTTAGCCAGACTAACGAGAGGACACAGAGAGTGCGTCCAAATTAACAAAATCAGAAATGAAAAGGGAGACATAACTACAGATTCAGAGGAAATTCAAAAAATCATCAGATCTTACTATAAAAACCTATATTCAACAAAATTTGAAAATCTTCAGGAAATGGACTATTTCCTAGACAGATACCAGGTATCAAAGTTAAATCAGGAACAGATAAACCAGTTAAACAACCCCATAACTCCTAAGGAAATAGAAGCAGTCATTAAAGGTCTCCCAACCAAAAAGAGCCCAGGTCCAGATGGGTTTAGTGCAGAATTCTATCAAACCTTCATAGAAGACCTCATACCAATATTATCCAAACTATTCCACAAAATTGAAACAGATGGAGCCCTACCGAATTCCTTCTACGAATCTACAATTACTCTTATACCTAAACCACACAAAGACACAACAAAGAAAGAGAACTTCAGACCAATTTCCCTTATGAATATCGACGCAAAAATACTCAATAAAATTCTGGCAAACCGAATTCAAGAGCACATCAAAACAATCATCCACCATGATCAAGTAGGCTTCATCCCAGGCATGCAGGGATGGTTTAATATACGGAAAACCATCAACGTGATCCATTATATAAACAAACTGAAAGAACAGAACCACATGATCATTTCATTAGATGCTGAGAAAGCATTTGACAAAATTCAACACCCCTTCATGATAAAAGTCCTGGAAAGAATAGGAATTCAAGGCCCATACCTAAACATAGTAAAAGCCATATACAGCAAACCAGTTGCTAACATTAAACTAAATGGAGAGAAACTTGAAGCAATCCCACTAAAATCAGGGACTAGACAAGGCTGCCCACTCTCTCCCTACTTATTCAATATAGTTCTTGAAGTTCTAGCCAGAGCAATCAGACAACAAAAGGAGATCAAAGGGATACAGATCGGAAAAGAAGAGGTCAAAATATCACTATTTGCAGATGATATGATAGTATATTTAAGTGATCCCAAAAGTTCCACCAGAGAACTACTAAAGCTGATAAACAACTTCAGCAAAGTGGCTGGGTATAAAATTAACTCAAATAAATCAGTTGCCTTCCTCTATACAAAAGAGAAACAAGCCGAGAAAGAAATTAGGGAAACGACACCCTTCATAATAGACCCAAATAATATAAAGTACCTCGGTGTGACTTTAACCAAGCAAGTAAAAGATCTGTACAATAAGAACTTCAAGTCACTGAAGAAAGAAATTGAAGAAGACCTCAGAAGATGGAAAGATCTCCCATGCTCATGGATTGGCAGGATTAATATAGTAAAAATGGCCATTTTACCAAAAGCAATCTACAGATTCAATGCAATCCCCATCAAAATACCAATCCAATTCTTCAAAGAGTTAGACAGAACAATTTGCAAATTCATCTGGAATAACAAAAAACCCAGGATAGCTAAAGCTATCCTCAACAATAAAAGGACTTCAGGGGGAATCACTATCCCTGAACTCAAGCAGTATTACAGAGCAATAGTGATAAAAACTGCATGGTATTGGTACAGAGACAGACAGATAGACCAATGGAATAGAATTGAAGACCCAGAAATGAACCCACACACCTATGGTCACTTGATTTTTGACAAAGGAGCCAAAACCATCCAATGGAAAAAAGATAGCATTTTCAGCAAATGGTGCTGGTTCAACTGGAGGGCAACATGTAGAAGAATGCAGATCGATCCATGCTTATCACCCTGTACAAAGCTTAAGTCGAAGTGGATCAAGGACCTCCACATCAAACCAGACACACTCAAACTAATAGAAGAAAAACTAGGGAAGCATCTGGAACACATGGGCACTGGAAAAAATTTCCTGAACAAAACACCAATGGCTTATGCTCTAAGATCAAGAATTGACAAATGGGATCTCATAAAACTGCAAAGCTTCTGTAAGGCAAAGGACACTGTGGTTAGGACAAAACGGCAACCAACAGATTGGGAAAAGATCTTTACCAACCCTACAACAGATAGAGGCCTTATATCCAAAATATACAAAGAACTCAAGAAGTTAGACCGCAGGGAAACAAATAACCCTATTAAAAATGGGGTTCAGAGCTAAACAAAGAATTCACAGCTGAGGAATGCCGAATGGCTGAGAAACACCTAAAGAAATGTTCAACATCTTTAGTCATAAGGGAAATGCAAATCAAAACAACCCTGAGATTTCACCTCACACCAGTGCGATTGGCTAAGATCAAAAACTCAGGTGACAGCAGATGCTGGCGAGGTTGTGGAGAAAGAGGAACACTCCTCCATTGTTGGTGGGATTGCAGACTGGTAAAACCATTCTGGAAATCAGTCTGGAGGTTCCTCAGAAAATTGGACATTGAACTGCCTGAGGATCCAGCTATACCTCTCTTGGGCATATACCCAAAAGATGCCTCAACATATAAAAGAGACACGTGCTCCACTATGTTCATCGCAGCCTTATTTATAATAGCCAGAAAATGGAAAGAACCCAGATGCCCTTCAACAGAGGAATGGATACAGAAAATGTGGTACATCTACACAATGGAATACTACTCAGCTATCAAAAACAACGAGTTTATGAAATTCGTAGGCAAATGGTTGGAACTGGAAAATATCATCCTGAGTGAACTAACCCAATCACAGAAAGACATACATGGTATGCACTCATTGATAAGTGGCTATTAGCCCAAATGCTTGAATTACCCTAGATCCCTAGAACAAACGAAACTCAAGACGGATGATCAAAATGTGAATGCTTCACTCCTTCTTTAAATGAGGAAAAAGAATACCCTTGGCAGGGAAGGGAGAGGCAAAGATTAAAACAGAGACTGAAGGAACACCCATTCAGAGCCTGTCCCACATGTGGCCCATACATATACAGCCACCCAATTAGACAAGATGGATGAAGCAAAGAAGTGCAGACCGACAGGAGCCTGATGTAGATCGCTCCTGAGAGACACAGCCAGAATACAGCAAATACAGAGGCGAATGCCAGCAGCAAACCACTGAACTGAGAATAGGTCCCCTATTGAAGGAATCAGAGAAAGAACTGGAAGAGCTTGAAGGGGCTCGAGACCCCAAAAGTACAACAATGCCAAGCAACCAGAGCTTCCAGGGACTAAGCCACTACCTAAAGACTATACATGGACTGACCCTGGACTCTGACCCCATAGGTAGCAATGAATATCCTAGTAAGAGCACCAGTGGAAGGGGAAGCCCTGGGTCCTGCTAAGACTGAACCCCCAGTGAACTAGTCTATGGGGGGAGGGCGGCAATGGTGGGAGGGTTGGGAGGGGAACACCCATAAGGAAGGGGAGGGGGGAGGGGGATGTTTGCCCGGAAACCGGGAAAGGGAATAACACTCGAAATGTATATAAGAAATACTCAAGTTAATAAAAAAAAAAAAGGGAAAAAAAAAAGAAATATATCTAATAAAAATTTTTTAAAAAAGGAAGCAAATTACAAATCCATTAGAGAAATCTGTGAACACACAAACAGTAAAATAGAATGAAGAAAATGGTTTAAGGCATGAAAGTGGAAACAGAATCAATAAAGAAGACTTTACTGAGGAATACTGGAAATTAAAATGTTAGTAACTCAAACAGAAATCTCACAGGTAACCCTCACCAACAGAACACAAGAGACAGAAGAGAGAATGTCAGACAGTGAAAACACAATGGTAGAAATGCATACCTCGGTAAAAGAAAATGTTAAATCTAACCAAAAAATTAGACACAAAATACCCATGGAATCTGGCACATTGTGAAAAGAATAAATTCATGAATAATAGAAATAGATGAAGGAGAAAAATGTTGGTCAAAACAAAAAAATTCTTAATAAAATAAAAAAGAATATTTCTTTAACATAAAAAAAAAAAAAAAAGTAGGGTTTCTACTGAATGCATGTTACTTTCACCAGTGTAGAATAGTTGCCAGTATGACATCACCTATCATTAAAGTCCATGCAATTGCTCACTGTGGGCCATGGGTACCTAAGGGTACACATTTTCAATACCCATTTATGGACCTGACAATCTGTGCATTCTAGGTTATATAAACATGTCAACAGCAAGGAATTTTTTTTCAAAATTAGCAATCTTTTCTAAAGGGGAAAGCCCCAGTAAGCATCACATTGTCTAGTGTATGGGTTACATAAGCTAATTCAGCAGGCATCACTCGTATATAGAGTTAATTCAGCAGGCATCACTCGTATGTAGATAGCAACTGAGTGTGGGCTGCCAAGCATGAATGTCTCGTCTCCCATCTTGACTTTATTCCAGTCACAAGACTCTCAGTTGAAAACTTCCTGAGGTAACTGAGGGGGTTTGCAACCACATAGGAAGAACAACAGTATCAACCGACCAGAAACCCCAGAGCTCCCAGGGACTAAACCACCAACCAAAGAGTACACATGCACAGACCCATGGCTCCAACCATATATGCAGCAGAGGATGGGCCTTGTCAGGCACCAATGGGAGGAGAGGCCCTTGGTCCTGTGAAGGCTCGATGCCCCCAGTGTAGGGGAACGCCTGGCCTAGAGGGTGGGAGGGAGTGGGTGGGTAGGTGGGGGAGCACCCTCATGGAGGCAGGGGGAGGGGGGATGGGATGAGGAGTGTCCAGAGGGGATACTGGGAAAGGGGATAACATTTGAAATGTAAACAAAGAAAATATCCAATAAAAGACACGCAGAGAAAACTTTCAGAATCAAATTTTTCATGTTCTGAATTTATTTACTTAAAAAAAAAAGAAACCATTCGAAGCATTTCAGCCCCTTCCTCATGCTAACTGCAGGGATCTGTGTCAAAGAGATCATTCAGGTCGGCCAACCCTTCTAAAGAGGCCATGCTGACTTTCTCTGAAACTGTTGAAATCCTTGATGTTCAATGGCCCAGGATCTAAATCAAGGTCAGCTCCATGACATGACAGCATAACCCTTTGAAAGTCACTAATGGGAATGAGGGTCTTGGGAATGAAAATTCATCACCTCCGTACTGGGGATTTATCTATCTTGAATTTTTCTCTCTCTGATTTTGTTTTTGAAACTCTGACACTTTAAAAGAAATTATGGTTATCTAAGGAGCCCCATCGACAATGGATTTGTAAGCAGGAAAGGCCGCCCCGACCAATAATCCCCGAAGGGAGAGAAACAGGAGCTCAGCGGTAGCTTCCCTTATGCAATGAGGCCGGCTCAGCTCTACCTCAAAGCCAATGGATAGTAGCATAACAGCAACAGGATTAAAAATCAACTCATGTCTTTCGCTCCTCTACTAAAAGCACAGTGGTGGTTGCAGTTGGAAAGGCACACACCTTTCCGAGACACAGATTTCGTCTCAGTAAAGAGAAGTGACAGGGTAGACAGCGGCTTAAAGCTGTCATTGTACTCGAGAAATGGGAGCCAAGTATGAAACAGATTTCTGGAAAGATGGAGTAGTCTGGTAACAGAATGCTCAGATTTGAAAGTTTCTAATTAAAAATCCTATATTTGATTCAGTATGGATATAGAACATTTGACAGACGGTGGTCTGGTAAAAAAGACCTAAGATTTAAAAAAGACCCAAGATGTAGAGACCTAAGAACCGGGCAGAGCAGTGAGGAGTGGCAGAGCTGCTGCCGAAGTTTGGATTTTACGTGCTCTGGGAAAACTATCATGCCCAGCTCAGTGCTACTGAGAAGTGGACACAAGGGGCAAGGGCTGGTTGAGGATCTTGCAGGACTGAGGGTTTGCTTTCCAAGGTACTCTGGAACCTTGGTCTCCTCTCCCCTCCCTACTCCTCCTCCCTTCCCTCTCGCCTTCCTCCATTTCTGTATCCTGTTCTTAGGGTGTGGCCTAACAGACAGCTGACAGAACCCCACACCTCAGATAGTAGAGAAACGGGCAGAGAAATGTCAGAGAAGACGGCCGGAGACAGAGGATGAAGGCCCGGGTTTTGAGCTGTATTCTGCAGACGGTGAAATCTAGCTTTCTCTTTGCCTTAAGTGGTAAATTCCAAGGCGTGGCCCAAGGACCACCGTGAGCCACCACGTGACCCTCCAAGGGGTCCATGACATTTTAGTCATCTCACAATAACACTAAGACAGAAGCAAATGCTTGGTTATGGTCTGGAGACTTTGGGGTGCGGTTTTCTGACTAGCTGAGCGCTGAGCAGATGTGACACTCCAAGTGTCTTTTCTCAAGCCAGATGTTAAAACGATTGGTAAAGATATAAACATCTGTCATCTGTCTCAATATCTATGCTTCTGCTATGGAAAATAGTTATTTTCTTATAAAAATATTTATAATATTTCACAATGGTTTATTAACTCCAATAAACATCTTTTGAAGTTGTCATTTCTTATTTACAGTCACTATGTATCAATAGACATAATTCTGCTTGACCAAAGCTCTAGTTAGTGTCCACAGTCCTTTAAGAATTTATAGAGGTCTTGAGAACCAACCCTCTGATAGCAGTAGTTGGTCTTGATACAGAGTCAATCATGACCTCTAGTGGACACATCCAGTCAGTTTGAGTGCTGATGGAACTGATTCAGTTGCCAACATAAAAGGACAGAGAGTTCTTGCAACTTCTTTCCACCTCTTTTATCATCAACCCTTGTGCCAAGTCTGATTTCTCCTGTACTGGTTAGGAAAAAAAATAAAAACCCTGCTCTTTCTGAAACCGGCTGGAAAACCTGCTTCAGAGTTCTCTGGGAGGCAGCTGTGCATGGACAAGGGTAGCGACTGCTACTGTCCATGGAGACCTATTCTCACGGATGCTCAAAGGGAACTGTGGGGAGGTATTTGTGATGCCCTCCAGACTTTACTCACCGTCAAACAGTGATTTTTGCTTCTTTGTTTGGCTCAATTTCAGCTCCCATAGAGCATTTCCCCCGAGCATCTTATTGTTAAGCAGAAGTTGAGAACCTTGAAGTGTCCGGAGTGTGTCTAAGGAAAAACAGTAAGGATGAGTCTCAAGTGGGACTTTGGCTCACCCTAGGTAACCAACGGCCTCTCCACATTGAAGGACAGAAGAACGGTTTGATGCTGTTCTTCAAAGGTTTTAAAGCACAACGGAGTCACTGCAGAACTGAAGGTCGGAAGCATTTGCTCTCTGGCCAATTACGGAGAATCGCTGGGGTCCTTCTTCTGCAAGCACTCTGTGCACTCTAAGAAACAAATCAGTCTTCTTCTGTTTACAAGTAAATTCTGGTCCAGTGGGTCTGAGGCTGTGACACTTATTTCTAATTAGCTCTCTGTAGATGGCGCTGGCCCAAGGCCACCTGCACATAGGTTTGAAAGGCAAACCTCTGGGCTTGAACTGTGTATCATGAGAATGTGCAGCATTCCCGACACTCACAGTGAATCTTACCAGAAGTCCAATGCAGACTACAGGAGATCATGGTTGTTGGCTTCAGACAAAGCTGGGGGATCCTGGCTTTGTTTATGAGGCAGGCTTTAAGATGCAAATGTCATTAAACCCTTGTGTGTGTCCCCTTTATCACTAACGTGGGGATAAAGATAGCATCCCCCTGCTCACCGCAGTGTTGGTACGGAAGTTGAATGAGACAATGGGAAAGGCTTGTGAGAACTAGCCAGCTCTAGTTGAGGCCTTGCCATCTATGAGTCCCCCTGTGGGGTTATAAAGGGACTGAGGTCCAATGCTGACACTTGTTTGGCTTCCCTCAGCTAGCTGGAGAAGGATGGAGCTGGTAATTTGCCACAGCCACCATTGCCAGCTCTTGCTTTCTAGGACAGTACAACAGCTTCCCCCTGAGGGCCTTCCCTCCAGCCCTATTTGAATGTCTGTGATCATGACTTCTTTTCCTCCTCCTCCTTCTCCTCCTCCTTCTTCCTTCCTCTCCTCCTCCTCCTTCTTCCTCCTCTTCCTCCTCCTCCTCCTTCTCCTCCTCCTTCTTTCTTCCTCTCCTCCTCCTCCTCCTCCTCCTCCTCCTTCTTCTCCTCCTCCTTCTCCCTTCCTCCTCCTCTTCCTCCTCCTTCTCTTCCTCCTTTTCTTGGTGAACAAACTCCACAACACATGTCCATGCACAAATGGAAGAGATCTGTGACCTGTGCCAACAGGGAGAACACCCCAGGCCTTTGTACAAGCACTAGATCTTGTTAAGTTGTCAAAACGCAAAGTTCTCCTAACTCATACCCTGCATTAAAGCATCTCTGCTCAATGACAATCTTCCAGAAATCTGGCAATAGTGGACTCTTATGACAACTTAGCCACACTTTAGAGGCGATAACTGTGTGAGAGGTGTACCTCAGTTACATAGTCCCCTGTCCTTCAGGCCACTTATGTTCTGAGGACAGTTTGGCAGCAAAGCTTGCATCTGAGATTCCCTCTGTTTTCTGGGCACACACAGGAGGAAATCCACCCGCTAGGGACTCACATTTAGTTTCCCTTCTTGCCCTCAGTGGAGATCCCAGCCCTGGCAAGCTTGTTGCAGGAGAACACCATACAAGACGTAACAGCAGCCTCTGCTGTCCATGACTAGGAATGCCAGCGGCCCCTACTCTTCTCTTTGGGTTGCTTCAGCCAGAGCACAACAGATCTCCAGCCGATTTCTCTATCTTGTGCTGGTCTGCATATCCTGACGAAATGCACCGTTTGAAGTAGTTTATAATGTAAAGCAAAATGGTTTCCCACCAAATATTTATTTCAAAAGTATATTTCGCATAGCACATTTTCCCAACGCTGGTATTCCTAGCACTAGTGGGTCTTTCAGAGTTCTTGGTCCAAGTGCCAGGGCTGCTTGAACCCCTCCCATCAGCCTAATGCTCAAAGCCTCCAGACTGTAGCCTGCGCTCACATAAGGGCAGAGTGTTGCCAAGTTGTTGAGTATGCTGCATGGGGAGCTCAGAAGAAGACAGCCGGGTACATTCCTTCTTTGGGTAGGAAGCATAAAATGCAATATTCTGATTTTTTCCAATATATACATATTTCCAGTATAATATTCATGGACATATTAAGGTCATTCTCCTGAAGCTTGACCGGATTTACATCCCCTCAGCTGAATGTGCCCTAACAAGACTCCGAGAGGCTACTTTTTGATCATCTCCTTCTCTCTCCACCCACCGCCTATGTCTACGCAGACTGCTGTGATGTGTGAAGGGACTGAATTGTAGCTTTTCTTCAGATTACATCACAGAGAGTAAGAAACACAACATCTGGGGAAACATCTATTTTAGCCTAAGCCATGTGGTGGTGGACTATTTACAACCCCCCTTTCCATGATGAAATGTGGTAAATCAGTAGCTGGTGATCATGTGTCTGAAGTCATATTAATCAAGCCCAGAGAAACAGAACCTTGGACACACCTCTGTGTGGGGAGGTGTGGCCCGGTTGAGATGCGGATGCTCTGCAGTCACCTTGTTAGCATCCTTTCCCATCTTCAGTCTGACAGGACCATCTAGTAAACCAAACCAAGGTTATGATGGGCTCACCGCCCAGCATCCATGAGAGCTGCCAGGTAGCACTTACCACCGCCTCCAGACAACCTTAATGGGATGATGGATCCAAGCAAGGCAGAGGTCTAGAAAGTCACCTCCTTCCCTACGGTGACAGACATTGCCAGGCTATACCAGCTGGCAAGTAGTTCAGTCCGAGTTCAGATATGGGGAAGCATCTCCAGGTAGACCTGCAGATCTATGGACACGGCAGAGCCACTGTAAGTTAGAACCTAGCTAGACTCCAGTCACCGTCCTCACCTCATCCCAAGAGCAGCGGTAACACCTCAGGCCTCTGCATATTACTAACGGCTGGATTCTGGGTCTAGCGGTCACTGCATTATTTGGGCACTTCTTTTTTATTTTAAAGATTTATTTTTATTTTCTTTAGTATGTGTGCATGAGAGAGAGAGACAGAGAGACAGAGAGAGAGACAGAGAGAGAGAGACAGTGAGACAGAGAAACAGAGAGACTCACAGAGAAAGAAAGATTCAGACAGACAGACAGACAGACAGACAGAATGTGAGTCCCTGTATGTGGGAGCCCAAGGAAGCCGGAAGAGAGCATAAGATTCCCTGGAGATAGAGCGACAGGCAGTCATGAGCCACCTAACAGGAGTGCTAGGACTAAACACAATCCTCTGGGAGATCATCGAGGGCTCTGAATCACAAAGTCATCTTTGCATCCCCAAGTTGCATTTAAATAAATAAGGAATAGGTTGTTAAGGGTGGGACTAGGGAGTCCTTAGTCAAGGGCTGAACCTAGTCACTCCTTTAAGGGGACCTGGGTTTAAAAACTGGCTCAAGTCTACTTGGCCTCATGTATTAGGCACTCCTATTCTATTCTATTCTATTCTATTCTATTCTATTCTATTCTATTCTATTCTATTCTATTCTATTCTATTCTGACAGAACCAGTAGAAATATTGAATATTAATATTAAAATAGTAACAACTGCTGTTTCGCTCCTCTGAAACTGAGAATTGAGTGCCCAGTAGTTGTTCAGTCTTTGAAACCTGCAATAGTCCCACGGTGGCTACATTCATCCCCTTGGTATTCCAGAGAACATGGTAGTTAGTCCATGAGGCTGATTACCTCACTGGTCCCC
This sequence comes from Rattus norvegicus, assembly GCF_021556685.1. NCBI lineage: Eukaryota > Metazoa > Chordata > Mammalia > Rodentia > Muridae > Rattus > Rattus norvegicus. The sequence continues at coordinate 134,992,119 of NC_141540.1, forward strand.
AACTGGTTCCAAAGACCTGGAGGCTTCCTGAAGTATTGCAGGTCCTCAGTCAGAACTGGAAGCCTAGGAAGACTTGATCCTATTAGTGGTGAAGGAGTCAGTGGCTGTAGGAGCAGAGAAAATCAACTCAGAGGTAAAAGGAGAGGCCAAGCCAAGAAAAGGGGAGTAATCTTGCTTCATCCATGACCCCTGTCTTATCTGTGTTGCTCCCAGAAGGTGCCTTGAACATGTGGGCCTGATCTTCCCACATCAATTAAGGCAATCAGGATAATTCCCTAGGTGAGTTTTCCTGCTCAGCAAGTCTACGCTGTGACAAGGTGACATTCAAAACCACCCTGCCTCACACCAGGTTTGCAGCCTTCAGTCGCTTCAAGCTGGGTATTCCCTTGTTGACTCCTCTTGTATTCACCAGAGATAACCTGTGAGCTGTCTCCACATCCCTCAGGAGATCTGTCTCTCTCTCTTGGAGGCCACTTTCCAGCTTCTACTACAGTGGGCTATTTCAGTTCCTTTGCCCTTAGGCCTCATTCTTTGTTGCCAGGCACCAGACAACTCAGAGCTCCCAGGGACTAAACCACCAACCGAAGAGCACGCATGGAGCAACCCATGGCTCCAGCCACATATGTAGCAGAGGATGGGCCTTGTTGGGCATCACCAGGAGGAGAGATCCTTGGTTCTGTGAAGACTTGATGCATCAGTGTAGGGGAATGCCAGGGCAGGGAGGAGGGAGGGAGTGGGTGGGTGAGTAGGGGAGCACCCTCATAGAAGCAGGGGGAGGGCTGGGATAGGGGGTCCTGGAGGGAAAACAGGGAAAGGGGATAACATTTGAAATGTAAATAAGGAAAATATCCAATAAAAGAAAACAAAAGCAAAATTAAAAAAAAGTAACTGAACCAGCATAGAAACAAAGGAAGTGAGGGAGGGAGGAAGGAAGGGAGAGGGATGGAGGGAGGGAGGGAAGGAGAGAGAAAGAGAGAGAGAGAGAGAGAGAGAGAGAGAAGAAGAAAAGGAAGGAAGGAAGGAAGGAAGGAAGGAAGGAAGGAAGGAAGGAAGTCCTCTTGGGTTATACAAAAACTTGAGCTTACTTATATATTCACCTGCCTACTGAGTAGGAGAGAGATTCAGAGGTGGGGAAGAGCTTCCCCTTCACTGTCTGAAATGAGGGGATATCAGTTCTCACTGGAGAAGGAACGGCCATTCTGTCAACCAAGAAGGAGCAGGTGTCTTCAGAACCACACCTTCCAGCAGCATCAGGACCACCTGCTTCCATTCTGTCGTGGACCTATGCGCCCCAGGCAGGCGCCTTGTCTTACCGGGTCACTACCTCGTAAGGCAAACATCAGCCTGGTGAAGTATGGTGGTGGTTTATTCTGATTCAATTCCTAAGTGTATTTGTGAACTTAAAAATTGTTTATTGAGTAGGCTGCCAAAGGACAATGGATGGTACAATAACTACAATACAGCCTGCCGTAAGGCATAGGCTTCACCAAGAAAACGAAAGTCATGAAGAAATTGCTTTTTTAAAAAAATTACTTTTCTACTTTTCTTTTTATTCTGCCCATGCTGTAGACAGAGCCTGGGGCCTGCACATGGAAAACACATACTCTTCTGTCAAGCCAGACCCCAGCCCACCAGGAGTTTTGTTTATCAGATCCAAATCTTGAAGTTTTATTTCTTTTTTTAAAAAAAAATAATCAACTTTATTTTATTGTTTTCAGAGAACATGATTTCCAAGTACAGAACTCTCCCTGTTTGTGCGATAGTGTTTCTATGTTGCCAGGGAACTGGTGACAGGGTGCCTTAGATTACACATGCAAGTGCCTGGGTCGAGGTGGCTGATAGAAGTTCGGTTTCTGAGGAAGGTGTGCTAACGCTCCCTGCCATTCTGCTTCTACGTTTCCCTTGCAGTTCTGTGAGTCTTCCTCACAAACACCTCACTCAGTCACTGGTAAGAATTCTCTTCTTCCGTTTCCTGAATCTGAGAGTGATTGGGCCGCTTTGCACGGTGCACTCTACCATGCACTCTACAGGAATTTCCATGCGCACATAGGGGGATGTTCTTAAACAAATCCATACATTTTGGTTAGATTATGGTCCTCTTCTACTACTGCACTGTGTTTTGTTTGATTCCTTGATTTCCTCCTTGCCTTTTCTCTGAGTTTTGCTCACTCTTTCCTTAGCCTTATTCAAGTCTCAGCATTTCCAGAGTCACCTTGGTCTTGATAGGCACGCTCCTTTCACTAACATTTAAATCTCATCTCTCAGAACACCCACGCACCTATTGCTAGGAGATCTAAGGGAAGAGCCTCTGTCCCCTGTGATAGACAACAGGGGCACAATTGTTTCTATTGAGTCTTCGGTAGGAAGCGTTTCAGATGAGAGCTGAGAGCTCCCGCACTGGTATAATAACTGGTCATTAGGAATAAGTTTATTTCCTGTCCATTTAGCAGAATGCAGGCTCTCCCCTAAGGTCTACGATCTCTCTGGACACAGGTCCTCAGCTTGATAGTTAGTGGTACCAGGTATGGGTTTCTTCTTTTGAAACTAGTTCTAAACTAGAACTAGTGGTTGGTTATGCCGGTGATGTTTGTGCCACTAGTGTACCAGTGGGCTTATCTAGCCAAGAAAGTCATTAATGCCGTTTACGGGTTGATGAGAGGTTGATGATAAACTTCTCCTCTGGCAGCGTACCTGGTGCCTAGTACCACCAGCACTATAATCGTTAGCCAACAGTGTCAAAGCTTCCCCATGAGGTCAGGTTTAATTTCCTCATGTTCTATGACTGTCAAGTTCTGTAACATAACCAAGAGCATTAACAAATAAATAACCTACAATGTTTGGGTTTGGGGCTTGTTGTTGTTGTTATTGTTATTGTTGTTGTCGTCATTTGTTTGTTTTCCCAGGACAGGGTTTCTCTGTGTAGCCCTGGCTGTTTTGAAACTTGCTCTGTAGATCAGGCTGGCCTCGAACTCAGAGATTTGACTGCTTCTGCCTTTCAAGTGCTATGACTGAAGGCATGCACCACCACCATCTGGGCCTGGCATGGGTTAGGGCTTTTATGGGACCTCAGTGGTCAAGAACTCCAAAAGAGGTCACCCGTTCATGACATCAGGCTTTCCGTTTGAAAGCCTGTGGTATCCAGTGGGATCACTGTGACCAGTTATAGCAGAGTGGTGGTCTAAAGGAGGTTAGCCCCCATAGGCTCATCTATTTGCATGCTAGTTAGTGAACCATTTGAAAAGATTAGGAGGTGTGGCCTTGTTGGGATAGGTGTGGCCTTTGGTGTGTCGCTTGGGAATGGGCTTTGATGTTTCAAAGTCTCTTGCTGTGCCTGCTGCCTGTGGACCAGGATGCAAAGCTCCCAGCTACTGCTCTAGTACCATGCCTGCCATCTTGCTCCCTGCCATGACAGTAATGGATTAACCTTCTCGTGCTGCTGTCAGATTCTTTCTTTTATAAGAGTTGCCTTGGTGGCTTTTGTTTTTCACAACAGTAGAGCAGTGACTAAGCCAGACGTAACTGCATTTAATTTCTCTCTATATGTGTACGTGTGTATATTTTAGGAAGCTATCTGACTTCTGAAAGGTCTTTCTTGTCCGTCATCGCTCCCCACATTCCTCCCTTTATTATACCTTCCCATCCCACCCCCCTCAATTTCACCCTCCCTGTTCCCTTACCTTCCTGTAGTCTTTTACATCAGTGCACTCTCCCATTCTTGGACAGATGGGTATTCCAAACGAAACACACATATCTGAAGATTCAAAGCTGACTTCCACAAATGGGAGAAAACGTGCAGCATTTGTCCTTCTGGTCTGGGTTAGCTCACTCTGAATGATCCTCCCCTGCTCTATCTAGTTACCTGCAATTCAAAAAAAAAAATGTCCTTCAAGTCTGAATAATATTCTACTGTGTAAATATGCTACATCTTGTTATTTACCCATTATTATCTATTAAATGCACACCTAGGCTTTTAAAACTTATTTCCTGGCTATTACAAGTAAAGCAGCAATGATCAGTAGGTATTTCCTTAGTCGTATGTGAGGGCCAAGAACGAATTACCTGGATCCTGCGGTAGATCTCTTTTCATCTTTTAAGGAATCTCCACACTGATTTCCACAGCGGCTGGACTAGTGCTCCCCCTCCACCAGCCGTGAATAAGTACTACCCTTGCCCCTCATCCCCATTAGCATTTGTTATCATTTACTTTTTTGGTCTTAGGCATTCTTACTAGGTTAAGTGATTATAACTTGTATTTTCCAGGTGCCTGAGGACGTTGAACATTTAAAATGGTTCTCCTCCATTCGTATCTCGTATTTCAGTAAGTATTTATTTCATTCATTTCTCCTTGTTTTCTTCCACCTCGCTTTCTCTTTTCTAAAGTTATAGATAGTATATGAAATAAATACATCAAATTGATAAATTAAACTGAGACGTTAAAATTCTTACATATAACTTTTTGGATTTTTTCCTTTTTATTTATTTATTTATTTATTTACTTTTATATTTTTTATTCTCTCTTTTTCTTCTTTTTATTGAATATTTTGTGTATTTACATTTTAAATGTTATCCCCTTTCTCAGTTCCCCCCTCTACCATGCTCCCTCTCCCTGCTTCTATGAGAATGCTCCCCACCCACCCACTTCCTCCCGCCTCCCTACCCTGGCATTCCCCTACACTGGGGAATCGAGCCTTTACAGGACCAAGGCCCTCTCCTTCCACTAATGCACGACAAGGCCATCCTCTGCTACCTATGTGGCTGGAGCCACGGGTCCCTCCATGTGTTCTCTTTGGTTGGTGGTTTAGTCCCTGGGAGCTCTGGGGGATCTGGTGAGTTGATACTGTCGTTCTTCCTATGGGGTTACAAACCCCTTCAGCTCCTTCAGTCCCTTCTCTAACTCTCCACGGGGGGCCCCGTACTGATGGGTAGCATTGAATATCAAGTTGACAAGATCTGGAATCATCCAGGTGACAAATCTCTGGGAGAGATAATTTAGCCCATGAGTGATAACCTGATTGGGTTAATAGAATATGGAAGGCCCATCCTGAAGGGAGGCAACTGTGTTCTCTGGGTGTATGTCCTAGCCTGCACTAACAGAGGAAACTAGCCGGGTGGATGTCCTAGCCTGCACTAACAGGAAACTAGCTGGGTGTATGTCCTAGCCTGCACTAACAGAGGAAACTAGCCGGGTGGATGTCCTAGCCTGCACTAACAGGAAACTAGCTACGTATGAGTACCCCTTACTCTGCTTCCTCAGTGTGGATGGATGACCAATCACTGCAAACTCCCGTGGTCCTGATTTACCCAGCATCATAAACTACACAATTTTACTGTGAAGCCAAAGTAGACACAGTAGTTTTTTTGTTTGTTTGTTTGTCTTGGTTTTTGGTTTTGGTTTCTTTATTCATTATTTTTAAGAGAGAGCACATGCATGAAGTAGGGAGAGCGAAGTCGTCATAAGTGGATAGGGGAGAAGCTTAAGGGGAAGGAGTAGGGTGATCTAGGTCAGAAATATATTGTCTGCTTGTATGAAATCCCCAAAAACCATGTAAAAAGGTTCTGTTTATTCACTCATATAAATCACACAGTTTGGTATGTCTGATGCCACCAATCAGAAATATAATCCAACATTTACCTTTATTTACTTAAAACTTGAAGTTAAATACATTTGTAATATTCTTCCAAAATAGAAAAATAAAGCGGATCTGGTTATAATCAAAGAAAAGGGACCCAAGTCTCCCTGACACTCAATACAGTGAACATGCTGCCGTATCCGTTGTGGTGCGTGTTGGGTGTGTATTGTTGCCTCTAAAGCTCCTGCTGGTTCCCCTGGGCCCAGGATGGAACCATCACCCATGCACCATCTGTCTCTAGTGTGGACCGCACTGCCTCAGTGTAGTCAGGTGCTAACCTCTGACCCCAGTTATGACACAGAATCCAACGGGTAGAGCTGAAGCAGTTGCCTGTGTCCATGTGCAAGGGGCATTACAGAAAGAACCAAATATCCCCAGCCTTTCAACTAGGAAACGCGCTCCACCAGATAAAATGAGGCATTCGTGGAACATCAGAAGAGACTTGAGCTGAGCACCGACATGGAAGTGACATCCCTTCAGGAATGAGTCTAGCGAGGCGTAAGACCGTCTTTGCTGTGCGTTTCACACAAATCCCTGTCTGGTGCAACTTTCTATCACGTCCCTCCTCAAATCCCAGTGTATTCTCTATAACAGGATAACATCCAGTCATTCTACCACTCTTAGGCTGTGTAATTGATTTTTTTTAATAAAGGAGCTTGGGAATTCTCCTTCCATATCCGGTTAGGGCACACGTCTAGGCACTTGGAGATTCAATTCTCTCTAGCTGTCTAGGACTTGCTTGGAGGAGGCGTACAAGTATCCTATGGTCTGCCAACGTCGACAGATTAGAAGTGATTATCAGGAGCCCCATATTAAGAGTGTTTGGAAGGGAGGCCTGTGGATAAGCAGGAAATGTCTGAGATGATTCATGTCCACCCCCGGTGCGAGTAGAAGCATCTTGGCACGCTTCCTCAAATCTGCCGTCTTTGGCGTGGGTGTAGAAAAATTGTTATTGTGTTTATTTAATGTGGTCAAAGCAATATAGGGTTCCTTCCAATGTCCGGTTTTAAAACAATAGGAAGAAGGGCCGAGTTTAAGAGAACGCTGAAACAGGAAATAGGGGAACTGCTGCTCTCGAGGCTGGTTCACGCTGCTGGAACTTTGGAAGTTGGCTGTGCTCCGGTTTGGCTGGCACCGTATTAGACACGCCACACCGAGACCATCTTTCCCACCATCTGGGTTATACGTTCGATGAGGCTTCTTAGAAAGTGCTAACCACGATGTCCAACATGGTGATGCGGACCACCCTACGACATTAATTGTGCGGCGGCGTGTGAAAACAAGAGATGTTAAACAAGAAGAGGGAGTGGATATTCATTCAGGAGGAAAATTAGAAGATAAAGTCAGAAGGGGCAGACGTGCTAAATGTGTCGAATCCTGAGACCTAATCCTGGCTAATTCTTCTGAAGGTGAAAGGCGACTCCTAATCCAGAACACGTCAGGAGCACAACCGTGCAGAAATGAGAGCTCAAGGTGACCTGTCGTGGTCATCAAAGCAGAAAGCCGTTCCACCATAGCTGGGGCCTGGGTTCCGTCTGCCTAACTCATGGAATGATTTTAGGCTTTAAGACCAGTTGGCAACCTATTACCTGACACCATAGGTCATGATAGGTGATGATAAGTGATGATAGTTTCTGACATAGCACCAAGACTTTACGTATTAATGTTTGAGGCAAAACAAAATGAACTAGGCCCTACTGACATCTCAAAAAATGTCTGTAAGCTCAGATCAACTCTAAGTAGGAGGGATGGAGACTGGGGTGCTCCTCATTGAAATGCTTTCCAAAGTGTTTTCGAAAGAAAGAAGGAAAGAAAGAGAGAGAGAGAGAGAGAGAGAGAGAAAGTCACATAGCTAATTTGACACCTTCAAATAACAACCCCCCCCAAAAAAAACCATGCTCATAAAAATAACTTGCTCGATTCTGTACCTTTTCTGTTAGCAAAGTAAAGGGGGGGCTACCTCCCTTCTATTCACTTTGCAATTCAGAATATGGAGGTTCAGACATAATATTTGCCTTGAAGCCTGACAGTCGGCAGATTACAAGCCATATGAGAAACAAGGCTTCCTTTCCTCAGAGACAAGGGTATAAAGTTGGGCAAGGACCCCACCTTTGCGTTAACAGCTGTGAATTGAACATTACAACATAGAAATGGGCTGATTGGCTGTGCCACTCCCAGAGCAGGTTTTCCCTCCCCTCTGTGCATCCTAATACTAACCCTGTTCACCCGCTCAGTCAGCTCACACACCAGATAAGAAGTGACCCACCCTCACAGCTGAAAGGCACCTTAGAGCTTATTCGTTCAAACCCCTGCTTCAACCGTTAAGAAACAGGCTGTCGGCTTGTTTAATGCAACTGCATTCTGGTCTGAAACGCCTCTGTCTGTGCTCAAACTTGGTTCTCTTTATGGGATAAAGGTATCAGAAAAATCAACCCTCCAAAAATCTTTAGTTGCTTCCGGTCGGGCAATGTTTGATATTATTAAGACAATTCTAACGTCTGAGCTGTAACAGAAAGACATGCACACGCAAGTGACATTGATATGTGTTTTCTCTGGACATAGAGAGAGGTCAATGATGCCTAGAAACGAACTGTGCAAAGCACGGTGTGGAGTTGTGCTGGAAACTCCAGCAAAGGTAGAACTTCGGTCCAAGTCCTCCAGCAGCATAACCACGATTGGCCAGCAGATGGCGCTGTTGTCAGTTTATTTTTTTTCACATTAACTACAAAAAAAAAAAAAAAAAAAAAAAAAAAACAAAAAACCAACGCGTCATTACAGAAATAAAAGTAGCAAAACTATCATCCTTAAAATGCTAAGTGGCAAAAGGAATGCAGAGTTGAATTTGTACCGTAAAGTAACGTCTCTGGTGGTACTTAAGGGTAATATGGAGTTATCCTTAAGCCAAGGACAGAGCAGAACGGCAAAACAAAAACAAAACAACAAAAAGAGCTTTTTATGTCTGGGAAGATGATGATGCCCTGTAAGAACACGGTGAGGATTAAATAAGATGAGGGTGTGCAGTTCACTTTTATTTAGAAGTCTTCCTTTTTTTTTTCTTTTTGGTCAGAGACTGGGCAAGAGGAGAAGTAAAAAGACGCAGGATATTGAAGAGATTGATTTCGAGCATCTTTCTTTGTAAAACAGAAATAATGCTGTCTGTTGGGACTCAGGGACAGAAGGAAAACAAAATATTTGGGCAAAGCAGTAATGCTTTGAAATATGCAGGAAAGGGGGAAGGCAAAACAAAGCAATAAACCAGCCAGGAAACTGGCAGTGCCAGCCTCCAACTAGTCACTTCTGTTTTCTCATTCTGATTCTGATTAGAGCCACCAAGCCCTCCAATAACAGATTCCTAATGCAATCCCGTTGCGTGCTCCACCCGTGGAACCCCAGCGCTGGAGTTGCAGAGGCACCAGAGTGTGAGCGCTGCCTACTATACATAGTGAGAGCCTGGTTCAAACGTCAAAACAACACAGCAAAATACATGTGTGTATTCAGACTTGGAGGGGTGGCGCAGGTCAGTGACAGCTGCACCAAACAGGCACGGATGGGCCAAGAAGATCGTTGTCCGTACGTGGTCCACAAATGAAGCTATGAGAGAATTTTGAGAGCTCATGAGGAAACCCAAAAAAAAGGAAGAAGTAAAGTTTTGTGACATCTATTCCTTGAGAGCTTGGGTTGTTTTTAGAATGTGCTTCTGTGCCCTGCCCACCCCCAAGCATAAATAAGAGTGGGTTTATTTACGATTACAGGTGCTGTACTGACAGGTTTTGTGTGTCAACTTGACATAAGCTGGAGTTATCACAGAGAAAGGAACCTCCCTTGAGGAATTTCCTCCATGAGACCCAGCTGTAAGGCATTTTCTCAATTAGTGATCAAGCGGGGAGGGCCCAGCCCATTGTGGGTGGTGCCATCCCTGGGCTGGTGGTCCTGGGTTCTATAAGAGAGCAAGCTGAGCAAGCCAGGGTAAGTAAGTGACATCCCTCCATGGCCTCTGCATCAGCTCCTGCTTCCTGACCTGCTTGAGTTCCAGTCCTGACTTCCTTTGGTAATGAACAGCAATGTGGAAGTGAAAGCTGAATAAACCCTTTCCTCCCCAACTTGCTTCTTGGTCACAATATTTTCTGCAGGAATAGAAACCCTAAGACAGGTATCTTTGTTACTCAGGTGATGTTTCCAAGTGCAGACTGTCCACGTGAGTGTATAACGATCTAAACTCATGTGCCTGGGATCTTGCTTAATCCCCAGAATACAAATTGATGCTTTAAATAAAGTTGGCTGTTGCATGAAATTTTACTTCTCCTCGTTTTAGGTTCTAGCCACCAACTAGAGCGGTAACAATCCAATCATGAACTTCAGGCCAGCCTGGGCTACCCAGTGAGACCCTGAAAATATACATGCTTTGGATATACTCAAGAAAAAGAGACTTCATCTCCACACACATACACATACACATACACATACACATACACATACACATACACATACACATACACATACACATACACATACACATACACATACAAGGGACTTACACAGAGACACAGGAAAGGGTTCCCATATACTCCTCCTAATGAGGTAAAGATAAATTTAGAGGGAAAAGTATATGTTACTGTCCAAGAGAAAAGGGTAACGTTTTAACGCCCTGACAGTTGAAATGTTTTTCATCCTTGACCTCATGTTTGGTAGGAAGATTACCACTGAGCTGTACCCCAGCCCTTGACAGTTACAATGGATTTAATTTTGGTTAAATTGTTCTTGGTAATTCCTAGGGAAGTCGAGGAAGCTCCGTCCTGCATATCTGCTCCCTGCCTTGGGAAAGTGTTTTCGTACTTCCCTGTGTCTGGTCCATTTACCCCCCCCCCCCCGCCCCCAGGAAGAAGGCGTAATTTCCCTGAGATTTCAGTGCGGGTCCTTTTTGATACGTGAGGAGTGTGTGAGAGGACTGAGTTAGCCAGAACCAGGCTGACTCCACACCAGGCTGCAAACAAGTTTGGGAGACCAGGACTAAGAAGTTTCTGTTTCTCAAAACTGGAAAAGTCCAAAACAAGTCAAGTGGGGGGTTTGGGGGGCGGAGACCATCCCTCACAGGCAGCCAATCAGGAAGCAGCCCCACCACTAACCTGAGTTCTCGAGCACCCAATCAGGAGCTGTAGACCCTGCCCCCATCACTGCACGTAGGTTCTCAGCAGAACAGTCTTTGCTGCTGCAAACTATTTGAGTTGGGGACACCACTCTTTGTAAATCACGGACCCTTACACATGTAAACGAGGCTACTAGCGCCACACAAGTACATATTTTATTTAGATGTTTATAAATTACACAGCCTTAATAACAGATGGAACATTGAATGGAAAATATTAGACATCCTGTCTTAATGCCTGACCGATTCGCAGAATCTCCCCTTTTTTCAGAATTCTGCAAGTGTTTGACCGCATGCGCACCGACGTCCTCTGGTACCATTTACACCTCTAGCAAATATTTGGGAGAAAAACACCTTGAGGGTAAAGCTAGTACACTTATATTTACTGGTAAACTGAGTTAGTAAATCTCATGCTTTTATAGGGTAGGCCGACGTGGGAAAATATCTGTTTGGCAGGATCTGGACTTGCCCACTAAGCAGGCGGCTGGCGCACACCCGTGCCGGATGTCCCATTAGGTTGACTGTGAGGGAGCCATGCCCTAACTTTGGAAGAGAAAGCAAGCGTTCGCTTTTTGCCTGCTTCTCTTACTGCCTCGCTGGTGCACTCGCTGACTAGACCGTCATCATTTTCCTCTGACTTCAGCTTTGCAGCTTTCTACATGGGCTGAAGGAGAGCATCCCTGCTCCCACATCCCTGCTCTGGCAAACGTCAAGGTCATTAGTACGGACTGAGACAGCTAGGGCGTCCAGTCTCAGTGTGAAGACAATTATTATTGGAGTACGTAGACTGTTAACAGTGCAAACCAATCTAATAAATCCCTTTGATAACGTTATCTGTTCCTCTAGAACAACGGACTCGCAACCTTCCTATCCTAATGCCGTGACTCTTTAAAACAGTCCCACATGCTGCAGTGACCCCCAACCATAAAATTATCTCATTGCTAATTCATAACTCTAAAGTTTTCTACTGTTATGAAGAGCAATGTAGATATCTGTGCTTCCCAATGATCTCAGGTGACTCCCGTGAAAGAGTCACTAGATCCCCAAGAGGTTGAGACCCACAGGTTGAGAATCTTTGCTCTAGAGGAAACCTCACCACCACATACTCTCTAAGGAACTTTTAAAGTGGGAAAAGGGACAGGAAAACAGAATTTTCAGGAAAACAGAACCAAAACTTAGGATCATCAGAATTTTAAGAATGTCCATCTTTCTATTTGGCTACCCAAAAGGCATTTAACCCTAAGAAAATAGACTTTTTTTTGCGGGTAGTTACATATGTGAGTTATAAAGACATAATAGAACATAAACATTATAAAAACAGTATATTGCTCATACATATACAGAGGTAGGCCTTAAAACTCAAATCTCAAATATATCATATCTTCTCCGTTTTGCCACAAAGTTTTCTATTTAATACTTAACATGAGCACACATTTTTAAGAAAAAAATGTGTTATATTTTAGAACCATTTTTATTGAAGCACCAAAAAAAACATAGATTAAAATTAAAGAAAAAATAAGACAATGAATCAAAATCATATCAGTAGAAAGGATGGTGTCTATGTGTTTATTTGATACAACTATTAATTTGATATTCACTAATTCTTACTTGCTCCATTTTAACAATCACAATAGCCCTTCCTTGTACCCTAGGAAGCGGATCAGAGATTTATTCCCGTGTGTGTTTAAGAGAGTAACATTATTATGGTCCAGTCTAAGCTGTGAACAGTAATATTTCCTTCGTATAATCCATTCAAACATTATGCCTGCATTCCCTATAATAAATTACGATGTTCAAAAAACTGATCCTGATTAGAGTGGTGTCTGTTAAGCGACTCTTGAAAACCCATAAATATGAAGTGGTCTGAAACCCCGATGAGCACCCAGAGAAAGGTTTGGATATGGAAGTCTCAGGAAGCCAGGAGTGAGAAAGGAGCACCAGACACCTGTGCTTCCACAGAGCCACCCCGCTTTTGCGGAACTTCCAAGCCTTGAATGGTCATAGCACTTGAATCGGGAGCCCCGTAGACACGTGAGGAACGCACTTGCCACAGAACCCTCCGCATCTGCCGTACACTTTGGTTCCGTCCTGGAGGTATAAGGAAGTAGAAAACACGGGAGACTTTTACACAAGCTGGCAACTGTGCGCAACACAGAAAAAAACCCAAAAAATCCGCTTTAAATAATGTGGCTCGAGTCCCAGCCAAGGATCTCTGTAAGAGCTGCCGCCCCATGAAGGTCATGCGTGGGTCCAAAGGGGACGGACAGCCTAGGATTGATACCAGCTGCCGTTTATATCAAATAAACCATGGTAGGATTTACACACTGCATCTCAGCGCACGTAGTTTTCACCTGAATACTTATTTGTAGTGCTGAGTTTATTAAAATAAAAACTCTAATTTAAATAGTAGACCCCGCCAAAAGGGTATTATAGAAACTTGACCTTGAAGATACGTGGGTCGCGGTGTTTTCCCAATGGTCTCAGATCATGCGTTTGAAGGGCAGGATGGAGAATTGTAGGAAGTGGTGTAATGGGGACAGAAACCAAGGGGCAGAGAGCGGAAGTCATGATCAGAATTGGACTAAAACCGGAAATAGGCTCAGGCTGATCTTCTGAGGGAGAAGGACAGAAGGGGATGGGGCGGGTGCTCTTTGCAGCCTTCATTTTACTTACAAAGATCAAAAACACTAAAGAATCCTTATCATAGACCCAACACGTTTAACTGTGGTCATTTTCCTTAGAGACAAACATTGTTTTTACTCCAGAGAAGAAAAGGTAGGGTGGAGAAGGCAGTGTTCAGTGTTTGAGAGTTTGTGAGACAGAAGACGATTTGTGATCAGAAGCCCTTAAACTGCAGAGAACAGAGAAAATGAGAAGGAAAACTCCGTTTTGTGGATTTCCTTTTCCTAGGCTATTCGAGTGGGAGGTTCAGCTCATCACACTTTACGAAACATAAATATGTTTGCATTTCCGCAATTATTGCTTGGCTTTCATGGGTCTCAGTTTTATCCTGGATATCAATCAGACTTCAAGCAACACTGTCAGGGACGTTTTAACGTAACACGTAAGATTCTCCACAATTAAATAAGTAACTGGATTTTAGAAGCTGTAACAAGTAGAGGGGAAAAAACGAAAGATTTTACAAACTATTGCTCTCCGTTCTGTGACTTTAGCCAAGACACATTCTTTATATTCAAGCAAAAGAAATTTAAAAGCTGGACACATGAAAGCCAGGATATTTCATTAGGTTCTCTATGTGTATAATAATTGAAACATGATTGTGTATTCCTTGGAAACAAACAAAATGCTTTAAGACTATCACACAAGAAAATTGCATTTTGTCCATAAATACTAGTTTTAATTGGAATGTTATGCGCCATATTAACCAAGATAAAAGCTAGAAAACACCAAAGAGGGTGAAGGCTGTGGAGGGGTGATTTATGAGCATATAAATGACCCAAGCCCATTCTCCCAAAGAGGATCTGTGCACTGTTTGAATTAATAATTAAATAATTTTAATAGATATTATTTCTATGGTAAGGGTAAAATGGTAGGCTTTCAAAGTAAATGGCCCTCTGGGTATATGTTCAGCCTATCTATTTAGGTCTAATGTTTTCTAATAGGAGGATGAGAATATATTATTCTCTAGAGAATTATTGTTATCAAGTTTATCCTTCATCTTTTAGAAGCATCCTATAACATTATTAATATTTGTGTGTATGCATGCTATATATCTATGTGGCCATGTGGGTCCGTGGGTCTGTGTATGCAGACCTGCCTGTGTACGCATGTGCTTGAGTACATGTGGGGACCAGAGGTGAACACCGGGTGTCTTCTTCAATAGAGTTCAATTCTATTGATTGAGACAGGGTCTCTAATTGCAAAGGGGCTCGTCGATCTGGTTAATGAGCTCCATGGATCCTCCTTTCTCCACTCCTCCCCTGTAGCACAAGGGTCATCGATGCAGGCTCAGGCCCACATGCTTGGGCGGAAGACACTGCTGACTGAGTCACTTCTCTCCCCGAATACGGACAAAATAGCAGTGTTTTCTAGATAAACATAGGCAGGAAGATATGAGTGCTGCAAAGAGATCTCGAATTGCTGGAAACACTTTAAGGATATTTGTTGAATGACTCCATTTAGTGACCCCTTCCCTAAGCCAAAGCAAGGAGATAAATAAACCCCGAATTGAACCACCATTTAAAAAGATTAGATCTTAACTCTGTGTTTGGAGTTTTGTTTGCTGTTTGGCGTTCTGCCGTACTTGGGACCGGTGGTCCAAGTTAGATGGATGCTCTACCACAGGTCTACGGCCTCAGACTTCTTTGTACTTTTCATTTGAGAAAAAAGTCCCATTAGACTGCCCAGGCTGACCTTGAATTCACTCCAGAGCCTGGCCTTGAACTTGCAGATCATTTGCCGCACTCTTTGAGTAGCTGGCACAGTTATATCTCTATCTTTAAGAACATACATTCATGTCCAGTCATAAGGTCCAAATTTGAGATTCATGTTCGTGTGTGTGTGTGTGTGTGTGTGTGTGTGTGTGTCTGTGTGCCTGTGTATGTGTGTGTATGTATATGTATCTGTGTGTGTGTCTGTGTGTGTCTGTGTGTGTGTCTGTGTGTTTGTGTATGTGTGTGTATGTATATGTATCTGTGTGTGTGTCTGTGTGTGTCTGTGTGTGTGTCTGTGTGTGTGTGTCTGTGTGTGTGTATGTGTCTGTGTGTCTGTCTGTGTGTGTGTGTCTGTGTGTGTGTCTGTGCGTGTGTGTGTCTGTGTGTCTGTGCGTGTGTGTGTCTGTGTGTCTGTGTGTGTGTGTCTGTGTGTGTCTGTATGTGTGTGTGTCTGTGTGTGTCTGTATGTGTGTGTGTCTGTGTGTGTGTCTGTGTGTCTGTGTATGTGTGTGTCTGTATGTGTGTGTGTCTGTGTGTGTGTGTGTCTGTGTGTCTGTGTATGTGTGTGTCTGTATGTGTGTGTGTCTGTGTGTGTGTCTGTGTGTGTGTCTGTGTGTCTGTGTATGTGTGTGTCTGTGTGTGTGTCTGTGTGTGTGTGTCTGTGTGTGTGTCTGTGTATGTGTCTGTGTATGTGTGTGTCTGTGTGTGTATGTGTCTGTGTGTATGTGTGTGTGTCTGTGTGTCTGTGTGTGTGTCTTGTGTGAATGAGGAAGAGAGAGAGAGAGAGAGAGAGAGAGAGAGAGAGAGAGAATGTGTGGGGCCCAAATTTGAATTTGCATGTGTCTATACCCCATTATATGTTGCATGTTCATAACATACAGTAAATTTCTAGTCGTTGTTCTCATACGTGTTTGCCTCCAAGGTTGGGGACTTCAGTGCTAGCTCATAGCACAGAAGTGACCCTCAGTCGCTTTAGTTCTAAGGACTTACCTGAGATCTGTGGATGATGACCGAGGCATACCTCCCCTGAGCGAGCCACTTTGCCGTGCTAGATACCTTCATGCCAGTTCCTGCTAAGTTGATGCTGAACTGCCCCTGCATTGTGAGGAAGAAAAAAAAAGAGCATGTAAAATATTTAAGACTGTTCTTGCCTGGAAACATCAAATGACTCACAGGAATTTCAAAACAGGCGAAGAAGACTGATCTAACTTGACTTAAAGAAAATGATCCGGTTAAAGAGTTTAAAGTTCGGATTGAGAAGTAAGTCTTCTCAATCACAAGTCCAATCAGAGTTAATACCATGCAATGCTAAGCAAGTCCAGCAGGCCTCGGAGTCTGTGACACCTAGAGCCAAGGGGCCTGCACAGTTGGCCAGTCCTCCATGGAGGAGCATTCACGGGGATAAAAATATGCCCAACTTTACCATTTCTTTTTGATAGTTTTGTGGCACTACACCTGTCTGATTTATTTCCCGGGATCTCTCCTTATTGTGACTCCTCCCTTCCATAAAGGGCATTGCTGCTGAACTGTTCCCCCCACGCAATCATCTTTCTAGGACCTCACAGGATGTGCAGACTTCAGTGGGACAGCACTTACACATTTGTGGTGTGCGTTCCCTAGAGGCTCACATCATGCAAGAAGTATTTTTAATGTCAAAATAGCTCAGGTTACCATAGTTAGTAATAAGCTTTGAGTGTACGCTGATTGAGAAATGAAAGGACCAAGGTGACATCTTGTCTTATTCTTTCCATAAGACAGAAGAGCATAGCCCTCTGTCTCATCAGTGCACACATCTGCGTTCATCTTGAGTAGTGAAATTATATGCATATCAAATCACTGCTTTACAGTAAAGTTTCTTTACGGTTTATAACCACTAAACGCTTGGTTTGTGTGTCTGTTCTGTGCTGTTATATACTAAAGGGTCATGGGAGGGAGGGCCAGCAGGAGGGAAGTTTAAGAAGCCCTGAGTAGACTCCGGAGGTCTTTTCAGCTATCGTGAACACTGGCAATACTACAAAGCTTGGGGGTCAGGGTCTATGGCGGTTTCAACGTTGCTGAGTCTTTCAGGTAAAGGCTTTGGGGACTTGCCTTTTCCTGTCTTTGTATTTTAGGAGGGGAGTCCTCTGTCAGTATTGGGTCTCGCTCTGCCCAGCAGCCTCTGGGACATCAGTGAGGCATGGGACAGAGACTCTCATGGCTGCTGTAGACCTGGACATGTGGGCTGGGAGGTGTGTGCATCAGTGCAGTGAGGTACAATGCAGGTTCCCTTTCAGTCACACCAGTGCCTGGGTGGCTGCCGTTCTCCCACTACACTGAGATGAATTTCTCTGAGAAACTTATAAGCAGCAGAGGTTGGGTTGTGGCTGTGCCTCTGATCCTAACAAGGCTCCGAGGAAGAATAAACTTTCCAAAGGCTTAGGCTGAGGGAAGGAAGACTCGGGACCAGGAATGTACGTTGTTTTAGAGTGAAATTCTTTATGATTGATGATCACTGAATGGAGCGCAGACTCCAAGAGGCAAGGCACCACCCACTTGGGACTCTAGTCCCTAGGAAGGTGAGACATATCGGTATCCCAACCGTTGCAAAGGCGGGTAAAACTGGACAGATTCTTGGATCATATGACACAGACTTTGAGGGAGGCCAGCAGTGCAATGAGGACTTTACCCTCAGCATCCTCGATCCAATCCGGGGCTAGCCTAGTGCCAGGCGGGTGAGCACTGAGGATGTTTGGTCTGACGGATGAGGTTTAGCCAGGCTCCCATTCTCTGCAACCTGAGGCACTGCATCTGTTCCTCATCACCTGCTATGGGGGTGGCAGAGTTTCTAGATCTTTGGCCTGTGTCTAGCCCCATAGCAGCTGAGCCTCTTGGGAGGGCCATTGCTTCAGTGTTGAGTGAAGTGCTCAGGTTCTAGGGTGCTGCCACAACAGGGATGCTGGAACAGGGGTCCTCAACCTAACATCACCACCCTTTTGGGGTGGGATGACCCTTTTACGGGGTCGCCTAAGACCGTCAGAAAATATAGATATTTACCTTTCTGTTCATACCAGTAGCAAAATTACAGTTATGAAGTAGCAACAAAGGAACTATGGGTGGGGGTCGGCACAGCATGGGAAAGTGTATTAGAGGGTCGGCACAGCATGGGAAAGTGTATTAGAGGGTCGCAGAATTAGGAAAGTTGGGGACCACGGTGCCAGAGGGTGGAGAGAACACTGCCTTGCTAGCAAAGTGTCAAATCTATGAGATATCCGTATGTGGAACCCTCCCACCCCAGGCTGCAAGTCAAGATTAACACAAAATGAGCCACAGTGTGGATACGGAGGAGGGCCGACGGGTAGAAAGAAAATAATTTAAAATGGAGAATATCTTTGTAATTTTGCGTTGCGTTTGATCTCTTAGCTCAACGATCTATAAGAAAGAAGGTACCTGATTTCATTAAAATAAAGGAAAAACACTTTCACTCTGATAGATAATTGAATGAATGAAATGCTGGTTGAGAGGAAAATGGGATGCTTGCAATTGTTGCTTCCGGTGAAAGACCTTTGTGTATCCAGATTCTCGACATTCACCAGTAGGAAAACAAACTTGGTGTCAGACAAGGACATAGATATGGACATTTTCCTCATTAAGCAAAATACACAAATGACCAATAGCCCCAGAAAAGATACCTAGCATCACTGTGCACTAGAAAAATGTGAATAAAACCACGAGTAGACACCACTAAAATGAAGGCAAACAGGCAAATGAAAGCAGACTTCACAAGACCAAACGCTGGCATGGACACGAAACAACAAGGATGTTCATCTGTGCTGGTAGAAAAACAAAATGGCGCAGCTCCTCTCTACAGCACGCACCAGAGAATCTGCAACAAAGGCCCTAGGAATTTAGCTTGGAGATATGAAAACTTAAACACCTGTATGTGTGTGCATAAATCATAATTTCCAACATCTGGAAGCAACAAGTGTCGACCAGAGGTCTCCAACTCTCTGGGAATCAAATGCTAATTAAAGGCCAGGAAGCAAGGCCCATACCAGGACTGTGCGGGAACATCCACCTCCCCCTTGACATATGTATTCCCGAGTCACATAACACGCTCTGACTTCGTCTCACGTTCAGTGTGGTAAAGTTTATTTTCTCTAAAGGACGCTGTATGTGTTTGTGCCCTTTTTAGCATTCATATCCTGGGGTACCCAGGCCACATGCAAACACAGAGGATGTGGTTTTGATGAATCCCAAACAAGGGGAGACGTTCTCTCTGTGACACTGAGCATCTGGAAGGTATTCATGCAAATGTCATGTAACTAAACACAGAATCCGGTTTATACATTTGACAGGACGTCGCCAGCAATACTGGGCGCTTTGTATTTTTGGTAACTGCTGCCAGGGGTAGACAAATCCAGACTGAGTGTGCATGGCACAGGTTCTTTCAACAGCGTCCATCTGTGCCCAGCACGATCTAATGTTGGCACAGAGCCCTGCATTCCAAAAAAATACTCAGAACCACACGAGAGGGCACCATACCCTGATGGCAGAAAATCATCTTAGTGCTGATGCTGCATTGACTAGTTCCTGACAGAAGTTGTTGACATGGAGAATCTGTCTACCTAACTACAAGCCGAGGTTACATACTTCACAGCTACATAGTTTCCTTAAGGTATTTGTGAGAGAACGGCATCAGAAGGGAAAAGAAATAGCCATCCTATTAAAGCCCAATTACATAAAACCTTCTCATTCGAATTTCATGCTCACCAAGAGATTTCTTGTTTTTAATAATCGTCTTTCTGCTACTTCCCAAAGGGAGAGTTCACTAATGAATAAGAGGGATTTTTGATCCCACTTGTCAATGATGTAGCCTCTGTGAATACCTGTCTCCTTCGAATTTTGCTGTTATCTCTCAGTGAACAGACCGAAACGGAAATGGAAGGGCGAGGACCAGATTCCCAGAATTTGGCAATCTTTCTAAACAGCTGTCTTTGGAAGGACTCATCACCAGACTGTTTGTATATCTCATGGTATCAAGAAAATGACCAGATGGCAAAGTTGAAAGGAAAAGGGTTGTTAGAGAAAGCTCATCCATCCTGACACAAATTGGCCACTGGAGAATTAATCTCCATGTGAGGTCAAAAGGACAGTGTCCTCAAGAAAAGGAGGCTGTGTGTTATGGCAAACTTCATTTAGGATAGCACATTTTAGGTCACACATCCTTGATCTCAGAGCATGTGTCTGAACACACAGACAAGGTGTTTGACAGGAGGATGATCTCAAAAAGGGAAGGTTAAGTTCTGGGGAGAGAATTGAAAGTAGTCCATTCTAGGAAGTAACCATCTATCACCACATGAACAGAGGAGAAAACACAGAAGAAGGAGGAGGAGGAGAAGGAGGAGGGAGAAAAGGAAGAAACACGGACTTGAGTGTACCTAACCAGATTCTTCTGAAAAGTTCTCTGCTTCCAACAGCATAGACAAGAGCTGGAGAGACGGTTCAGTGGATAAATGTGTCTTCTACACAAGCATGAGGAATTGATTTCGGATCCCAGCACCCGTGTAAAAGGCCAAGCGTGGGTCAAGCACATCTGCACCTCAGCGTGAGGGGAGGCAGAGACAGTAGGGTCACTGAAACATGCTGGCTACCGGCCTAGCTCCAGGCTTAGTAAGAGACCCTTGTCTCAACAGATTAAGAGAGAGAGTGACAAAGAAGAGTGCCTGACATTCTTCCCTAGCCTGTAAATGTGAACTTATATGTGCGTATATACCACAAACAAATACATTTCATTCAAATGTATACGTCTCTCTCTCTCTCTCTCTCTCTCTCTCTCTCTCTCTCTCTCTCTCTCTGTGTGTGTGTGTGTGTGTGTGTGTGTGTGAGAGAGAGAGAGAGAGAGAGAGAGACAGAGAGAGAGAGAGAGACAGAGAGAGAGAGAGAGAGAGAGAGAGAGAGATGAGGAGAAAAAGCTCTTATAGAATTGCAGGTTAATGAACCTGTGGACACTCTCTCTTGCAACAACTGCTGAAAATTATGAGGCATGAACTCCATTTAAAGGTACGACTCTGAAAATCATTCTAAAGTTATACAGCAAACAGAAAATTTTTATTTGGGAAAGTCTACTACATCTAGGTAGGGACAGTTACTGATCCAACGATAGTAGAAAATATTTCATTATGAATAAAATAAATATACAAATGCAAAAACCCTTACATACAGCAAAGCATTTAGAATTTATGGCTATAAAGGCATTAATAAATGGAAGAAAACCTCAGATCAATAGTTTTCCACCTTAAAATGCCAGAAAAAGCAATACAGTATCCACAGATAAGTGTGGCTGGCCCCCATCACCAAAGAGGCTTCTTTTTTTACGGCAGACAAAAGGCACTGCAGAAATCCACAATTGGTTAAAATGTAGACGACAGCTAACTGTCTGCCCTCAGTTAATACATCTACAACGCAACCCTCTACAAATCCAGGGAACGTCTCGAAAGAGGGAGGGCTCAGAGACATTTTAAGAGCCAGAGGACTAGGATGTTTTTTGTGAGATAGTGTCTTTTATATACACCCCAATGACGTCTCCTAAATTAGACTTGCACAATGATAACACCATCACGGAGGGGATAAACCTTACAAGGCCTCTAACTAGTGAAGAGCTACAAAATATTAATGACTGCCCCAATCCAGGGACAAGTCCCCAGATAGGTTACTCAGTCTCAAGAGGCTATCAATAAGCCTATGTAGATGCAGGTTCAAGTTTAAGACTGGGTAGTCTTGTTTGATTGGGTGTCAGATGGCCACAGACGTGTGCGTCAAACCTCACATCACAACATAGGCATCCCATACAGAATGGGCCAGTGGGATTCCACAGTGCCTGTTAGGACCTCCCTCACCTTTTTAATGGCTTACAACACCTTCCAGTGCCCCCTCTATGAGACTCTTTCTTCCACACATGGTCCTCTGAGAAACACACACCAAGGAACTGGTGTCACCATCAGCAAATAAACTGCACAGGCTCACGGTTCGTTTGTTTACCTCTCCCTGTGCATCTGTTCACTCCCGGGGGGCCAGGTTGAAAGGTTAAAATGATGGCATGTCACGGAAAGAGGATTTGAACACGTTACAGGTCTTGCTCCCGAATCTTTGAAATGAACTTAATATTGGCTAAAGTGGCTTTCCTTCGGTTGATTTACAACACTTCAAATAAGTGCCTAGAGAGAGCTTTAGATATCTAGTCTTTTACGTTTTGTGCGATGTTCTGCTCAAGAAAATTAGTGAAGAGAAACACTAAACGTTTCATTATGAAGAAAACGCGTGCTGAGATACGCATGAGGTACCTGTGGGCATCTGGCAGCACTGTAGCAGTCTCCAGCTGTGGCAAATGGAACTGCCTTTCCAAATAGTGTCCGGGAGAAAAGAAGATCCGTCGCTGTAAAAAAAAAAAAAATACAGCTCATTACCATGGAAACATCAATGTCCTCTTTATTTTTGAATATGCAGTTTCCATAGCATCTTAAATATATTTATATGATTAGTAAAAATTTTAACAAAATATTACCACAATAGCATATAATATAGCACTGCCTCAAAACAGATACATTTTTAACACAAAAATATGCATCGCCTGAATAGTCCTAAAAAAATTCACAGGTACATCTCAAATTAAAGAAAAATATGAAAAAAAAACACTAAATAGTTTTTCACATTTATTTACCTGTATTATTTCACAGCAGATCTCTCACATAGACAGAGTGGGCTCAAGAAGAAAATCACAGGGGTTGGGGATTTAGCTCAGTGGTAGAGCGCTTGCCTAGGAAGCGCAAGGCCCTGGGTTCAGTCCCCAACTCCAAAAAAAAAAGAACCAAAAAAAAGAAGAAGAAGAAGAAGAAGAAGAAGAAGAAGAAGAAGAAGAAGAAGAAGAAGAAGAAGAAGAAGAAGAAGAAGAAGATCACAGAAAAACAAAAAAACCTTTTCAAAGGAAGACCCTTCATGCTAAGGCTGTGTGAGCCCACCTCTGCTGTATCTATACCAATTCACTGGTACAATTCTTTCCCTCTATCGTTTGTGGACGTTAGCGACGTCTGCTGATCGTCATCGTCACTGGAGATTCTGTATTAAAATACCATGGCTAGATTCACTGGATCAAAGACAGGTTGTGCAGAATCCCTGAACTCGGTTAATGCACTCAGTCCTGCTGGCATCATTAGTCACCTCAACGAGGTCCCAACAATGGCTGTCAGTGCCACTGAGTTGATTCAAGACATTGACAGGTCACACTGCGCACCCGGTGATAATGGCACTGGGTCCTTTGAAGGCAGTCCCCCGAAGGAGCATTTCTGCAAATACCTCATCTCTAACGACCGCTATACAAACTGTCAGGCCTTCCTTAAGCTGCCAGAGGAATTGCGTGCACCTCCCAAGCCTCAGTCAGTATGGTCACGGTGGGCTTGCAGGCAGAGTGGATAGACAACACATCCACGAAGTTACAGACAGTTACAAATCAGACCTACTCCGAGAAAGGACGCCGTTAAGCAGGTCATGACCTGCTGCTTCTTTGTGACACCATAGATTGGAGCAGAATACAGACACAAGTTTCAGAGTATTTTAGTGTCTCCTCCAAAAGCATGAGCTGTCAGTAACATAGGGATCCCTGCTGGTGTTTGCACAGTCTGTTTGCCTCTGATGAAGGGCAGCCCATCAAGCAGGCATCATCCTGTGGATTCTGGGCAGGTATGTCTAACTTTACATGCCCAAACTGAAGTGCATTTACTTTATGACCAGCATACTGCAGGGTCCATGCATACCTGTGACTTGAGTAAATTACCAGTTAATTTCTAGAACAATGGCATGGTCCCCAGCCCCAGTTCTCTGAGCAGGTCTCCATCCCTCCTCAGTGGCCCTTAACTAACTGTAATCTGGGATGGGTCACTCTCATAAGCTTAATTTCATCACCTGTGACATTTTGACGTAATACCTGTCTTATCTGATATGGGATCGTTTGAAAGATAAAATGATATGATATGGAAAAGTATGATATTTAATAGATTATAATCTGGAACTAGCTATTCCTTTTTTTTAAAAGATATATTTATTTATTTTATATATATTAGTACACTGTAAATTCAGACACACCAGAAGAGGGCATCAGATTCCATTACAGATGGTTGCGAGCCACCATGTGGTTGCTGGGATTGGAACTCAGGACGTCTGGAAGAGCAGTCGTGCTCTTAACCACTGAGCCATCTCTCCAGCCCCCGGAACTAGCTATTCCTTAAAGCCTTACACAAAAAGCCTTACACTTAGGTTAAGAATATCAGTTTCTTTGAATTTCATACGGTTAGGAGTTGTTTTGAGGGACATAGCGTGATTTGAAAGAGAAATATCTTGTTACTGTCACTGTATATTTGTATCAAAGGTCCCCATACTTTCTGTCGTTATAAAGTATGTATCTAATAACTGTTAAGGAAACCATTCTGTACAACCGTTCTTCATTATGTCCTGTCATATATACCCGTACATTGCTGGACTTTGCCTTAGCAAATGGAGTACTTTTGTTTTCCAGAGTCCCAGCACTTACTTTTGATTTGCATGGATGCGAGATCAACTCTCACTTTGCTAAAAACAGTGTATCCGGCAGGTGGGTAGTCATTTTCACACGCACAGTCTGCCCTCCTACTTCCGTTGAAGGGGCATTCGTAGGGATTTTGAAGTCTGTAAGAACATTGGATATTTTAGTACTTGGTGCATTTGTTAGACCCCAGTGTGGCAAAGGATGAACATAGAGGAGGAAAAAACAGAAGGCGCCCTTCTGCCCTTCCACACCATAGCGACAACACATTAACCGGGAAAGAAGCAGAATTCACCATGGCTAACAAATGGAATTCTCACTGGGAAAACCAGGGACGAGCTGTGCAAAAAAAAA
Organism: Rattus norvegicus; assembly: GCF_021556685.1. Lineage (NCBI taxonomy): Eukaryota > Metazoa > Chordata > Mammalia > Rodentia > Muridae > Rattus > Rattus norvegicus. The sequence continues at coordinate 135,017,190 of NC_141540.1, forward strand.
AAATTGAGGGGCTGGGGATTTAGCTCAGTGGTAGAGCGCTTACCTAGGAAGCGCAAGGCCCTGGGTTCGATCCCCAGCTCCGAAAAAAAGAACCAAAAAAAAAAAAAAATTGAGATGTAATTCTCCCAGTTTTTGTTACTAGAATTCATTGTATTTCTATGAAAACAGACAAGGTCTTAAACTTATCCCTTCTGTATTGCCCCACACTAACACTCTTTGTGGTTACAGGCCAACAGATGACTAAGGTCCTATTGTGTCCCCCTCCTTCTCAATTTCCTGCACAATGTGTAAATGATTCCAATGCTGTGACAAAGTCTATGAGCCCTAAAAGTGCACGGATAGTATAAAATGTCCCTTACCTAAGGCCATATATTTCCGAAAAGTTGTCTTCAACTTTGACCAGGGGTAAATATTCTCTAGGGTTCTCCAGCTGCATGCCTGAGCAATGAATCTGAGGGGACACACAGACATCTAGAAAACATTTCCCAATGGCAAGATCAAGGTGAAAATCAGTTAGAAGTGGTTCTCGTGGTACCTTCAATATTCTTCCCCTGACGTTAAGATCATAGTTGCCATCCTTGGTAATGTTGTTTGTAACTTGGATTTCTTTGCAGGTGGTGAGTAATTTACCTTCAAAGAGAAATGAATGCAGCAAATCAGGACTGAGCAAATTCCAAGCAGCGTGGACCTGACCATCAGAACCATTGCTGTACTCTGAAGGTCTGATGGTTCGTGTTGCAGGGCGTGGCAACTGCATATATCTATGCTGACATTTTAACTGGAGCTTAGGGGACACTGGATGCTGGAAAGAGTTTCGAGTCTATTACTTACAGTCATTGGCATAACATTTCTTTTGGGCATCTGGCTTTAAACGCTTTAAACATAAGTCACTGGGCCAACCGTTCTCAGTCCTGCACGCTACTCTTCTCTCCATTATCCCATTTCCACAAGTTACTGAGCACTGTCAACACAGTAAAGGTTGAGGTAAAATGGATAACAAGTAATGAGGCCAGGAAACCCACACTGCCTTCTCCAAGACTAGGCCCTTTCAGAACAAAGTGAGGGTCAGTAACGGTTAGAACTACAGAAGATGCAGAAATAGGCTGGGGCTGTGTCCTCGCTGGGGTCAAGATATCCTTCAGGACGAGCCCCCGGCTGTTTCTCGGTGACGGGGTTCATGTCATTAATTTGTACAGCTGTAACAGTTGCACACTACGATCACCCAGTGATTAATTGGTGGGGCCTATTAAAACTCCTTAGACACATAACACACTCCAAACAGCAAATCTTAATCTCATTTATTACTGCTACTATAGCTACCTTGACATTTCTTTCTCTCCTGACGAAATTATAGAGTAATGTCTTTGTATTTCTATTAGTTAAGCTGATAGAATGTAGTATAAGTAATACTTATTACGTATAGATTAGAGAAAGCTACTACTTTTCTTCCCTTCGCTGATACATTTTTCCAGAGGTACCTGCATAAAGCACAAGCTATTGTACGTGGCCTTTGAGGACTACGGATGAGGATCCGTTTTACCTTCTTACAAGCAAGTTAGAGAAAGCACAGAGAGTAAGGTAGGCATGCAAATAACTAATGAATTGGATTTCAGACCATGGCGTAGAAGGTAACTTGGGAGGTCTACTTGAAAATGCAGGCTACAAAGGTCTTCTGCCTGGGAAAGGCAAAGGGTCCTAAATTCTGGACTGACCTTGCTCCACTTTCCCACTTTCCAAGTGGCTCCACGCAAACAACTTCTAATGTCGCATTTGTACACCTGAGGAGAAGGTATCACGGGGCACTGCCCGTAGTTTACAGGCCGAAGTTGATGATGGAATGCATTTTTCTTAGGCGGCTGGATCCTGGTACAGTATGTAATCCTCTGTGAGTAAGTGAGCCCACAGTTACCTGCACACTGAAAAAAAACGCACACTGGTAAAGGAGTGAGGAAGCCTGAAACTCACCCTGAGCCCTCATATCCGTCAGCAGCTTCTCGTGTCTCAGGCCTATCGACTCTACTGCAACTCGATTAACCAGCTTCATTCACAGGTTGGGAAACGAAGGGGCATAGACATCTAGGCAGCTCACATAGAGTCACACGGGAAAACATGGAACGTTGAGGTTCAGCCTAGATATCGTGTTAGAGGAGCCCAGGAGGTTTCTCTCTGCCCCTTGTGAACTCTACTTGCCCCCTCTCCTGTTCCCATTCCGACAGTCCTGGTTACTTAGACAATAGAATCTGAGGATAGGAAGTACTCACGAACCAGTGTGCATTTCCTTTCACAGGACTGTTTGGCTACTCTGAGTCCCTTAAATTTTGATATGAATTTAGGAGCAGCTGGATAAATTTGTGAAAGCTTAGCTGGAAATGTTTTTTTTTTTAAAAGTCAAGCAAAGCATTGCGGTTAAACTGAGTCTCAGCGGAGACGCCCAGTGAGTTCGACAAGGGAGGCTAACCTCCTCCTAAAGATGCGTTGGGTTCAGAGAGAAGCCGCGTGCAATTGTAGACGTGGGCGATGACTTCATATTAGAAACGGAAATAACCAAAATGTGTCAGACCTGAATATCTGAACTAGGGTTATAAGACTCAGAACTCCTTCCATATATAGATATGATACCTAAGGCCCAAAGAACCACAATTGTAAAAGGGATAATGAATCAGACATCAAAAATAAAATGTGTGTCAAGAAAGTGTCAGGTATGGGAAACCTACCTTCTGGTTGTCAGAGACCTTCCCCTAAACAGCATGGGCCATTGCCCCTGTCCTTGGTTGGTCCAGAACTTGAAAGTAAGACCTTATTGCTGAAGACAGCATGTGACTTGGAGGAATTGAGCTAGAACTGATTGGAAGTTTCCTCCATGGGGACAAGATCTCCTAGTATTGGAAGGTGCTGCACAAGTAACTGAGGCAGAGAAGCAATAAAGGCCTCCCCTGTAGGAAAGCCTATGGCCGGTAACTCACATCCACCATGGCAAGATAGACTCAAGGGTGAACTAGAGACCCAGATCTTGGAATCCTAATTGGACTGAAGGCCCGCTTACTAAGAAAGGATCCATGCCCTGATACGGTCAACTAGTCAGCTACTCATAGCTGGTGAGGTCATGACCCTACAGCAGTGGTTCTCAACCTTCCCAGTGCTGTATCCCTTAAGACAGTTCCTCATGATGTGGTGACCCCCGATCACAAAATTATTTTCATTGCTACCTCATAACTAATTTTCTACTGCTATGAATCTGAATGTAAATATCTGATACGCAGATGGTCTTAGGTGACCCCTGTGCAAGGGCCATTGGAGCCAAACGTGGTCACAACCCACAGGCTAAGAACTGCTTCCCTAGAGGAAAACTTACATTCCCAATCCAGTTAATTCCCAACTATTCTAAATCACAGGAAGGTGTAGCTCTAACCCCGGCATCCAAGACCCTTTTTTTTTGGCCAGGGTGTTTTATGACAGCCACAGGAAAAGAAACCAAAAGCGACCTTACCTGCGACGAGTCTCCTGTCACCACCATGTACTTGCAGTGAGAATTCCTGCACTTTTTGATCGAAACGGGTTTCGTTAAAGGGTCACAGAGACTTTCATTCACTTGCATGTTTCGTTCATTCACGCATTTCACCAGCCGATAGGTCTCCTTTTTCTTACAGGATGTTGAACACTGGAAACACAATGGGAAAACCAATAACACTTTCCTATGTGCACGGTCCCAGCAAGTTTGCTCATCAAGCCGTGGATGGAGTGGTAGGTAACCGTAAAATCGGCACTCCAGCGGGGAGGCGGGAGGATTAGGAGTTCCGGGGCTGCCAGGGCTACAAGAGCCTCTGCCTCAAAATAAAGCGGCAGGGAAGACAGGGTAGAAAGAGAGGAGGCGGGGTGGGGCTGGGGGAGGGAGGGAAAGAAAGGAGAGGGGAGGGGAGGGGAGGGGGTGAAGGGGGTGAAAGGAGGGCTCAGCAGATACAGCGCTGAAGAGCAAGCCTGTCAACTTACATTTAACTCTAAGAACCCGCAGTGTCCTCTGACCCCCACAACAACACACACAGCAGCACCCAACAGCTTTCACACATTCCCATCGCACTCATACGCATGCGCAAATGCGAGATGATGTTAATAAGGTTTTGAAAAATTACAAAGCACAGTTAAAGGCCAGGCCCTTGTTACCACTCACGTCTAGCCAGTCTCCTGTTGTCCACTGGTACCTCGTACAGTCCTGATGCCAGCATGGCCGTTGCACCTGAGGCCGGGTAGAAGGCTCACACATGTCTTCAGCCACTCGACCAGTGCCTCTCAGTCTGCAGTACACCTCCCTCTGCTGTACCCCAGACCCACAGGTCACAGAGCACTAGGAAGGAACCCAGAGGGTCTGAACAAGACAGCTAGCACATACCGAATCACATACTGATAACAAACCAGAACATTGTACTCTTTCTTATTTGTTGTAGACATGGCCTGACATTGTATCATATGTTAGATAGAAAAGTCTGTACAGTGACTGTGTTTACTATTGTGTTGTCTAGAGATTCTGTATAAAGATATGGATTTTAAAAAAACACTGTTATTCACAAAGTTACATTGTCATTCACAAAGTACTTCAAGTTTTCAGAAATTGTCAGCTGAATAAGGCTATGCTAGATGGTGTCCCAGTGTGGTAATCTTTTCCTGAATTAAATATACTTAATGTCCATAAAAGTCACAGCATAGGGCTGCTGCATTGTTTTAAATGACACATAAGTTCTAACACTGTGCCTATCATTTGCCACTAAACAATAATTTCTAAGGCTTTTGATGTACTAATTTTCTTTTTTTTCTTTTCTCATTTTTATTATTTTTTATTGGATATTTCTTTATTCACATTTCTAATGTTATTCCCTTTCCTGGCTTCCTGTCCATAAGCCCCCTATACCCACCTCCCCTTCTTCTATAAGGGTGTTCCCCTCTTCATCCACCTGTCTTCCTCCTTCCTAACATTCCCCTACACTGGGGGTACAACCTTGGCAGAACCAAGGGCTTCTCCTTCCATTGGTGCCCAACAAGGCCATCCTCTGCTACATATGCAGTTGGAGCCATGGGTCTGTCCATGTGTAGTCTTTGGGTAGTGGTTTAGTCCCTGGGAGCTCTGGTTGGATGGCATTGTTGTTCTTAAGGGGTTGTAAGCCTCTTCAGCTCTTGGGATCCCATTCTCAGTCCAATAATTGGCTGCTAGCATTCGCCTCTGTATTTATCAGACTCTGGTTGTGTCCCTCAGGAGACATCTATATCTGCTCCCTTTCAGCATGCACTTCTTAACTTCATCCATCTTACCTAGTTTTGGTGGCTGTATATATATATATATATATATATATATATATATATATATATATATATATATATATATATATATATGGGTCACATGTGTATATATATGAGTCTCTGAATGGCCGTTCCTTCAGTCTCTGCTCCAAACTTTGCCACCATATCCCCTCCTATGGATATTTTTGTTTCCCCCTTTTAAGAAGGAGTGGGAGCATCTGCATTTTGGTCATCCTTCTTCTTGAGCTTCATGTGGGCTGTAGATTGTATCTTGGGTAATTCAAGCTTTTGGGCTAATATCCATTTATCAGTGAGTGCATACCATGTGTGTTTTTCTGTGATTCGGTTACCTCACTCAGGATGATATTTTCTAGTTCCATCCATTTTTGCCTATGAATTTCATGAAGTTATTGTTTTTAAGCTTTGCCCTCTCCATTTAGCCCACACTGCACTCCTAGGAATGAAGCCTCAGCAAGTTTTCAGCTCTGGGATGACAAGAGGTGTTTGCAAACCCAGTAGTCCCCATGTAGCAGATACTGACAGCAGAGAGCTGTGAGGCCAGCGTTAACAAATATGTGTAGGAGGTTGGAGAATGTTTATTAATTATAAATTTGGTTGTCTGTGTCTCATGTTACTCCAGAAAGGCTTGGGGATCGAACGGGGCAGCACTGCTTGAAGACTCACAGGTATTCTCAGTAGAAACAGTATAAGAAAACACTCTAGCTGTTTTTTCAAGCTCTCTGTTTTTACAGCACCCCCGAGGATCAAATCTCCTTTTTTTTTTAACTGCAAAATATGTTTTATTATTAGAAGAAGTATTTAAATCTCACAAAAGCTAAGATCTGAGTTTACCCAGTGACTTAGATCCCTCTTACAAAGCATGGCAGCCTTCACTTAAGTGGCTGCCAAGTCGGATCCCTCTGGCTTGCATACATAACGAGCGGCCACAGACTTCAAAGAGACTTTCTGTCTCTTCACGTCTGAATACTGTGCACGTTCCTACGGCTTATGCTGACCGGAGTGCTGTGCTCATTAAAAGTCATGTAACCCTCAGTGTAGAGATAAAAATGCATGCTCTGCACCAAGCGTATTGGGCAGACAGACGTGCAGGTTAGCTCACCTGAACCTCTCACAAACATGATTAGCCCGTAAAATAGTCCTGTTTTATAGCCCTGAAAACAATCCAGACAATTTGAGAAAATAAACTGTATTTGGCCAAGACCCTCACTGTTACCTTCAAAATGGATTCTTAGAAAAAAATATCCCCCCCACCCCACGCAAATAAAAACTTCTGAGCAAGAAGTTCAACCAAACAAATACTGTTTCGTTTTAAGTGAACAAAACATGAGGTTTGTTTGGTTTTTGTCTTTTGGTCATAACATACATTTAGAAAAATAATCATGGAGGCCTTGAATAGCGGTATTAGATTCTAGATTTCTGTATTCTCGGCATGGATCTCTTCCCTAAAATGAATACATACAGAGACACCATGAGAAGGATGTGCTCCTCAAGATCGTTTCCTACATCAAATCTAAGTAAGTAAATTATACTCGTAGCACATGCTGCTTTATATAGAGATCATTGCTCTTTACAGAATTGCTCAAATGAACAATATGGAATCCATCTTTCCCTTTACTTACTCCCCACAGTGTGTCTGTCACACAGTGGGGTCTCTCAGTTCCTCTATCTATTGAGAAAGTATGGGACCTGTATCATAGCCACCTTGTTAATGTGGTCAAATAGAGTAGAACGATGTCCTTTCTAAATTCCTTTCTAAATTTCCCAGCCTGTTGTCCTTGATCAAAGGGAGATGAGTAAGCTCAGGGTTTCATCACCATCTTTCCCCAGATTTACAATAGCTTCCCTGGGTGTGCAGTAGCCATTACCTACTTTCTTATAGCGTGACTTAAAATACGACTGTGACTGTATCTTGTGTAACTTACCCCTGTCTTTAACGGGTAAGACTGAAACCTACCTCATGTTAACTTTTACACAACTATTTCAGGCTACCATCTTGTGCTGTCTCAAAGACAATGGCTATCGTGTTTAACCAAGTACCTTCCTTGACACGTGGCCACATTTGTTTTAGCTTGAACATGGTGAATTAGTTACAAAAGGACTCGCTGTCTCTTTACCGATGTACTCCTCAATGTCGTCCTGCTTTGGGTTTATTGAGCTTAGAAGACCATTGTATCCCTCATGGCCCAAGATGTGCAGAACATCAGCAGGATAGTTCTCCCAAAGACAGCGAAATACTGAAAAGTCAATGGACCACAGGATCCACAGATATTTCCAGTGCTTAGTGGACAACTCTCAAGCTGAGCTCAGGCTGAACCAAGAGGCATGGTTGTGAAGTAAGAGAGAGTTAGTTGTTCTTGTTCACCAACATTCCTGTGGGTCAGCAGCACCCTTCTCTGCTGTGCTACATCTGTCCATAATTGTGTCACGGGGGAGCTTTTCTGGCCTTTGACATCCGCCCCATAATAGCAAACCCATCATTTGTTCTAAGAAGCTGTCTTCGATGACTACCAAAGGTGAAACGACGCAAGTTCTGCTAAAGGAATGAGTTTCAGGGGCTAAAACCAAGAAAGACATGGGTGCTCAGTACAAAGTCCCCCATCTTTTGTAATTGTTTTTTTTTCTTGTCATAGAAGCTCCATTCATCCACATTGTCCCTGGGTCTGTGACACAAACAAATAGCCACTTGTGTGGGTCTTGCTGTTTGATTTATTCTATAAAAAGTACTGACATGAAGCCAGCAATTGCAGGCTGTCCCTGCACTACATCTGGTAATGTGTTCTACACATGTGTGGTTTCAGAAGGACTCGCAAGATAATTGCTGCCTGCCTCTTTGTGCCAATTGTATAAACCGTAGCCTTAGACTGCTCTAATATAAGAACCGTCAAATGAATTCATTTCTAGCGCCACCTTGCACGATGCCTCCATGACAGAGACTGGTCTGAAAAAAATGACTGGCCAGATTGTTCAAGTGACGTCTTTCAGATGGGGTGCATTTCATCTGGCACAGGATAACGTTTTCGATGTAAGTATTTTGTGGTGCACGTTAATGGCTGCTGCTAAACGGTGATAAACATTGATTTATAAGACCATTTGTGTCTTCTTTCCAGATGTGTGGCTTTAGGGGGAAATTAAAAACTTGAGTCATGAGAAAGAGCAAATGAACTCACCACCCGCTTACACACGCTTCCTAGAAACAGGGGAGCGGGGCGCTGTTTTGGATTTGTGTTTCGGAATCCCTGCTTTGCTTGTTAACCCCACAGTGAACAGATCCCTCAGTGTTTTAACTCCTAACTGTGACCCCAAGTGCCATCCACATGGATACTTGCACCTACAGGGGAAACTTCCAGAATTCCCATCTCCCTTGATCAGTGCCAAGCTAATGGACAATTTACAATGAAAGATACAAACAATTTTCTTTCAAAGTTGAATTGGCAGCCTGCACCTTATTCATTTACCAGTTTCTTTCACACTGAGACTTCTTAGCCCATCCAAAGCCACCTAGAGCTCGCACCACATTTCTTTGGTCTCCGGTTGCAATTCTGCATGCAATTTACTAGTTGTCTCTCCAGGATGCAGTCTTAACTCAAGTCCAAGATTCCGAGATGCAGACAAAGCCATTACTGTATACGTCACTGTGGATACGGTTTGTTGTTCGATAAACTAGATCACATCAGAAGCCTCGAGCTTAGCATGAAGCTTAGAAGCCTCATTAGCACAGTCTCTGAGAACTTATCACCTCAAAAATTGAAGTCATTAAATTATTTTACCAATAGAATTAAGCGAATGCAACCACAGTGACAGCGTTGAGCACAGTGCAGAAAAAATGCTACAATAAAAGACACCTTGAAGAAATAAACCTTTCCAAGCTACTACAAACGACTACTGAGCTTGGGTTGTTAAAATGTAAATACAGATTTCTCGAGATGATAGATGATGATGATAGATAGATGATAGATAGATAAGTAGATGACAGATAAATGATAGATAGATAGATAGATAGATAGATAGATAGATAGATAGATAGATAATAGAGATGACAGGTGACGGTTGTAAAATGTCACATACCTCCTTCCATTTATTGGCTTTCCACGAAGGGCATCGTCCTGATCTGCAAGGTTTGTGAGTCCGAGGTTTATGCAAATGACTGCAATATTTTTCTTCTAGTTTCCTTTGGACTTGATCAATGCAGAGAACCTCCCGGTACTTTATGCCTTTACCACAAGAAGCTGAGCACTACAGGAAAAATATAGGCACACACTTAATATATTTTTATTAACTTATCTTTAAGAAACATAAAATGAGGTAAGCAAAACACCATTGCTTTGACATTCTTGTTACACGTGGTCTGGTACGTGCAGTTGGCAAGTATTTGAAATTTGTCAGTTTGCCCTGAACCTTTCATAAAGTATAAAATTGCTATTCCTTCTTTGTCTAAGATACACTAGGCATAGGCTCTGATGCACAAAGACTTAGATTTTCTGAGGTTAGAGACTGCCTTCCACTAATTGTATGTGATGTCTGACCTGTTACCAGGTTTGTACATAGAGTCACCACTTTGTATGTTTGTATTATCATATCTTTTTATAGTGAAACATATTTTTCTCAGTAAAAACAAAAAATCCTCATGGTGACTCAGTACAGTAACCTACTGAAGTGGACTTTTGTTTTAAATCCTTTTATATCTGTGTTTTGTACCACTGTGTCAGGCATACCTCTTGGAAGCCTTCCTATATAGACATCAAATTGCTTGGAGATATAATTCCATGTGCTAGGCCAGTGCCGTGCTGCACACAGGCTGGCTTTGGCATGGAATACTAATTTTATACAAATTCCTCTCACTGGGAAAGAGAGGTTAAAACACCAGTTCTACAGACTTGTCCTGAAGATCAACCTAAGAGAAAGAGTGTGAAATCTTTGGTAGAGTCCTAGATGGACCATACCCATGTGGATTCTTTTTTTTTTTTTTAACTTTTTATTAGATATATTTCGTTACTTACATTTCAAACGTTATTCCCCTTCCCGGTTTCCTGTCCATAAGCCCCCATTCCCTCCCCTTACTTTCAGAATACCATATGGGTATTCCTCCTATACATCCCCCTTACTGCCCCCCATATTCTCCTGCACTGGGTGTCCAACCTTGGCAGGACCAAGGGCTTCCCCTTTCACTCATGCCTAATCCATGTGGATTCTTACAAACTATTAAATTATTCTTCTACCATTCTTCTTCATGGGTTTTCAGGGAGGACACAGATAACTTCAGCATGACAGACAGACCCTGGGAAAGTTACACAGGGAAGACATGGATCCCAGACTACTCTAAATTTACATCAATGGACAAGTTGTGCCTCTTTTCACCAACTCTTGAACTTACACAATAAAAAGTCTTTTTAAAAAACAAGTGGACATTTGGTTCACTTGGAAATATACAGTGTGATAATATTAGTATATTATATGTATATCTGTACACATAATTATACACATGTGCATACATCTATATACATATATTATACATGTATATAAATATATGTGCATACAAAAATTATAGAAGCTGGAAAGGTAGCTCAGCAATTAAGAGTGCTTTCTGCTTGATTGTGAGGGGGAGAACTTGAATTCTAGCATCCACATAACGAGCTGCGTGTGTCATAAAAGCCTGTTTTAACTCCTGCTTCCAGAGTCCAGCATCCTCTCTAGCCTCTGCTTATGTCTTCACACCCATGTGTGCATGCAAGTGTGTGTGTGTGTGTGTATGTGTGTGTGTGTGAGTGCATGTTTTTGAATGTATGTGTATACTCAAGTGCGCATGCTCTCCTTATGCAGACTCATGCACACACACACAAAGTCATGTGACGGAATCTTAGGGGGATCATGTGTGTTCACAGACAACATATATTTGTTCGCTGCATTGACCACGTATAGCCATACATACAGCTGTTCTTGGAAATTCCTAAAGTCCTTTGAACAGTGCCGAGACCTCGATAAATGTTCAGCTTACTTTCAGAATATCACAAGTGTTTTCAAGGATGACCAGTTCATTAACAAAACAATTGCAGCCAGGGGAAAGAGACAGAAATTGAGATCTCAGCTTGGAATTCAGCGGTGTCTCTGCACCGGATGTAAACCGCGGTGAACCGAAAGCCACTCTTCAGAAAACAGAACTGTTCCCTATTACTCTTCAACTCTCCCTTCTACCTCACCTAAATTAACTGGAGTTACCTTGCCCCGGATAGTTTAATACAAACTATATTTTAAACTCTTAATAAAGAATGAAAAACCAACATTATAAACATATTTCGTAAGAAAAGTTTTTATTCCTACAGAAGTAAAGCCAGTAAACACAACTTCATGTATATTTCGTATCTGCTCAAGGAATGACCACGCCGTCCTTTTGCCTTTGGCTCCTTCTCCCTTTGCCTTATGGTAGATACACCCAGTTCTAATCAAGATTCTTTTCAAGCCTGGTTTTATGCAACTTGTCATCATATTTTTTTTCATTTCATTTTATGGTAAGGATGTTTCGCCTGCATATATGTCTGTTCACCACATGTGTGCGGTGTCTGCAGAGACCAAAAGTGGACACTGGGTGCCCTGAGACTAGAGATATAGATGGTTGTGATGGGAATAAAAGAGCAGCCAGTTCTCTTAATGACTGAGCCATCTCTTTAACCTTATTATTGTAATGTTCATTATTTTCTTTCTTAGCCTATTGTCTCTTAAGGCCCTTAATTTTTTTACACACACACACACACACACACACACACACACACACACACACGCACGCACGCACGCACACGGGAGTGCTTAAAAAACTGCAAAACCCAAGATTTGCAATGTAATTTATGCTTTGGATGGACTTAAAATAAACCCTTTCTCTAGAGCTCTGAACAAGTACAGATCGGTTTCCCCCAAGTTCTAAGAAGAGTAACTGCAGTATTTTATCACGGTTGATAAATGCCATGTGGGAATTTCTCTAAAGTAAAAGACAACATGCTATGCTCAGAATTATGTTTGCATTGGAGAGGCAGCTACACAGTAAACAACAGTGAAATGTTACTCTCCCCCTTCTCCCAAAGCACATTATATCCTGAGCTGTGAAGACTACACAAAGTAATCCATTTCGTGGGAAATGGCCAAACAGGAATTGTTTCCTTTGGTACTACAGAAATATCTGCTTGTTTTCCTCTCACATTTTAAAGCACTGACATTTTATTCCCTTGTATTTTTATTAATACCACACAGCCCTTTCTTGAATTCTTGTCACTGACATTTTTCTTAAAAGTCACCTTGATCTCTTTTTTTTTTCTTTTTTCTTTTTTTCGGAGCTGGGGACCAAACCCAGGGCCTTCCGCTTGCTAGGCAAGCGCTCTACCATTGAGCTAAATCCCCAACCCCACCTTGATCTCTTTTATTGAGAGTCTTAAGCTGTTTCGAAGCTTGCATACTACTTTGCAGGACAATGACGTCCACGTGACTTCTAATCCGTGTCTACAACATACGTTGGTTACAGCTACCACCTTCCTCTCGAGCCAACCTCTTCCCTACCATCTCAGTTCCCTTCCTTTGTGGGATGGCCACAGCAGCGATAGTGAATACGAATTCAAGTATTTGTAGAGAGAATCTCTCATAAGCAACACCTGTCAATAAAAAATTCCTATGGCCAATGAGCTGAGACAGAAATAGGAGGCGGGACATTGGCAGGAAGACAGAGGATTCTGGGAAATAACGAGCCGCATGGGCGATTTGCCTTGGATCACGGGTGTAAACCAGCAGGTGGCTGAACTGAGAAGAAAATAAAGAGGAGATTCGTCCCAGACTTGGACACATGAAACTGAGGAGAGGTAACTAACCATGTGGAAGACAGAAAGTTTGTATGAGTTAAAGAAGTTATGAGCTAGGCCAAAACTTGTGACGTAGGCATTTTTTAAAATACATCATTAGCTTCAGAGTCATGTTCCCAGGAGTGAGGAAGAGAAAAAAGGATTTATCTTATACAGGTATTTATGGTCGACGATGCTCACAAATGAGGTGAACATAGGTGTCTATTAAGAACAGGACATTTGAAGGAAGTATACAGTTTACAAGCGATAAAATGGAGACTCTCTAGACTTCTTCGTGTCTTCTGAAGCGTCCTATTCCAAAAAGAACTCAGCCTACACTGATAAGATTAACTGTAGAATAGGTATTTTCTTCTTTTTTTTACAGAATACTTGTATGGAATTATAGAAGAAAATTGCTATTTCAGGTAGAGATGATAGAAAAAAAATCAATGACTTAACTGTGGGGACTTTTGACTAGTTCTAGAAACGTAAGCTGGTAAATAGATCCGGCGAGGAAATGGAGGTTGTCTTGATCTCACACACAAGAACCTTTGCTTCTACAGATGTTCACAAACTTTTAAATCCTGAACTCTGCTGTTTTCTGAGAGTGGCAGGCATCCACTGGGAGAATTAGTATGCGTGCCAGCTAGCACCAACACAACAGCCTATTGCCTTCTGCCTCACTGGTATATAACCTGCCCCGTACTGACTCTTCCTGTCTATGTGTCTTTAGTAAAACCACATGTCTGTAAGGGCAGAAGGGATACAAGAAAAATGAATAAACAAAATAAATCTAAGAACAATTATATACTATGGAAATTGTAAAGACACATGAATCAACAAATCCCAGAGAGTACTACAGAATAGCACATGTTTTATGTGGCACAGGCTCAGAGATGTTTCCCCAGTATTGCAAACAGAGTAGGGTAGAGGACAAAGACAGAGGTCAGTGAATGAGACAGTGTACAGTGACACTCACTGGAAAGGACTCTGCCTAGCCCAGGTCACGATGCCTGAAATACACCAGCTCCTTCCTCACCAAAGCCATGGCGTTCTCAACCCTGTCTGTAGTCCAGTACTGAGTGTAAACATTTTCTTTCTAAGCATCGTCTTCCTACAAACCGCTTCATACTTTTTCAAGTGTTCTGCTTTGTAATAATAGACATTTCTCTTTGTCTGATCTGTAAAGATCTCTGCCTCGGAATACATGTGCTTTGGTTGTCTTTCACAGATGCCTTCTTCACCTCTGTTTCTCATTTCCTGCACTTGATATACCTGTAACTGTCTATTCTCTGCCTCTTCTCTCATGGATATAAAGCAAACCAAGAACAGACACACTACAGAGAAACATGGAAAATAGAGAGACCCCAGAATCACCCCGTGTGTCACAGCGTGATCATCGCAGTACACGGTAGGGCAAGAGAGAGTGTACTCACTCAGTCCTCTGACATGGCACCAGGTCCACTTTGGACACCTGACTGGTTTGCGATGGCGTGTTCCAAATTCATTGGTTACTTACATATGCTGCATGTTTAGTTTGTCTGAACAGAACCCACCCCCTACACACACACACACACACCACACACCACACCCCACACACCACACACACCACAGGCATACACACACACCATGCATACACACACACACACAGATACCACACACCACACACACCACAGGCATACACACACACCATGCATACACACACACACACACACACAGATACCACACACATACACACACACACACCACACACATACACACCGCACACATACCACACACACACAGCACACACATAGCACACACATACACACACACACCACACACCACACACACACCACAGGCATACACACACACATAGCACATACACACACACCACACACATACACACATACACACCACAAACCACACACACATATACCACACACACCACACACATACACACACATACACACCACACACACACCACACACATACCACACACATACCACACACACCACACACACACCACACACACACAGAGAATTCATCCAGGAAGTTCTTAATTAAGAAAAAGACTTTACATGATGTTTAACATCCTCAATAGCATATACCGGTGGCCACTAAAAAGATTTAATGTTGATATCAGAGCCTGTCTCCCATCTGGTGTGTTATTTAATATCGTGTGTTGAATTTTTGTTTTCTTTCTCATATACCTTTTACTTTTAGTAATAAATATTTAATCATTTCAAGTTTTGTACCAGCTAATAGGTTTCACTGTGACATCTTCTTCATGCCAAACCCTGCTCTGACCACTCCCCTACCCCACCAGTCTCGCCAAGCTCTTTCTTCAGCTTCCAGCCCTTTCTCTTCTCTACCAGGACACGTTCTATTTTCAGGTAATCGTGCCAGGGTTTTGCGGCTGTCTCAGGTGGAGCGAGCATGGGACACTTGTCCTTTGACCCTCATTATTTTCACCCACAGGGTCAGCTCTAGTTCCACGAAGATCTCTAAAACTGCCGAGCCATGTTCCTCTTACTGGCTGACCACATATGCGCCACGCATGTGTATCGGGCTTTCTTTATTCTCGTCATCAGCTCAGCCCCACAGTAGCTCTGGTTTGAGTTTTCTGAAGGACTTGTTTTTGTGATGATTATATTAACATATATTCCAGCAGTTAAATGTTAGCTTTAACATTTATTCTTGGAGAAGTGTAAAATTTACGTGACAAACAAAATATATCCCAATTTAAAACATTAACTATTTATGCATTTGCATGTGGATGTGTGTGTACAGTCACAGAGAAGGTGATACTAAAGCAAAGGAAACACGTAAGTGCAATTTCTATAGTTTTGATTTATCTTCTAATCTGCAGACCAGATCATATTTTTCACAGATAACTAGCTACAGGATCTCCAAGGACCAAAATAAAATGATTGCTAATCTGTTGATGCCTGGCTTTGGGGAAGGGGTCGTGAACAAATGCCCATTCAGCCGAGATACAGCGCTAGCTGCACACTAATGAGGAGACCCCAGCAAACCCTAGCTTCTTCAGCCAGTGCCTGGAAGGGAGCTCCCCCACTGAAACAGTGACGACTTCCTAAAGCTGCATTCCCACAGCTCCCTGCAGAGCCTCAGGCTGCTCTGCCAGTCTCTGATCCCTAGGAATTGTTCATTGTGTACGTAACCTGGGAGACAGACTTCCTGAGTCTTGTAACTTTCTGATCTTCCTGGTCTCAGTGTCTCATTTTTCCTGGTGTGTGTGTGTGTGTGTGTGTGTGTGTGTGTGTGTGTGTGTGTGTGCTCTGTGTGTGTTTGCGTGTGTTTGCGTGTGTGTGTATGTGCCACTCCCTACACACACACACACACACACACACACACACACACACACACACACACACTCCATATCACCACCACTTCTCTACTTCTCTAAAATAACCTTTGGTATAGATCTTACAATAACCCATTTCTAAAGCTACCTCCAATAAATCCGTTTATTCATTCCAGGCCAATTAATAAGCATTTAGCACCACCTCTGAACAATTGGATCCCAGCTTCTCCATACTCCTCCTCACTGACCTATAAGGAAAAATCATAGCAAGAAGGAAACCTCTTCATTTTGCAATGTGGCTAAAAGTTGAATCATTTGGTCTTCTAGCAGCTACAAAGTAAAACCCAAGTTGACGTAACCTTCGTGTCTTTTCTCAGTCATTTGGTTATTTTAGTTTCCTGAGGTATTAAGTAACTTCGAGTATTTTAGTGATTCCAGTAAGAAACACAGCACTGACAATAAGAAAGTAGACTATTGGGTGCTGGGAGGATAACACAGTTGGAAGAGTGCTTCCTTCACATGCATGAACCCTAGGCTACTGTCCCTAACCAAACTACCTTGAACAAAACTAAGCAAGGTACTACCATTCAGTTTTGCTCAGCCTATCAAGTTTTCTTGGATTTCCCAATTTATTTATTCACTAGTTTTTTAGAGTCTCCTATATCCATCCAGGCTGGCCTCAGACTGTCTTCCCTTACTCCCTCCTCACTACTTCCAAGGATGATGGATGTGTGCCACTGTTCCTGGGTTTGACAGCACTAAAGATAAATCCCAGAGCTTTGTGTGTGCCGGGCAAGCATTCTACCAAGTCAGCTACGTCCCCGTCCCCTGACTTCTCCTCATAAAGGTAATATTTAGAAGGTATCAAATGATCAGATGGAAGAATTGTTTCACTTCTGAATATTCCATGAGCTCCTGTTGTTTTTGTAAGAGTAAGGCCCACAAGTTAACAGTGTCAGTGCTCTTGGACACGTGGTTCATATCCAGCTCCAATTCCTTACATAATCTATGAAGGTATCAGGCACTACTGTGTCCATACAACGGAAGTAGTATTGCTCACTGAGTGGCAGGAGGATTCACAGCCCTTTCTGTTGCAGGAGAGTTAAGGCCACAGGAAGTACTTCTTATCCTTAAAGCCTGGAATCCCTACTTGACTGCAAACTAGAAATCATTTTCACCACAAAAAGCCCAGCTGTTCCTGAGGCACCGCACAGCAGCAGACAGATTCCAGGCACACATGCGGATGGGCCTCTCCCGGTGAAGCGGCGATTGCAAACTGTCAGTGAAGCTTTCAATCATTAAATATGTTGGCCTCATTTAGTTCTTTATTCAAAAGTCAAGCTTGGTATGCACCTCTGGTGAAGTAGATTTAAATATTGATACCGGAAGACCTCGACCATAACCACGTTGCCAGAGAATTTCAAAATAACGTTTTGGTGGTGGCATTTTACTCCCTTTGGAACAGTGTTCATGAAACAAACGACCAAAACATGCACAAGATCTCAGTAGAGAAATGAAAAGGAGTCCCGTGTCAGAAGACACAGAATATTCCCAGGAGCACAACACAAAGGCTTTCTCTTCTCTCTCTCTTAAGGAATTCTAATATAGCAAGTAAGCAAGTGACTTTAAAAAGCAAATTCTAACATGTTCTAAACAAAAGAGAAACTGTACCTAAGCCCCAGCAGTACGGTTCTGGAACCCTCCAGGAATCTCCATATCTCAGAGAAAGTCTGCTACAGTACATCTCAGCCGTGAGCCCCCTGCAGCTGCTTTACACGGAAGAGCACCCACTATAATGGACAAATGCTTCTACAATTTCTTTGTTATAAATCAAAGAAGAAAGAGATTAAGACAGCACAGTAATATAGCTGTTTAGAACAACAACAACAACAACAAAAACAGACAAAATATGCACATGAAGGCAATCTTCTGGGACATGGCCGTGCTACTGTGCCATCCCTTAATTAAGCAGTGGCACAATTTATGGTGTTTCCAGAATGGTGCCACTGACAGTTTGAAAGTTTAATGGAATTTGAAGTTTTCCTGTGACAGATAGCTTTTTTGACTATGCATCTTGAATGGGAGAGCAATTTGGTTGTGAAAATTATTTACTGCTGAAATAGTTTATTCTCTTGCATCGCACCTAATCACTTAAATTTCTTAGCTTTAGACAGTTAAGATTTTTAAAATCAGATTAATCTGCAAACTGTTTGGCTCCTAAACCAAAGAACAAAAAATAAATTCCACTCAGCAAATACACTCAGCTCATTTCCTTCCATTGAGGTCATTGTGTCAGTCATAACTCTTAAATATCTTTCATGCTCTAAATTTTATTTTTGACTCTATGTACACCTTCATATACACATAATAAATTTACAGTTCTAACTTAGGAAATGCACTGAGTGGTTGTATATATAATTCAAATGTCTGCCTCAACAGGAACACTTAAGAATAACTTACTGTCATATACTTGGTAATACTAAGTAATTCTGCAAAGGTCAAAGGTCACTCCTCTATCCAGTTTCAAATACAAAAGTGAAGCAGAGTTAGATCAATTCATCCAGGGTCTCTTGTAGAAACATTCACCACACAGTGCTAGTTGGTGCACACAAGTATTAGAAAAGCAGAAAAACCATGAGACTTCTAGAGAAACATCTCACGGACTGAACTGACTTTTTTAGTAGGAGCTAATGAAGTCATTTCAAACTTGTAAAGAAAGATACTATCCACTGACTATAATCATGGAGGTTCTGACTGTCACAGGAAGAATCAAGGCAGGAAGTTGGAGCCAGAAGCTGAAGCGGAGACCAGGGGAGATTGCTGGGCTGCTCACTTTCTTACATAAGGTTCACCTGCCATGGAAGATACCACAAAGTGCTAGGCCCTCCCACTCCAGCTAGTTAAGAAAATGCCCTCATAGGCCAATCCCCAACTGGGCTTTCCTCCTCCAGGTGACTGTAGTTTGTGTCAAAGGGACATCTCATCCCCCCTGCCCTGGGGGTGTGTGGAATTCACAGTATATATGTTATTGAATTCATCTCAATTTTGCTAAGAAGCAAAAAAATGTAATTCTAATTCAAAATTCAATCGTCATCAGCATTTATTAAGAAAGGGGCTACTATGTAGCCTTGGCTGGCTTGGAACTTGCTACATCGATCAGGATGCTCTTAAACTCATAGAGTTTACCTGCCTCAGCCTCAAAAGCACTAGGGTCAAAGGATTGAGCCCTCTCACTTAGCTGAAAGCATTGTTCGCATTAAAAAGTACTCAGGACAACCTGCCAATATTCTAAAGCTTACAATTTATATTAAACTCTGATTCTAAAAGTGCATTATTTTTTGTTTTCTGCAAAAGAGGATAAGGATTATTTTGGACTTCTTAGTAATGTCTGTTTGCAACTGATACTAATCTAGATTTACTGTCTAGAGTTTAAAACTCATCCAGGGACCTCAGTCTTTACTTAAGACAAGAAAAACTACAGCTAATAGGAAACTAATGGAAATAATGCCCAATTTTTAATAATTCTTTCAGTGGCATTGTTGTGAGCTCATTTTTTCCCTGATGCCTTTATAAACCACCAGCAATACAGGAGATTGTTTTAGGAAAAAAATGTATGATACTCTCTATAATAAAGATCCCATTCATACCCTATCTGGGAGCCCACAGTCAGAATGAGCATCTGTCTTCCTGGATGGTCAAACTGAAATGTTCAGTGTGGGCAGTACACACACACACACACACACACACACTTTAAGGGATTACTAGTGTAACATTCATAACACCAAAGTGCCAGCACAGTAGCAGGATTGACCACCCCCACTTCCCCAAATGCTTTGTGAGCTGCTGTGGGAATTGACAGAACAGCTAAGAGGTTTGCTTTAAATCAGGATTATAAAGGTCCCAGAATGACTGCATCGAGAGCTCTCAGATGAGACATGAATGAGTGCTCATTGTAAAGTGCTCTGGGCAGGGAGAAGTCGGAGCTGGGATTAAAGAAAAGCCAGACACTGTACAAATCGTCTACTTAGCACATGTATCAAAGTGACAATTGAAGGACTTTAGGAATTAAATTTATACATTAGTGAATTTAAGCCTATTTTAAATAGTTATCATACGCACATAGAATGAACTATTTTTGTTAAAATTTAAGATGGAGTTTTTTCAAGTTATAATACCAGGTAGAGACGGGTTGGATAATAGAAACATGGAATAGGAAACCAGACACATTTTGAAATCACGCTCAGTAACTGGGCAACCCAGGGCTAAATGTTTATTGTGGCTTGAATATAGACTGTTCCCCAGAAGCCCCTATATTTGAGTACTTGGTCCCCACTGCTGGCACCATTCAGAAAAGTCATGGGAGCTTTGGGCTTGGAGTCTTTCTGGATAAAGAGATCAATTTGTATAGGTGTTGCCCACCCTCCTCACTTCCTGTCCATAGTCTGCTCCCCGACTGCCAATGCAATGTGACCAGCCCCCTCTGCCCATCCGCCTCTCCCGCCATGATAGACTGGGTCCTTCTAGAACCAAGAGCCAAGCCACACCCATTATTAAGTAGTTTTGTCGGATGTCACATTGTAGCAGTCTGTAAAGTAACTTTCGGTGCTTCAGGTCTACCAGTTCTCTGTTTTCTCCTAATAAAATGGCACAAGCTACAAGGCTTGCACTGGTGGCTAGCATGCTGAACTGGTGGCTAGCCATGCTGCAGCATTACATATGAAGGAATTGTCTGCTGTGCTTGACACACCAGTGTAAATACACATTAAATCAACTGCTTTCCCCTTCCTTCCTTCCTTCCTTCTTTCCTTCCTTCCTTCTTTCCTTCCTTCCTTCTTTCCTTCCTTCCTTCCATCCTTCCTTCCTCTTCCAAATTCCAAGGATGATAATGACTCTCACAATGATTTGTGAGTGCACACGATCAGAACACAGCATTTCTGGGTTCAACTGTCAGATCAGGAGGTAAGAATGCCAGGCGATTCTAAACACCCGTGTCTTTCTCCTGAGGGAACTATTTACCCAAACACACACACACACACACACACACACACACACACACACACACACACACACAAAGCTTCAGCTCTACACTGAATCATTTCCAAAGTAGGCATGAGGTAAAGAAAGAGGAATAGACTTTCGCAAAATATATTTTTGTAAATAAAAGTCTGTTTGAAAAAAAATTAGTCAAAAGAGTTTGACTCCAAACTGTGTTGTTGTTGTTGGTGGTGGTGGTGCCGTGGTGGTGGTGGTGGTCGTGGTGGTGGTTGGGGGTCTTGTTTGGTAGCCCAGACTGGTATCCAACTCATGAATGTCTCTTTGTTCGCTTCTGTTGTGTTAGCATTATAGGGTCTGTTGTGTTAGCATTTTAGGGTCTGTTGTGTTAGCATTATAGGTGTGAGCCATTACATCCAGCCTCACTATATGTGTCCATTTCTTCCCTCCTTTTAATCTTTTCAACCTCCAAAGTCAAAGTGAATAACATAGGAAGTATATGCCGTAATATAAACAGAACGAGCACCAATAAGAAACAAGACCCCTTGTCCCTGCCGAGCTCCATGAACTTACCTGCCACGAATGCTGCCCTGTAAGTTAGGAGTGCAGCCTAGCTGTTTGCTCATCTGAGTAAGAATAATTCCACATGTTCTCATGAGCTCATGGATTTATCTGTGAATAACACTGTCATAGGTCATAACATACTCGTAAGATATTATTTTCTATATTTTGTTACCATTGCTTTAAAATTGAGAGCTTCCATCTGTCCATAGGAAACATAAACACTTTAACCAAATTTCTCAGAACACCTAAATCCATTCATCCCAGATATACTGTTGTGTATGTTCTATTTAGTAAAAAAAAAGAAAATTCAGCATGGTGGTTCAGCATTTTTTTTTTGGTTCTTTTTTCCGGAGCTGGGGACCGAACCCAGGGCCCTGCGCTTGCTAGGCAAGCGCTCTACCACTGAGCTACATCCCCAGCCCCACATGTTTTTTTAAGACAGGATCTGATCTAGTCCACATTCTGAAGGCTCAGATTATAGGTATGTGGCACCATACCCAACATTTTAGCTTTTTAAGACACATTTTACAATGTCAACTCGGAGTGCACACATTGCTCAATTTCAATTTTATCTGAAAGGAGAGGTGAACAGTTGTCAGCCCTGCAAAAACCAACAGAGGGAGGATAGTTCCATGTCATTGGTCTCATCCAGATCGCCACTGTACTGACTTCTAGGGTGTCCTGCAGATCTATGGAGATGAGGATCTATCTTCAGTGACAGTGCCCATGTTAACAGAACAGCGCTAGAATGATCAGGGTCCCAAAGCCACATGCACGATTCTGATAAATAAATACCTAGAAGTTTGGGGAAGAGCCTGGAGAAACCTTTTGATTAGCAAATAAATAGTCATTTTGAAAATGAAGGAGGTATGGCCTTCCTTCGACTCTAACGGTCTCTTTAAAAACATAGCCAGTTTCATAATATCATCTACACAATATAGTCTTCAGATTTTTAGTCTTTGTACTACAGTACTGATATCCACCACCTATAAATAATAATATCAGGTGCCTACTGGTTTTACACACACAATACCATATTTGAGGTTGTATATTATGGGTCAAATACACTAAAATAGAACCAGCAAGTTTCTCTGAACATACTTATTCGCTAAGCAAAACTGGCAGGCTAGAAAGAAGAGGCTTTCAATACAGGCAGATCTTTTTCTGGAAAGCACAATGGCTAAAACAAATTGGAAATCTAACCACTTGCTCCTGTGTTTAAGCACATGGTTATTTAAGTTTGGAAAATCGTTCAGGGTATTTCATGCTATTTGTAAATGTTCCACCCAACATTTTTCTCAGAAATAATTTGATAGTCACATTTAAATCTCAAGTCTGTAAGATTTAACATTGTAGATTGATTTTGCTGTTTTCCTGCATTTCTAACTTTATTGATAGCTTCTACTAAGTTTGTGTGAGTCCTAGCTAGCTTTTACTGAGTGTGAGTGGGTCCTAGCTAGCTTTTACTGAGTGAGTGGGTTCTAGCTTTCAGAAATATAATTGTTTGTTGAATGGTAGTTTAGCATTTAGATCACATGCAAAAGCTAGTAATCTGACAGTAACTGTCAGAACTAAAAGTCCGTTTTTCCTCCTTCAGTCCCTGAGGAGTGTTTGTATCCTAACCCCCGGCCCCCACCCAGAACTCCTCCATGTGTGCACACACTACCGTGTGTGCAGAGACAATCACTTATGTGTTCCTCTGTCTTCCTGTCTTGTATTCACTGCAATATAAACTGTCCTGTAACCTAATCCAGTTGTACCCTCTCTCCACCTCTTATGATGTTCATATGAAGTAATTGCTATGTAAACATAGACAAAAACTTGGTAGAAATGTACTACCTTTAAAAAAAGTATTGTATGCAAAAGGGCTGGTTTCCACCCTCTCAATTAAAACAGCAAGATAAAGTAATGTATTTCTTGCCCCAAGCTTTGTTGTTCTGTGTCCATTATGCTCCTCTCAGAGTCCCCAGCCCGTCCACTACGAGTAGCACCTTCTCCTCTCTCAGTACTCTTCCTCAAAAGCTGGGGCTGGGGACAAAAAAGACCAGACGATGAGGTGGCAATCTTTAGTGCTTACAGCCAACGAGGTGCTACCAATCAAGACGAAAGCACATGCTAAGAGTAAGGCGGAACAAAAGAACCAGTGGCCAATGCTGAATTTCAAGATGACCAAAGGGCCTCAGAAGATACATCATCTATGAAGGTGCCAAGCAAGAGAAGACACAGTTAACACAGTAAAGGTATTGAGAAAAACACAAATTTAAAATCCAAATGCCACCCCAGAAGCAGAATTCCTAAAATTTAGAAGTCTGATAGTTTTAAGTGTTGACAAGGATGTGGGGCTTTAGGGAGTTCCTTACAAACCACCTTACAAAAGTGGTGGCACTTATTAAAACACAGTGTACGCATAGACCAAGTCCCTGTCATTTGAGTCCTGGCTACATAGACAACAGATAGGAATATCCATGTCACCATGACGTTTGGGAGAAGTAGCCATCACGTCATTTTTTAAATCTACATTTAATAACAGCCTTAGTGCATGTCAACTGTAGTGTATCCATGTGGATTTTATCTGCTTGTTTATAAAGGTCATACCACTGTCCTAGACTGTTCTGAAAACTGCAATTATGTACAACATGTTTGCATCGCACATACAATATCGAGATTCTCACGAGTAATTTAAATTGCATGTATCTAAAGTTACCAGCCCGGCCAGCTGATTGGCTACAGCTGACTTAAGTCAAGTGGTAACTGTTGGCCTTAAAGTGACGTTGGAGACAGGGAGAATTCCTGGGGGTAGGTGCTGTCTGTGTGGGTTTGTTTAGTTTGGAAAATAGTGTATGAATTGAAAATTTGATAAGAACTATATTTCCATAAAAGGCAACAACCCCCAAATTTAGTCCAGATGAATGCCCCTCATACAGTGACTGCTACTCAGTTCAGAGGCTCTTGTCAGAGGTTCCTTTTGGTGCTGTAGCTGGCCTTTTCTACAGTATGTAGGTTCCATCTCCAGAAGGAAAGGTTACAAGTGATAATATGCAAAACATGCCACTGAGAACTACTGCTAGCCCTTGTGTATGGCTTCATTCTGTCTGTAAAACTCTCATGAGATGTTGCCTTCCTTCCAGGAAAGTGAAATCTTAGAAATGGTAGCTTGTAAAGGTTATTCTGTAAGCGATGAATCGTACTTAAATCCAGGCCTTCTGCTAGCATAGTGCTTACTCAAACACAGAAAAGCCAGAACAGACTTTCCATATCTCAGAAGGCTAAAGAGTAACAATATATCTTCAAACTCCTAGAAAATGAAAGTTTGTGTGTCTCTTGGTGAAGTCAAGATTATATTATCAATACAAAATATTACCTAGGGTATCAGTGGACTGCTTACGTTACTGCCTACAAATGCAACAATGTCAGTTTTCCCCTGACATTGGTCAATTTATTTTCCCTTCAAATCCAAGTGTCATTTATCTTCGAGTTAGCCATGGTAGCTTTATTCTCCTGGCAGTGAAGTTCTTGACAGGATGCTGTTTACATATGTTCTTGACAGGATGCTGGTTTACATATGTTCTTGACAGGATGCTGGTTTACATATGTTCTTTCAGTTTTCAGCAGAGGCTCTACTTGTTGATCCCTCCTCACCTGCTTCTCTTCCCTCCTTACAAACTGAGCACCATGCTGTGTGACTCGTGCAAAAATACCTGGCAAGTTCCTAAAGGTCCCTAAGTCGCCACCCTCATGCAGTGTGTCACATTTTCCAGCTCACTTATGAGAAATATTCAATATTCCCAAACCAAAGGTCTCATTTCCATTCCAAAAATTCAATATTCCCCATATCTACAGAACTTTAGACTTTAGTAATCTCTCATGTGCGTTACACTTGGTCCTCCTTCATGTGATGCGAACTCATGTCTCCAGTCTTCTGCCTGCTCCTTGGCTCTCACAGAGCAATCGCACACACTGGGTGTCTCCACAAACAGGTAAGTGGGCAACCCTTTCTAGTGTGACTTTGGTCTAGATGTCTCTCTCCTCTCCAGTCACATCAAGGTTGAGACCCAGGCCTGCTCCTGCAAAAATCCCTTCATGCTTTTCCAATTTTGGATTTCCCATGAGACCCTTTCTCCCCTTTTTTACTCATTTATGTTATGCACGTTAATTTCCCATGGACAATGGATCCTTTGAAAACACAATATCATTCTTCCTTTTCAGTTTCCTACAACCCTATTACAACCTAATAGAAATGGACTGTCAGTGATCTGAGATGGCAAAATGGCTAACGGGTTGCTAGTAGTTTCTGTCTACCATGCCCTTCCTAATTATTTCTGAAGCCACTGGGTGTTGTTGCAAAAACAACAAAAGTCCAAGGAAGTAAAAGCTAGTTCTGACTAAAAAGCTAGTCAAAAATCATCCTCTTTTCTAAAGGATCATTTTCCAGCTCAATGACTTGTGCAGAAGAATTCCCATGGTCTCCTGAAGATCCACTGTGACATTAAAAGGGCACAAATACACAAATCCTATGCTATATGTTTGAATAATTAAAAGGTTATATTACGGAAGACTATATGGATCTGAGTAGATTTAAGAATGAATCAGTAGGGGGCTGGGGATTTAGCTCAGTGGTAGAGCGCTTACCTAGGAAGCGCAAGGCCCTGGGTTCGGTCCCCAGCTCCGAAAAAAAGAACCAAAAAAAAAAAAGAATGAATCAGTATATGCTAATTTAATTACAAATTAAGCAAATTCTTAGTTTTGGCACAGCATCAGGTGTGGGACAGCGCAGGAGGGCAGTTAATAAGCTAACAGTGTCTGTGAAAACAAATCATACATTTCCAGTGCTTTTTATTAATTGTATATTAGTGTTTGCCTAATGGGTCTGGGCACCACATACATGCAATACTCATGAAGGCCAAAGGATGGTTGGGTTTTCTGGAACTGGATTTACAGATGGTTACGAGCCACATGTAGGTGCTGGGAATTGAACATGGATTCTCTGAGAGAGCAACCAGTGCTCTCAAGTACTGAGCCATCATCTCTAGCCCCTCAGGTGTTTATTGTTGTTCTGTGGAGACAGTGTCTTGCTATATCTAGGTCTTGAACTGAGGCTTGCCTTGTCAGCCTCCTTATGCAGGGATCCACAGGCATATACACTGATTCCTGCCAGACCACGTCTTTTGTGACATGCCATGAACTCAGCTGCCTGTAATCCCAGATCATGAGAAAGGGAGGCAGAAGTCTCAGGACACTGAGAGTCTGGAGCCAGCCTGTCTCAAAAATGCCCCAACTAATGATAATAATAGTTTCTGCCTTGACTCTAGGGGACAAGGATTTAGAGATGTTACTAAACATTTTGGTCATACAAGATCTGAATGTCTAAGTCAAAGCCTTCAAAAATTATAACTCAGAAATTCAGAAGCCTTTGTAAGTGGGAGTAAATACTATTTTTTTGTTTATGCAATGAGCACCTGGTTTTATGTGAATGTGGGCATGTGCGTGTAGATGATCTCTCTCTCTCTCTCTCTCTCTCTCTCACACACACACACACACACACACACACACACACACACACACACACACACACACAGACACAGAGTTATAATATATGATAGAGGTCAGAAACCACCCTACAGTGTCTGTCCCCATCTCCAACTCCATGTCTTTCTTGTTCACAGTGTATGCGGGCCTAGTCGAGCCAGCTTGCAAACTTTCAGAGATTTCCCACTTCCTCCTCCCATCTCATTGGAGTGCTGGGGTTATAAACACTTACTACTGTGTCTAGCTTTATTTACATTTGGTTCTGAGGATCCAAATTCAAGCAAGAGATAGCTCTCCCATGAGAAAACACTATTTTAATTAGTTCTACTCATTTTTTAAATCCAAGATAAAAATGTAACCTTGGCAGTCTGGGCTATGTTTGTATCTGACACACAGAACCCATGACACACCTGCTTTCCCAGCAGACGGGGCTTGTGCTGTCCCCAGTGCTTTGTGTATCCAGTGAGGTTCTAAGGCTCACATGTGTTCACTAACGATCCCTCCACTGACACACGTGTAACCTCAAGGTCCACTGTGCTGAGAAATGCCCCAAAGTCCTGCCCTGTGCTCATGTGCTTACTTTAGCTTTTAGCACAAGAAGGGTTTGGGCTGTTGTGTCCACACTCCTGAAGAGAAATGGGCTCATGGAGGTGAACTACTGAGTTCCATTATAGAAACGATTGTGTCCTACACTTGCTAATATTTTAAGGAATACAAGTGAGCTATCTAATACCTGTCATTTGAGATATGGAAGTGCATGGGCAGATGTCGACAAAAAGCAATTGCTTTAGAAAAGCTCCCCCAAACATTTTGAAATGTTTGAAAATATTTGTGTTATGTCATTTGCCAAGTATAGCTCCTTAAAACCTCAAAGCCAAATTTTATAATCTGTTGAAATGGTTTAAATGGTTTCCAAATCTTTCAAAGTTAAAGACCTTATAGTTCCCAAGGTAGGTACTTGTTAAAGATTTCACTCCTAAAAATTTTAAAAAAGTCAGTGGTGTCACTTTAAAACAAATTTGTAAAATTATTGCTACACTTGATTTTAAACCAATTTCCAGTACATTACAAGAGCACCCATAGTTGAGTTTTGCTACTTTGAGGGATTTCTGCCAGAAATGGTTAAAATCGTATTTTAGATCATCATGTACTCTGACCAGCCTTATGGGGCTGAGCTGGATTTTCCAAACTCATAAAAATATCCCAGCACTTTTTAGGAATTAAACAGTTGACAAATTATTCAATGATACAAAATTTTCTTACCTTCATAAGTTATATTTAATATTATTCACAAGACTTTTTAAAATTCATGTTTCTATTTCTTTTATAAAGACATACAATAGTATCAAGAGTGTAGAGAATATGAGAACACACAATGAAAACGTGAAGGGAAACGTGATCAAGTCATAACTGATCAATTGCCTAGAAACTGTCCAGCCATGGATGGAAAATGTTAATGTCTGACTCTTGCGATCACATAGAAGCCAGAATGCGTTTTTCTCCACTACCGAAAGCTGACATGGGCACATACAGTGTGTATAACACCAGGAATGTTCCTCTAGCTTCCACAAGCAGACTCAGCAGAGGCTTTAGAGGACACAGGAGAATTTCTTCTGGAAACAACTAGTGTTCCCAAAGAATCTTGCACATCTAACCACTTTCCCAAAGCAGAAATGCCTAAGACCCATGGCCATTTTCATAACCTTCAATGTGTAAATATCAACAAAAATATGGCATATCCCATTTATGTGAAGGCACGACTTAAAACCTACAAACACTCTTAGGGTATCTCCTTAGGTTTTCCCTAGTTCATTTGTCTAAAATGGCTTTCTTTTAATATTTTCAGAGCATCAAATACATATGTAGGGCAATCTGTAAGTACAACTACATTCATTTCTTGTGGGGCATAAAATCCTCCTGTACAATTGAGGCTGTGGCATTGGAAGAAGTTTCTCCTCAGTGCGAGTTATGAAGAAATAAATCTTAATGGTTTAAGTTTCCTGGAAGGATTTACTAGCAGCAGAATTACACTGTTTCCAAGTGTGATCCCCATCAGTAATCTTTGGTTTATTCTAACGTATCAAGCCCCAAATATTTATGAGTCTTCAATGTCATAACTCACTTGGCTGTTATTACAGCTGTAATACCGAACGCATGTGAATGCTTTCATTTCAAACACTCATCCTTAAATTGCCAAGTCTTTGCACACACAACTGCATCTGGTTGAGTTACAGTGACCAGCAGAGTTCCTACTGTATAGTACATGTGTTACTTTGCAGAAAGATGTGGCATAAATATGGCAAGCATATTGAAAATGTTTTAAATATATAACTGGTTTAAACTTTACAAGTTGACCTCCAGAGGTGGCAAGATGGCTCAGTGGATAAACGTATCCTCTGCGAAGCCTGATGACCTGACGGGCATCCACACGATGTGAATGAGAACTGAGTCCTGCAAGTGGTTCTCTGACATTCACAAGTATATAATGGCATGTGTTTGCACAAGTGTGTGCATACATACAAGCACACAATAATAATAATAATAATAATAATAATAATAATAATGATGATGATAATGATGATGATGATGAAAATTATTACTATGGCAACAAATAACAAAACTTTAAGAACTCATTTCCAAATACTATGTTTTTTTCCAAATTTAAGAAAACAATTATTGTGGCTACTCTTATTGGTCTTTACAAAGTTGAAATAAACAACAGCGTTCAACAGCTTTCTGAACCTTTCCCCTTACTTACCTTGCTCCCACACAGCCACTGGCTTCAGGGGTGCCAGGCAGCTCTGAGCTGCCCCTAATGTCACCCAGAGTCACAGCTGCAGAGGTGACAGCCACTCCTCAGCTTTCACCAGACTTGTTAGACAAAACCCTTAATGTAGCAAGTTGTGGAGTCAAATGTGTGAGCTCAGACCACCAGGTCATTCCTGAAAGGCCTTGTGTAGCATGCATTCTACTTAGAAATTGAGTGGATTTTTCCCCACTATAATCCTGTGTTTCCCCAGAAACACTTTCAAGGAAAGCACCAGAGAGAACAGGTTTCAGAGGGAAAGTTTCACTTTAAAAAACCACTTTCTGAAGTTTTATAAGAGAAAGGCTCCCTGAAGAGCACCATCTCCTTATTCCCACTGTGCTGTTCTCCACCAGAATACACAGTATTTGCTCATCAAGCATGAGTTCATTCCACCTGGAGAAGGAAATCTTTCTAGGAAAATGCTTTCTGGGGAAATCTTTTGAGATGGTGGAGAAATACAAGGCAATATGTTGTAAAAAGCACTTTCCCCAATAGTTATGTGTGATGATTCTTTTAAAGATTATGCTGGTTACAAGCTAAGAATCTGTAGCTCTAAAATAATAATAAGCACCATCAAGTTTTATTCAGTGAGTGTAATCTATAAAAAGAAGACATGAACATTTCTAGTAGTTTTGTACTGACAGGTAAATGGTAAATCTTACATTCTTCCACTGCTATGTTAGTTTGTAAAAAGGGATTTCTAGAAAACTGTAGGAACTTACACAAACACTCAGTAAACTTAGGCAAACAGTCACTTTCAACAGTTAGCATTTTAATAAGAGACATCGACAGCCTGTTACTAAGACAAACAGCACCAAGGAGAGGAGCCATTCGTTCCAGCGTAAAGTTTGTCAGTTGCTTAAAACATTCAGGTACTGATGCAAGGGATGAAAACACAACATACACTTACATTATGCAAAGCGTAAAGACAGCATACAACACACATTGTATGTTAAGATACAGTCCATTTACATTGGCTAATACAATGATGCGGTTACTCAATTAACAAGCATGGGTTACAGTTCATTTATTCTTTCTGTTATTACAACACGAGATTTCCAAGAACATGAAGAAAATGCTAAGAATATTTTCAACCTCTTTTCTAAAATATTTTAATAATGATTTTATACACCATCTTTCTATTTTCCTTTACAGTGAAAAGATTTAAAGTTGTCATTTATTGGTGTGTACAGGCATACATTCCCTTAATTTTCTAACTGAATGGGCAGGGTCTATTGAAATTAATGTCAGTAATGAAAGAATACTAATCTAATCTTATCTGTTATAAGAGGTATTCTGAAATTGGCTAATATGTAGCAATAATGAAAGAGTCAAAATGTATATATATACACCTGGTTTTGATAACAAAACTTCAGATACCCTGAGTCCTTTTAATATAAAAGACTAATTGAAAAAATAAATATTCTTCATATAATAACAGAAATCCAGGTACTCTAATGATATATATATATATATATATATATATATATATATATATATATATATATCTTTACACATGCAAATAAATAGGTTTGTAAAAATTCTGGCATAAACATTTATTGAGATTTTTTTTAAAAAAACACTTCATTTTCAAATTAACAAAACATATAAAAATATTACAGTCTTCCACTAGTGCAAAGATTGAATCACTCAATTAGCTGCTTTTGTAATAGTTGCCTAGCAGGCAGGGAAGATCTGTGCAATCCTCTCCTACTGTTGCTCTGTAACCTTGGGTATTGTTTTCCTGACCGATGTTGAAAAGCTTCTCACGCAGCACACTTATTATGCATGAACATATCACTGAACGCCAGGTCAGATATGTTCCAATACATACATAGACACATGCCAATACCAGGCTAGAGAAGTTTAGGACTGCGGAGTATTTAAAATCCCATGTGGAAGCTCATGTGGACCACCAACTCCTTCAGGACATGGCAATGCTGATGCCTGTAACTTGAAGTTAACTTCTGTCCTGGTCTTTAGACACACACTTCTGTCTATTAAGCCAAACAGGCATCAGCTAAATCTTCTAAGAAATGGCCCAATCATGGCCCATAGTCAGCTCTGCCACTGTGGTGTGGCGTCTGTCACCGACAGAAAGGAGCAGACAACTTCACTGAGCACCAATGAAGCTATGGAAATAGCCAGTGCGCTTATCCCTGATGAAAACCTAACTCGAATCATCACATTCAGGTATTTCAGTGCCTATTGGGAAGCAGAGAGGCGGGCGGAGGCTTAAAGCTCACGCACTGCTTCATGGGAAAACAGAACGAAGGAGCTCAGGAGCAAAGCCACTGGAACCAGGACTCCAGTCAGTGGCTAGGTTTCTCCCTCATGGGGACACAATGGCTCCGTTTATGAGTTTACTTATAAATAGATCACTGTCTCAGATCCAGATTTTATCTGAAAGGTAAGGTGATAAAATGCTAATTTTAATAGATTTGGATATTAATTATAATTCCAACCAGATATTTGAAAAGTATTAGAGAAAATATTTATTAGCACTATCTATGCGTCTTAACTATGATTCAAAACCTGGGAAAGTAAACTATTCCTAAACCACAGTCCGTCCACACAGTGGAGAGATAGGCATTCACAGTAAATGACTACGTAAGGCATGGCTCTCTATGATGCATTTGACTGTGAACAATTTACAGAAGCAAATGTCTTTGTCTTTACTGTTTTCACATTTCCAAACAAAAATGACTTAACAATGAGGAAGCAACCTTTAAAGGAGTGTTATTTGGTTTTAGATCAGTTATTGGCTAGGCACAGACAAAAGCCACATATAGTCATAAACTCGAGCAAGACACAGCCTTAATCTGCCATCATTGCAAGTGAAATGTTAACATTATGCACCAATCTGATTAACCAATAGGGAGCCCAGAGATGTAATCAAAGAGAGCATTTCCAATATTCAAAATTCACATATAAACATATAAAGCCATTACATACATGTGATTACAGTACTTGAATGAATTTTCCTGCTCAAATTATCGACTTTAATAAACACGTCAAGACAGCTGATGGTTGGCTCTCAGCAGCAATCGGACGCAAGAGAGCTGTGAATTTTCCCACTTTCAAAGAGGAAATTCAAGTATAAGGAACAGGGCCATAAGACCACTATAACTATCCTACCGATTTCCATGATCCCCGATACCAGGACACATCATCAGGGCAGGCGCGCAGGTGACATTGCATCATGCTAGGTGGCTTCGGCAGTTCGCAGCTGTGTTCTTGTGCCATTTGGCCATCGGGAAACTGACAGATCACAAATCTTGATTTTACCCCTGCGCCACAGGTCTGTGTGCACTGAAAATAAGAATAGCAAAGTTTATGCCCACTGATCTTCGAAGAAAACGTTACATTTCTTCCATTTTCTTCTTTTGAGACAAGGTCTCATGCAACCCAGGCTGACCTGGAATTCCCTATGTAGCTGAGGGTGACTTTGAACTTCTGACCCTCCTGCTCCTGCTCCCAGATGTGCAGCACACTCAGTTTATGTGGCCAAACGCACAGCTTTCCTGCATGCTAGGTAAGCACTCTGGCGACAGAGATGCATTCCTAGACTATAAGAAGATAATGTTCATTTAATCAATGTTTAAATGTTATTTGCAATGCTAGAGTTGCAAGTTGCTATGTGAGAGTATATTTTTAAAAGGAACTCGGCGCCTTTTTGTTGGTATCTCTTTGAAGAATGATTTCCAAATTACTTAGGAAGAGAAAGTATATGCTAAGGTCATTCTGAAAAAATAAACTAATGAGTAATGTATCTAAAAGCATTAACTCTTTTCTTCCTCTTTCCATCTCAAAGGCGGGGGAGGGTGTGGCTTGTCTTCAAAGTTAAAAGTTTCAGAAGTCATCCTTACATTTGTGGTGCTTGGGCACAAAGAACTACTTAGTTTATGTTAAAGATTGTCACAGGATATTCGAACCTGCTTCTAGTTAGAGTGCGGCTCAGTCCTTAGCACTCACCCGTCACCCTTCTGGCTGGAATACAGACACACACCCCCATAGTACAAACTTTAATCCCAACTAATGAAGGTAAAGTTAGTTTGTGGAAGGCAGCTCCCATGTTTGAAAGTGATGTCGGAGTGGCAATGAAAATGACGAATCACAGAAAGATAGAATATGCCCAACTGTCAAGAGAACAGAGAGGAAAAGGAAGCTACTTAAGGGAGAGACAGTACAGGAGGAAGAGAGGACCGCACAGGAATACAGTAGAGTTCATGGAGGGCACACAGTGCAGTAGAGTTGAGAGGGAGAGGAGAACAGCACAGAGGAAGGAGGAGATCGTTTTACTGGAGGAGTTTTAGAGACAGATTGAAGAGAGAATAAGCTAGACACAGATAAAAACAGAACAAGCAAGAGAATGAAAAGGAACGTGAAGATTAGAAAAGACTGCTAGAGTTAGTTTGAGTCCAAGCAGAGCAATTCAGAGGCTGAAAGAGAAGCCGGATTGAATCGGTCAGCTGGGAGAGGAGTTTTAAGTGAGAACAGCTGAGTTGAACTAGAGGAAGTGGAAGTTCACTCAGCAGCAAGTCTCAGAGGCTGCAAGCTTTCTGGGGCTAGATTAGATTGTACAGAGGGGAGAAGCTTCTGGGACTAGGCCTAGGTTAGCAGAAGGAGGCAGTAAACCTCAGATATGACAATTACTCCGGGAGAATAGAAGATACTTTTACAAAAGACGACTTGTCAAATGAATGGCGGGCATTAGAAAGCACAGATGTCGACCTGGTTTTCTGTACCTGCATCGACCTAATTTTCTAAGAAGTCTTTGAAAGACATTGGTAGCGCGTGCGCCTGTCGGCCTGCGCGTCAGGTCTTGTAAAATAAATGCTCTCTCACGAGTGACTATCCCACCAGAGTGCTTCTGCCAAAAGAAATTTTAAAAATATCCATTTCTACACAAAATAGTGAGATGAAATCATCCCACAGAGGCCGGAGGCACATGACTTTTATCTTCAAGGATGACGTCAGGAGATAGCATGACTTACTTCTCCCCAGTCCCCATAATTCCACTGCGGACAAGGTCCGGAGCCACAGTGCTTTGACTCTGGGGGCTTGGAGGTCGCCTCACAGGAAGTGGCGCTTCGCCCATCTTCGTCCTGGCAGACCACAGCCCTGTGCTGAAGACCGCCCGCGCAGCTTCTGGAGCACTGATGGGGACAGAACAGAAATACGCACCGCATGCTTGATACAGTGAGAAAGATGGCGCCGGCTCACCGCGGGGCGACACTCAACTCAATGCAAAGCAAGGTCAACAGTGAAATCTCCCTCCCGGAGCCACAGTTTTAATGAAGAAAACTGTCAAAACACTTGAATTTTACCAAGGGCTTCCTTAAAATCTGACCACGGTAGCACATGAATTTAATCCCAGCACATCGGGGACAGAGGGCAGAGGGCAGGGGGCAGAGGGCAGGAGGCACGGGGCACGGGGCACGGGGCAAGGGGCAAGGGGCACGGGACAGGCAGAGCTCTGTGAGTTCCAGGCCAACCTGGTCTGCATAACGAGCCCCTTTCTTAAAAATAAAGAAAAATTGTTGATGAAAAGATAATTTTTCACGCTTGCGTTAGAAAGTGATTCTTCACTCTCAAAAATACATGTTAAGTAGAAAGAAATTAGAGGGTTAAGGTCTCACTGGGAGGGTATTTAAAAGCAGACACCAGGCTACTTGCCCAGCATCCTCAGTCCTCCTACCAGCCTTCCACACAGCCTCTCAGTAAGTTTGTTTTCTTTCTCAAAAACTCGGAGTCTTACCTATTACAGGATTGATCTGGTTTGCCGGCCATGAACTCTAGTCAAGTGGCAGGCATTCAGGCTCCTTCCTCAGTAATCACTTTGCATTAGAGATTACCCTGAGGGCTTGTAATCTGCATCAAAATGCCTCAGCCTTGGAAGAACTGAGCTATTGACTTTTAGATAACATTTATATTTAAAGCATTTGATGTCATTACACCCATATCTGGGAAAGGACTTTACTATAACTCAGTTATAGAATTAATATAACTCAATAAAGACAGCTTACTGCTCCCCAAGGGCCTGTTCTCCACTGGTTTCCTCTGATTGACAGCTGGACCCCCTGATCTGGATTCTCTTCTGGTTTGTGAGTTAATGGAACATTTCTGCCTGGACCATGACTTGGCTGCTCAGAGGAGCTGGGAGAGCGGCTGTACGAGGGCGGGCAGGCCGCCAGGCGACATTCTTGTTCAGTCACAGGACGGCCTTCGGGGTCACAGTAACTCTCGTCCACCAGTTGGTGGTAGTTCACACATAGAACACGCCGAGTGGTTTTCCCATGTCCACAGGAGGCTGAACACTGATCAGAAAGTTAATCAACGTTACAATGGAATATACTCCATTAATATCAAATGCTACCTTTAAATTACCAGTGCCTGCTTTCTCGTGGGCATACTCACCGGTGACCAATCCCCTGCTTGCCACTCCCCACAAGGGCTGAAGCAGAGAGACACCTCAGCAGGTCGAGGCAAGTGGGCGCAATTCAACTCATCCGCTACTCCATCGTGGGCGTCACGGCAGCTCACGTACCGGGCCTGACTGCCTCTTCCACAGGACACGGAGCACTTTAAAAAGCCAAAGGACAGTGAGACGGGCCTGGGACCGCCCCCGCTCTTGGTACCTATAGCTGCTGTGTCTGAAAATACCAAGTTTTTTTATCCAGAGGAAGCATAAAAAAGAGGCAATATCATGCAGCATGACTTCTGAATCAAATACAGGTAAGGCAGTGGAACCCCCACCTTAGAGAATCGGTTTTACACAGCAGCTGTAATAATATGAATGAGCACAATATTTAAAGTATTTAGTCACATGTCAAAGTCAAAGGTAGATAACATTTTGTGTAAGAGCCTCTCATATAGATATTAAAAACAACTGTGAGCAACTTTGAAACAGGAGTCATCTGATCCCACAATTTAAAATCTGGGATTAAAGCAAACTGAAATGCTTCACACATGATAGCTCTCTTTAAAGGAACAAAACAGCACAGAAATGTCTGCAGTTGACAAAAGCGGAAGACCACATCTGTTTTTCGGCTCTCTGGACTACAGGCCTTCACTTCACAGATTAGAAAACATGCCCCAAAGATTCGCCTCCCTGCACAGAGACCTGGGCTCATGGAAAGGACAGCTATTTTGTCCTTCCAGCACCTACTTCTAAGCCCTGCAAATCCCCTGTACCATCAGATACCCGAGAAAGAATGCAGACATTAAAGCCAGCACAATGGAGCAACTGTCTCACATGTGCAAGGCCTCACAGAACAAATGTTGTTGTCACTTACTGGGGTCCAAGATCCATGGCGCCACTGTGCTGCCTTTCCCAGGGGAATGGCTGGTAAGGAGGTGGCCCCAACTTTTAGAATAGCCAGGCAAGGTGCAAATATACAATCCTGTTCAAGAAAAATAAACCTTATCAAATGCTATTAACTACCCGCTCTGACTTGTACTGGACCCTGGGCCTGGTTTCCCTTTTCAC